>NC_048597.1:7584343-7930733 GCF_003668045.3 Cricetulus griseus
AAAAAAAAAAAAAAAAAAAAAAGTCTCTCACATTGCTGTGGTTTTGGAGTGCCCCCCATTATTCAGGTGCTGCCCTGTGATGGATGTGGGGCTGCTAGCTCCAGAACGCTTCTGTTTGGGGAATGGGGTCAAGCTCACAGTGTTCAAGTCTCGAGTCCTTCTGTGTCTTGCCATGCCAGGGACATCATGCTCTTTGCTATGGGAGATACAGAACACTGAAGGTTCTGGTGCCTCCTTGAGCTGGGATTTACTCCACAGTCTTCAGAATTATGAGACTGAGATAGATTCTGTTCTTTTTAAATTACTTAGCCTTGGTATTTTCTTAAGTAAGACTTATACTATCCACCTCAGTCTATCGGTGTTTACATTTTCCTTATTTGCTTTATAATTTTCTCTCCATGTATATAAATACATGCCCACAGGCATCTGCACCTGACACATTTATCCTCACACATATTTATACATACATGCACACTCACAGACCTGCTTCTGAGTACTTGGGCGGCAAGTGTCGTGTTCCTTGGCTGCCTACGTGCTTCCGTGTGTTGTCCCCAAGAATAGGGCCGCTGGGCACCTCTGATCACAGCGTCTTTCACTTGCACTTTCCCGTGTCTCACTCTGTCTTATGTGGGTGTGCACTCTGTAAACGTCAGGACTGTATAACGACTTTCCCCTTGCTGGAGCAGAGACGGCCAAGTAGCTTGGCCTCTCATTGACAAGTCCATCCTGGCCTCATGTTGTGCCTGGACACCTGTGCTTTCCTGATGTTGGTTCTGAGGACGGGACTTTCGTCACCAAGAGTGGGAGGTTGTCTTGCTCTTTGGGGCCTCATCTCTCTGCTTCTTAGACCAGGTCACTCGTAGAAGAAGGATCAAGAAGAGGAGCCATGCTGGTGTGTGTGTGCGTGTGTGTGTGTGCGTGCGCAGAGCTTAAATTGGCTATGGGAGAGAGTTGGGTCCAGTCCTGCTCACAAGAAGCCTCATTCAGCTTAGCAAATCTCAATGTCTGCCTAGGGGCATCCATTTTGTCTTCGCTCTGGGTAAAGACAGAAGTAAATGCCCCTTCTGCAGACCATGCCACCCACTGTTAGCCCAGGCTAGCCTTGAATCCTCATGCCACCCACTGTTGCAGGATTCAGGTTATTTTGGGTGGGAAGGGGTGGGGGGAGAGGCATTGTTAGTCTAGGCTAGCCTTGAATCCTGGTCTTGATCCTTCTGTCTCGCTGGGATTAGAGTTCTGTACCATCACGTCTGGGTAATGTTCCTCATGTTAATCTTAGATCTATTGTCCACCTCCTTCAACCTACTAACTCCATGCCTGGCTAAGAAGTTAGTTCTTAAAGACTGCCCATGGTTTCGAGAGTACTTGCCTAGCATTCGCAGGTCAGTAGCTGACATTGTAAAGCAGACATTGCGGCATTCACCTGTACTTCCAGGATTTTAGAAGTGGGAGCTGGAGGGTCACTGCTGGGGTCTTTTTTGACCGCCTTGTGGAGAGACCTGGTCTCAAAGCAAAGACACAATCCAGCAAGCAAACAGACAACCCCCAAACGTGGTGAGCGCGTAGCCTGGTCATTTTTGCTGTCATTTGTTTACACCGGCTTTTGTGAATGGAGAGTCCCACAGGATTCTTGTAACAGCTGATTTATGTACTGACTTCTCTACCGCCTGTGTCCCCTACTGTGTTGGTTTGCTTTATGTCAACTTGACACAAGCTAGAGTCATTCAGGGAGAGGAACTCTCAGCTGGGGAAATGCCTCTGTAAGACTGGCCCACAGTCAAGTCTGTTGAGCATTTCTTGACTAATAATTTGGTGTGGCAGGGCCACGTCCACTGTGTGTGGTGCCATCTTTGGCAGATGGTTGGTCCTGAGTTGTGTAAGAGAGCAGGTTGAGTAAGCCACGAAGGAACAAGCCAGTAAGCAGCGCTCCTCCATGGCTTCTGTTCAGTTCCTGCCTCCGGTTCCTGTCCTGACTTCCCTCTGTGATGGAGTGTGCCACGAGATCTGTATGCTCTCTACACCTTTCCTCCCTGCAAGTTGCTTTTGGTCATGGTGTTTTATCATAGCAACAGGGAAAAAAAATGATCCTAGAGGATTTTTTTTTTTTTAAATCTAAAGTCAACACCCATCCATCAACTGATTTTAAAGTCTAAATTTGGGGCTGATCTTTAGCAGTTGGTGGTCTTTGAAGTGCTGAAAGGAGGTGATCATTATACCCCCCTCTCCTCTCCTGCTCTCTGGAGGCCATGAAGCAGTCACCCCTTTCTACTGCTCACGTATGCTTCCCTCAGATCAGTTGCTTAGCTGGCTGTGGGTGAGTTATAGGTAGGTAGGGTGGAGGAGAGAGAGGTGAGAAGCAGGTTGGTGTTGGCAGGAAACCAGCATAAAGCCTGCAGTCACCTGTCCTTTCCCTGCTTGCTAGGGATCCAGCTCAGACAGTCTAACACCTCTGCCTTCAGTTTTTCTTTAAGTTGTCGGAAGATCCTGGACTCTGGAGTAAGAGTTAGTTATTCTAGCGTTCTTGTCTTTTGAGAAAGGATATCATGTATCCTGAGCTGGCCTTGAACTTGCTTTGTAGCTAAGGGTCACATTGAACTTCAGATCCCTGCCTCTACAACAGGCATGTTCCACCTCCCCTGGTTTACACAATCAATGGTGGGGATCCAACAGATCTGTTTGTGCAGCTGAATTATACCACAGTCTAATCTTCTGGCAGACAGGACAGGGGTGGTTGCTGGAAACAAGACTCATTTAAGGGTAGCTGAAACACTGGGCATTCGGCATTGAACAGGATGCATCTGAGGTCACCTGAAGCAGTAGTGATGGCATCAGTTCAGTTCTTTCTCTTTTCCGTTCATTGATCCTGGGGTGTGTATCTGTTGAATTCCAAGGGTAACAGCTGTCTTTGGGGTACTACAGTAGCCGTCTAGCCCCTATCCCAAATATTCCCTCCCAGTTTTCATCTTCGAAGACAACATTCTTCCCATAAACTGCTCAGCACACTTCCTGTCTTAATTTATTGGCTCTGGCTGGGTCACATGGCCATGTTGGATCCAATCACAGGGAAGGGGAAGTGCAGTGGCCTGTGTGGTTTATTTTGGAGTTCCTTCTGCTGTGTGTGTGTGGTTTATTGTTGTTGCTGTTATTGACAGGTTCTCATGTATCCCTTGCTGGCTTCAAGCCCACGGCTTGCCTTAGGATATCTGCCTGGCTGAGCTTTGGTTCCATCGCCTTCAGTTCTTGAATACTGTGATTACAGGTGTGTGTCACCATGTTTGGTTTTTCAGTTCTGGTAATCGAACCCAGGGCTTTGTGTGAGCGAGGCAAGCCCTCTGCCAACTAGGATGTCCCCAGCTTCCGAGTCTCACGTGGCCTGAGATGTGAGCTTGAAGAAGAAACAAACAAGAGAGATGCCCAGGGTGTCTTTGGAAGGAAGCCAGACATTTGGGGTTTTGTCTGTGTGTTTGTTGTTGTTGTTTATTTTTAAGGCTAGGTCTCAGCCTACTGGTGATCTAAAAATAGTTATCTCATTCCTTGTCTTACCCAGTAGTAACCTGGGTGTTTTGAGTCCCCATTCTTAGGTTTAATATCTTAATCTTACTGGTTCCTGAAACATTAGGATATCTGCACCAGTTATTTTATTGATTTTTAGTTATGTGTATGTGTGTGTCTGTTTTGTGGCTATGTGCACTTGTGTAAATAAGGTGCCTTTGAAGTCCAGAAGAGGCCATTGGGTCCACTGGAGCTGGAGCACCAGGTGCTTTCCAGCCATCTGATTTGATGATGGGAACTCAGGTCATTTGCAAGAGCATCAAGCACTCTTAACTGTTGGCCACCTTTCTAGTTTCACAATTTTTCTAAGATTTATTTTTATTTGTGTGTGTGTGTGTTGTGCATGTGTGAGTGTGGTGTGCACACACACATGTTTGTGCAGGTGTCTAAAGGAACCATAGGAGGTGTCCGATCCCTTGAATTGGAGTTACAGGCATTTATGAGCCACCTGATGTGGGGGCTGGGAACTGAACTAGGATCCTCTGGAAGAGCAGCTGTGTTCTTAACCACTGAGCCACCTCTTTGGCTACGGAGCTACTTGAGCGTTTCCTATCAGGTGGAGTTACAGAATGCTACCATCCCCCATGACCATGTCCATCTCTCAGCAAACGAAAGAGTAACAGACAGCCTACTGATAATGGACACCCTTGCAGGTGTAAGTTTTGCTGAGACTGGAAAATACTGCAAATACAAAGTCTTTGGGAAAAAATTAAAAAAATGGAGCTTTCTAGGGAAGTCTACCCCTCCCCCCCCTTTAAACAAAAAATTTCACATTAGACTTGGGATTAAAAAAAAAAAATCCTTTGTTTCTTCTGTTAATAAAACTGCCAAGAGGAATTTTTAAAAATATATTTATTTTTAAAGTATTTATTTATGTGCATGGGTATTTTGCCTATGTAGGTCAGATGTGTGTGTCCTGTCCTTTGGAACAGGAGCCAGTAGTCAGGTGAGGTGAGGTTGACCTCCGTTTTTCAGTGCTCTGTCGTGGTTGGGTTGTGCCTGCAGGGAAATGCCTGGGACCTGACAGACTGTTTCACTCAGGGCAGCCTTGCAGGTATGCTGTGAACAGTTTCTATTAGGAGGCTTTTCTCCATGGGCCATCATTGATGCTGATTGTGACAGGCCTGGTGACCCAGAGTGTCCCCTTGAGTCTCTCAAGCAGCTGGGGGACTGAGCTCTTTGCACATCACAGTTATTATTACCCTCAAGTTACTTGGTGCTGTGGTGGTCCTGGAGTATATGGTTGACTGATATTCTTGCCTTTTTGAAAAAGAATTGCTCTTTTACTCATAAAATACCTTTCCCTTGAAGCAAATGTAGAAAGTGCACAGAAGAAAATAAAAACCATGTTAATCTCATCACTTATAAATTACTGTTGTGAGCAGATGATACTTTTTAGTTTTTCCAGACAAGCTCTCTTGTAGCAGGCTTTCTTTGGGGCCACCAACCACCTCCGAAGTCACAACACAGAGACTTATCATTAATTATGAATGCTCAGCCTTATGTTACGCTTGTCCCGCTAACTTTTATAACTTAATCTGTTTCTCTTCATCTACATTTTGGCCTCAGGGCCTTTTACCTTTCTTTTCCTTCTTTTTGTCCTACTTTCCTGCTTCTTGTCTGTCTGTCTGGTGGCTGCCTGGCGGGCTGGCCCTGAGCATTTCCCCTTTTTTCCCTCCCTGGTTCTCTCTTCTCTGGAGCCTAGATTCCATGTTCTATTTATTCTGTCTGCCCACCAGCCCTGTCTAGCCCTCTACTGCCTAGCCATTGGCTGTTCAGCTTTTTATTAGACCAACCAGTGCCTTAGGCAGGCAAAGCAACACATCTTTACATTGTTAACAGATACAACATTAAAAAAAAATGTAAGACATCTTTACAGGTTAAACAAATGCAGCATAAACAAATGTAACACACCTTTACATAGTTAAAGTAACATTCTGCAACATAAACATATGTAACAATCTTTATATAAAGTACTATTCTGCAGTAGGTCTTATCTATCCCAAGTTGGCCTGAATTTACTGTGTGGCCAATGATAACTTTGAACCCTTGATCTTTCTACCTCAATCTCTGGGTTGCTGTGATTATATCATGCCTAGGATTTTTTGTTTTGTTTTGTTTTGTTTGTTTGTTTGTTTAGTTTTGTTTTCCAGACAGCGTTTCTCTGTGTAGCTTGACCTATCCTGGAACTTGCTCTGTAGAACAGGCTGGCCTCGAACTCACAGAGAACCACCTGCCTCCCAAGTGCTGGGATTAAAGGTGTGCACCACCACCGCCTGGTTCATGCCTAGTTTTTATGCTTGCTGGAAATTGAACTTAAAGCGTCATGCATACAAGGCAAGCCCTCAGTCTACCGTCTGAGCTATCCTCCAACCCTGGTTTTGTTTTCAAGTCAAGGTCTCATGTAGCCCAGGCTTGTCTCAAACTGACTTTTAAGTGAGGCTGATCTGTTTCTGAAGTTCTGAGATTACAGCTGTGTGCTTTCGTCTAGCAAGAAGAGATTTATTTTATTTTTATGAGTGTGTTTTGCTAGTCTGTATGCATATATACCACACTTAAGGAAGAGAGGGTCAGATCTCCTGGAACTGAACCTTGGATGGTTGTGAGCTACCATGTGGATTCTGGGAATGAAACTTAGGTCCTTTGCAAGTACAAGTTCTTTGAACTACCATGCCATCTCTCCAGCCCCCATCTGGATTTCAAAACATTGTGTGTGTGTGTGTGTGTGTGTGTGTGTGTGTGTGTGTGTGTGTGCATGGGGGTATGCACTACATGAGTGCAGGTACCTTTGGGGGACAGAAGGTGGTTGTGAATGCCTGGTTTGGGTGTTCTGAAAGAGCAGCAAGTGCTCTTAACCATGGAGCCACTTGTCTAACACCTCATCTAACTGTTTCCTCTCATTTTTATCATACAGACGTTTCCTTTTCTTTCTCATCTTTCCTCCTCTCGTCTGCCCTTTCCTCCTCATTCCTTTCCTCTTCTAGATTCCCTCCTCTGTCCCTCTCTCTCCCTCTTTCCTTCCCTTCCTCATTCCTTTCTCTCTTGTACTAGAGATGGAACCCAGAGCCTTGTGCATGCCAGGTTCACGCCAGCCTTTGTTTTACTTTGCAGCATGAATGTAACCCGGATCACACAGAGTGTGGGTATTTGCCTTACAGTGACTACACTACACTAGTCCTTGGATGGGAACTCACTCACCCAGCACTTGCACTGTAGTGACATTTCATGTCATTTAGGGGTGACTCAGAGTGCACACAAGGATGTGTAGCACGCACAGGGCTTGAGCGTCTGCAGATTTTGGTATTGAGAGAAGTTCTCAAATGTTTCTGAGACAAATTTTTCTCCCAGTCCACCAATCATCATCAACAGTCGCTGGGAGCAGCAGTGACCCCCAGTCCATGCATGCTAGGATTCCCTTTGGTTCCATTTCTCCACTCTTTTATCCAGTCCAGGATCCCTGGCCCAGAGAATCTTCCCACCTCAACTTAATCAAGATAATCCCCTAATGGCCACCTGATCTATAAAGTACATCACTGAAACACCTTTCCCAGGAGATTCTAGACTCTGTTGAGGTAACAGAACCAATAATTATGGGGCACTGAGCCCTCAGAGCCTCGTGGCCTATTCCCTCTGTAGTGGTTTGGATATGGTTTGAGCTCTCTTCAAGACTTTGCGTCATATTCGTGAGGCGGAGATTTGATTCCTTCCTGGATAAGGTAGGGTGGGGCTGTAAATGGATCTGGGTGGCCTTATGGGCATGTACACACTGGAATGTGTTCTTCCATCTCTTACCATGCCAGGCTCTTTGCCAACAAGAAGGCCCTCACTTAGATGAGGTCCCTAGACTATATGCATTTCTAGAACCCTGAGCCCAAATTAATCTCTTTATAAAGTAGCTAGACTTAAAAAAAAAGTAGCCAGACTCAAATAAATTGCTATAGTATTCTCAAGGTGATTAATGTAACTTCTCAAAGACCTCATTTGTCGAGACAGGCAAGGAGTGTGTGTGTGTGTGTGTGTGTGTGTGTGTGTGTGTGTGTGTGTGTGTGTGTGTGAGAGAGAGAGAGAGAGAGAGAGAGAGAGAGAGAGAGAGAGAGAGAGAGAGAGTGTTTCAGCCTCATTGTCACCATATAACCAAGGATGACCTTGGACTCCTCATCTTCCTGCTCTTACCCCCGAGTGTTGGTACTTCAGGCTTGCACCACCACACCTGATTTAACAAAGACTCCATTTTTTTATATCACTTTGAGGGTTAGGGCAACATGGATTTTGGGGAAACACAAATGTTTTGACTTTTGCATAATCTGTAGCATGGAGTCTTAGAATGAGGAGATGGCCGTGACTGTGGAGGGTCCTGGACAGTCTGTAGTCTCTCTTCCTGAACCAGCAGACACTGAGGAGGGATTTAGTGGCGGAGTCATGCACAGTTGAGCTAGTATGTAGTGGGTGAAGGATCTGGAACCCCTCTTAGCCTTTTAGTGTTCCTCAGATTTTTGCTTTTATTCCTTTTGTTTCTTCAGTGATTGGAGCTGCTGTTCTGGTCAGGTTCTTGCCCAGGAGTGGTGTCAGGTTTGGAGGCTGCCCACAGTGCTGACCCTGTGGTAAATTTAGCCAGCAGGACACATGGTGTGTGGCACTCACTCCTGTGGGTCTGTGTACCATCTGTGCCTTATGGGGAGGATGTGAAGAGTGACAGGTTTCTGGGGTACAGTGTTCCTCCTAGGTCCTCCATCTATTCCGGCTGTGTGTTGGGTAGCTTTTTGCTGCTTTGAAGAACACCAGTAGACATTGAAAGAAGGGCAGAGTTACTCTGGCTCCGGCCTCAGCTTGTGGTGCATGCCAAGATGGCTCCATTGCTGTGGCATGCTGCGGAAAGCATGGCAGAGGAAATGTACTCGTCTCATGGCAGCCAGGAAGCAGAGGTTTGTCCCCAGTGCCTGCTTTCCCAAACCAGGCCCACCTCCTAACAGCCTTTTCTCTTCTGAACTCTTCCACGGACCAGTCCACCAGTGAGGTTCCTCTCACTTTTCCAATCGACTCTTAGCAGTGCTGCCGTCCACACTCGAGCCTTTTTAGGGAACACTTCGTGCCCAAACCACCACAGGCTGCTGGAGCAGGATAGGCCAGGACCAGGAGCTTGGAAGTCACACAGTTTGGGGGCTGGGAAGGGTAAGGACAGGTTCTGGCAGGTGCACAGCCATTCAGGGCCTTCTTTCCTCTTCACAGATTGTCATCTTTTCCTGTGACCTTACATGGAGCACAAGTGAGAGTGTTCTCTGGACTCTTTCTCACAGGACTCCAACTGCATGCGTAAAAACTCTACCTGTATGACCTAGTCATCTCCAAAGACCCCTCTTCAGTTGGCAGGAGGCTTTTGATGGACCCTTGGGGGACACGAGCACCCAGACCATAGCGTTTCCTGACTCCTTTCTGTAGCATCCTGGGTTGCATCCTTTCCCCAGGGCTTCCTTGGATGGGCCTGGAGTCCTGCTGAGTTCTGTTGTCCCACCAGATGGGACAGGGTCATC
The DNA here is from genome assembly GCF_003668045.3 of Cricetulus griseus. Taxonomy (NCBI): domain Eukaryota; kingdom Metazoa; phylum Chordata; class Mammalia; order Rodentia; family Cricetidae; genus Cricetulus; species Cricetulus griseus. The sequence continues at coordinate 7,593,424 of NC_048597.1, forward strand.
ACCTCTGCTCCTATGGATTTCTGAAACCCCTGTCACTGAAAGCAAAGATCCCACCAGGAGGAAGTGCCTGCTACAATGTCACCAGGGTTTACCACGGTCTCCTCTTGGTGCTCTCTAATTCTCTTCAGCATTTGCCAGGCTTGTCTCCTGCCCTGGGTATGAAACACATCTTTACAGATTCTCTGGTTGTTCTGAAGAGAATGGGAGAGGCTGTCAGTGGGAGAAGCTCCTCCTCCTCCTCTTAGAAATCCACAGAGCAAGACATGAGTCTCACCATGTTGAAGCTACGACATGTGTATGAAAATAAAGTTTTAATTAGAAGGAGCATTTCTCAGCCTCAACCTGGCGCTGGCTGTCTTAACACTGAGATGGAAATAAACTGGCTCACTCCGGCTTCTTGGCACAAGACCCACTCACTCTGCCTTTTACACACTCAGTCTTTTGGGTTGAAGCGTGGGGTGCAGTTGCGTGTGTGGTGTTCCAGAGCCTCTGGCTTCCCAAAACAAAGAAGGAAGAGTTTGGTCCCCGTGTAGTGGGTATAGCCATGCCGTCTGCTGTAGGGCCCGTTGATTTTAGCCTACTGTGGCTGAGAAACAAAACAAAGCAAAACAACACCTTTCTAAACACAAATCAGAGGATGTATGGGAGGGTGGCTGGTGCACAATGACCCAAGACTGTGTCCTCCATCTTTTGCCAGCTGTGCGGCCAAAGATGGGTCACTTAGTGTTTATGCTTTTGTGACTTCATCTGTGAAATAGGTAAACCATTGTCATTACCATTGTCACCATGGTGATCATAACTGGTGCATATGTAGTGCCTGGCACAGGCCTGTTCAATCACCGATGATATTGTTGTTGTTGTTGTTATTATTTCATGGTTCCTACAAGTGCTTGTCTTGGGTCACTGCCAAGGTCTCCCACAATGTTTTTGGTGTAGGGTGGCCTTGACTAACAGTGCTTCTGGTTTCGCTGAGGACTGGCAAAGCTTCCAGTTGCCTTCAGCAGATGCCCATGGGTGGCAGGTGGGCGTGTCCCTGGATGTCAGCTTGTGTGTTGCAGCACCCTTCTGCTGTGCGATGGCTCCCATTCCTTCCCCCTCCCACCTAGGCCATCGCCACACACAAACAAGAGGAGCAGGCACAGCCTCTGACGAAGGCATAGGCCTGTCTGGATTTCATCACGCCAGGCTGGCTCACCCAGGTGACAAGAAGGTCAGATCTTTAGATTTGTGTGCAAGCAGAATTTCTCAAGATGTATGTCATGAGCAGTACAGATTTGGCCCTTGTTCCTGGCTTAGGGTTGCTAGAATGTTCTTTGTCTTGTATGCTAATGTGATGATTGGCCTGGTTGGCTTCAGTATGGCGCTGGTCTTCAGAGAGACCTAAAGTGTTCAGATGCTAGAACTGTCAGCTCCATCCTCCGGTCCAGGCAGGGGAGAGAGGCTGATAGTGGGTTGATCACAATGGCTGGTGACTTGGTCATGATGGGACCTCTGAAAGGTCATGGGATAATGAAGGTTCTGGGTTGATGCAGGAGGGTGTGCAGACCTGGCAACCCTTCCTACTCGATCTCTGCACATACATCACCTCTCTGGCCTTGAGTTAGATCCTTGATGCTAAGCCTGTGGCTGTAAGTGAAGGCATTCCCCGAGTTCTGTGAGTGCTCTAGCAAATTGTTGAACCTGAGGACAGGTTGTGACTGCCTTGGACTTGTAGTTGGATAAGCAGAGGCTTGGGTACCTACTGCACTCTTGTGTCTGAGGTTGGACTGAACCCTTATTCTCTGTTGTCTGAGATCTTCAACACCGCCCACCCCCACACCATTGTTAAACTTTTCTGAGCTCACGGCTGGCTTTGAACTCACAGAGATCTGCCTGCCTCTGCCTCCCAATGCTGGGATTAAAGGCACAACATTAAGATAGTCTTGACTCTTGGGTGTTTGCTGCATACAGTCAGGTATCAAAATTATATCACAGAGCAGCTGCTTTCTATTTTTTTGGGGGGGGCATCTCCACTTTCAAATTTCAGTGGTGTTAGCAGTTGACGTAAGAGCCCCCAATACCGCCGATCACTGCTGTCTTCCCTTTTCCTCCTCACCCTAACTTTGTCATTTCTTCGACTCTCCTTTCAGTCCACACAGGATCCTTGACCTACTCCCCTTTTCCTGGAGTGCTCTTCAGGTTGTCAAAGGCCTCCTTGAAGTGGCTTTGGCTTCCTCTAACTGATCCCTTTAGTCCAGCTGTGTGTTGACTGTCAACCTCCTGTTTTCTAGATGCATCCCAAGCGTGCGTTTTTCTTCTTTGCAGCCGTGCCTGTTGGCTCTGTGGCCAGTGAGTCAGAGAATCTGGAAATAACATTCCCTTTTTTGTATGTTGTCGGCTCTATTTCAGCTCATGTGCTGTACAAGGTTCTGTTGATCTGTCACCAACTTCTGTTGCCTCCATGAGAAAGGTTAATGAGTCTCCAGCTCTGCTTCCTCAGGTCCATTGCTTGGACTCAGGGTAGTTTCCAAAACACTCCCTCTCCCAAGATCTGAAGCCACATGGTGCTGGCCATGGCCAGCAAGGCTAGACTGTTGGCTAGTACAAGGAGAGAGAAGAGTGGGAGAAGAAAATGGGCGTGAGTGGTGAGTGGTGTGTTTCCACTGTGCCCCCTGCAGTGACACTTGAAGTCTGCAGACCAGCAAACATTGCCCACACCCAAATGGCTGCTGACCAGGTAGGGATACTTGAATTAATCCACAATACTCAGTTTCTCCCCAGAATAGTAAACTTGTTTCTCTTGGCTACTTTGATGTGTGACTGACCTCCTGTCTTAGTTTCTTTTGCTTCGAGAAACACCATGACCAAAAAGCAAGTTGTGGAGGAAAGGGTTTATTTGGTTTACACTTCAGCATTGTTGTTTGTCACTGAAGGAAGTCAGGACAGGAACTCAAACAGAGCAGGATCCTGGAGGCAGGAGCTGATGCAGAGGCCATGGAGGGGAGCTGCTTACTGGCTTGCTTCCCATGGCTTGCCCAGCCAGCCTCTTTATAGAACCTATGGGCTGGACCTCCCACATTGATCACCAAATGAGAAAATGCCTTACAGCTGGATCTCATGGAGGCATTTTCTCAGATGAGGCTCCTTCCTCTCTGATGACTGTAGTTTGTGTCTAGCTGACATACAAAACCATCCAGCACGCCTCCATTTGGCTGGGAAAGCCCAGGGCTACTATAGCCTTGATGGTTGTCACCAACAAGGAACTGGACTTTCTCCTCTTGGACCTTTCCCTGAGAAACCCACCACTCTTCCCTCTCCCTTGTGTAATGGACTTGTGTTTTTAGGTCAGCGCCGTGGCCATTTATTTATTATTTTTAGATGTGCATCTGGGGGTTTGCAAGTTGTGCCAGGTGCAAGTGCACATTTGTGTGCATGTGTGTAGTTGCCAGACGTCAACCTGGACGTCATTCCTCAAGACCTGGCCAGCTTGGGTTTTCAAGACAGGGTTTCTCTGTGTAGCTCTGGCTGGCCTGGAACTGGATCTGTAGACCCGGCTGGTCTGGAACTCACAGAGATCCGCCTGCCTCTGCCTCCTGAGTGCTGGGATTAAAGGTGTGCAGTACCACTGTCCGGCTCCATCTTGGTTTTAAGGTAGGGTCTTTTTTTAGGACCTGGAGATCACCTATTAGGCTGGCCTTGCTGGCCAGCAAGCCCCAAGGATCCTTCTGGCTTTCTTCCTTCCTGAAGTCCTGGGATTTCACCTGTGTGCCCCCACACCTGACTTTTCACATGGGGTCTGGGGACTTACGCAATGCTGTCAGCACTCATCCCCCCCTTCATCTCCCAGCTTCAGGCTGTACTAGAACAATAACGGGTTTTCTGCTTAGAACACCTCGATTGGACTCTTTGTTTTTCCAGATTAATAGGCCTTTGTGGATAGCCAGGTATCTTCGTGTTTTTCATGTGGTTATAGCAAAATGTCTGACAGTAGGTAATTTATAAAGAATAGAAGTGTATTCAGCTCCTGGTTCAGGAAAGTGGTTGGGAAGTCCAAGAGCATAGCTTGGCGTTGTGGGAGCTGTATCTTGGTGGCCTCTGAAATACTAATTAACTTTGCAAAGACATCACATATAGGTATCATACAGATTTGAGAAACAAGTTTCCAACATTTGAAATTTCGGGGATACAGTTACACTGTAGCTTCAAGAGACAAACATCCTGCTATGGGGTAGGGTGTTGTGAGGCTGAGACTGTGTGAATGAAGGTCACTGTGGGAGTGTGAGCGGTGATAATTAGTTGCCTCCTTGTCCTCCTAGAGTTTAGAGCCAACTGATGAATTTAACACAACATTCAGACAGATGGAGGTCAAAATATTGAGATTATTATGGTAAAGCGAGCTGGAGAACAGGCTTAGAAGTGAGGGCCAGATGGGGTTGTCTGCCAGCCTCCTCATGAGCAGGCCTGTCAGCCCTGTATGGTAGAGAAGAGGTGAGGCCAGAGATTGTCTGCTCCCAAAGACAGTGCTGGAAGGTGCTGGGCTGGGCAGCCTAGTGTTGCCAACCATCTCAGCTCTCCTCCTCCTGCAGAAACAAAGCAATGACCTCTGTGGTGCCAGTAGGAGAGATGGACTTATATCTGAGGAGTCTTAAAGTCTAACTGGCATCATGGTGTCACAGGACAGGGTTAGCTTTTCCTAAGGCCTAGCAGGGGAATCTGTTGTGTGCCTCTCTCTTAGCTGCTAGTACTTGCTCATAACCTTCCTTGGTTTGTAGCTGCATTGCCCCAATTTCTGCCTTCTCTTTATATGGCATCCTCCCTGTGTGCCCATGTCCAAATCCCCCTTCTATATGAGGGTACCCGTTGTATTGCAAATTGTGTGTGGGGGCACCCTGCTCCAGTATGACCTCCTTTTAAGTATGTCTAAAATAACTCAACTTTCAAACAAGGCCACGTCTGCGGTGTGCTGGGGATTAGGACTTCCGTGTGAGCTTTGAGGAGCGTCATTAAGCCTGCAACAAAAGTCTAGGGGTTTTCACTCACACATCTTTCATTTACTGAGTATTGGGGTGGGGTGGGGGGAGGGTGGGGATCTTTCCCTCCTTAGTGTCTGAGGAGTTGGGTCTTGGCATCTGGTGAGTACTAGGTGATTCCAGTAGGGATGGTGCTCTCTAAAGAGAGGGCTCACCCACAGCATTTTCTCCTGTGAAGTGAGCAGAGGAATGGCCATGGCTGAGCTGAGGGAGAAGGTGACTGACTGTAAGTTAGCAGGAAAGGCCTGCCCAGAAACCAATCCAGACAGCAATTGAACATGGAATTCTTGGCACCCAGGACTGTTTGAGAACAAGTTTCTCTTCTATATTACATTTCTTATTGCTGCAACAAAATGTTTGACAAAAGCAACTTTAGGGAGTTTCTTATTGGCCCAGAGTTTGAAGTTACAGTAGCCTATGGCAGCAGCTGTAGCAGTGACCACATTGCATCCACAGCCAGGAAGCTGGAAATGCCGGTGTTCAGCACACCTCCTTCTATTTAGCCCAGGACCCACTCTCTTAGAATGGTGTCACCCACACTTAGGGTGGGCCTTCCTACCCCAGTCGATTTAGTTTAGAAAAATGGACATGCTCAGAGCTTTGCCTCTTGGGATGTTGGAAACTGTCAAGTTGGCTGGCTATGGGTGTCAGCCATCACATCTTGTTTAAGCCACTTGGTTTGTGTGGTGACGGTGACTTGTCACCTGCCCTTCCCTCTGACGACCGTGATAGTCCTCCTGTGTGGCTCCATGTGGCATCGGTACAGAGTGGGTGGTGGCTTCCTGTCAGGGTTCTTCGTCATCCTGTGCCTTCATTTAATGGAAAGCTGATGCGGTTTGCTCCAAGCCTCTTCAGTGGATTAGGGGTAGAACCTGAGGGTGAGTTCTAATGCTTTTCAAGCTCACTTGAGTAAATCCAGGGCAAATATATTTAATTCCTTAGTTAGAATGCAATGCATAGTGACATGCGAATGTCATTGACTGGCAAAAAGAAATGAAGCAAAGTGGGTCAGTGACACACTGCACTGTTTTGCGATAAATGTAGGTTAACTGATGTAATGGAAATCTGCAATCTAGGGATAAGTGGGTTGGAGATGCATAAACCCTCAAAATCGCCTTTGCAGAGAAGCCTGGGACAGAGTACTCGCGCACTCCAGGCTGAATGGTTTTTGCCCCAGCCAGTTGAAATCCACTGCTTTAATTAAAAGAGTACCAAACACCAAGAGCAAGGGCGATTGATTGTCGCTCTTCTGAGTCAGTTGGTAATTGAGCTGGGTGGACCGAGAACCAACCGTTAGCCTTTGCTTAAGAGATGTGAGGTGGCAATTAGAGCATGTGTGAGAAGAGTGGGGAGCGACCCACAGAGAGAGAAAGGGCATCGAGGATGGCTTGCCTGAAAGTGGTGTGTGCCTGGGCGGTGAGCTCCTCCTCTAGTGTGCTCTAGGCAGACAAAGTTCTACACTTACCCGCATGGACTTGGGGTGTGGGGAGATCCCGCCTCGGAGACTTGGTTCGTCCCTGTCCTGTCCTGTCGCATTGTCTCTTTGCTCGTTTCCACAGGTCAGGGACCCACAGCTTCTCACTGTCATCTACATCACCCCGGGAGGTCCCCCAAGAGTTTTAGGGATCTTGAGTCAGGACAAACCAGCATTTTTGGCTCTGATACTGAAAAGAGTCTCAGTACTAGTCAGTTATGAAGCAGAGTTAGAGATTTTATTAAAGGGATTTCAATGCAGGCCTAAGCAAGAGGGGTGGAGGAAAGAGAGGCACACAGAAGGAAGTGAGACACAGCCAGACATCGATGGGCTCCTCAAGGGAAGGACGTCACCCAGTGGTTTTACAATGTCATATACAGGGTTTTGGTGGCGATTTCAGTTGCAGGGCACCTAACAGGATTACAAGTTAAGGTAAGAGTCTAGCCCACAGGGACACACAGTGTCTTTACTGTAAGCAGTTGTTCTCCCATCTCCCCTGTCTCCCCCCCCCCCACACACACACATGGTTTCTCTGTTTGACAGTCCTGGCTGTCCTGGCACTTGCTCTGTAGACCATGCTGACCTCGAACTCACAGATATCCTCCTGCCTCTGCCTCTGGAGTGCTGGGATTAAGGGTGTGAGCTACCATCGCCCAGCATATGAACACTTTGGGATTCTGGGTGTCTGAGTAAAGAATGAGGCCCTGCTCAAGGTTATATACATCGTGGCTGGGTTGTTGCTGTTCTGACCTGGGAAAGGCATGCTGATCCTGTTTCAGCCTTTGCAGCCAGTGCTGTTGCCCTGCAGGAACTCATGCTTCTTGGCCATCAAGGCTTTAATCCAATTCCCGGATGACGGGCTCCCTTCCTTCTCAACCCTCATTATTTCTTTGTCTTTTGGTCCTGTCTCAGAGTGATACTAAACTGGCTTTGCCAAGCAAGTGAAAAGGCCTGAAGTGTGGTGTTTGGGATTTCCATGTTATACATTTTCCTTACTTTTCAACATGACAGTAACTACTCTACTAAATTTTAAATTCATAGTAGCGGATCAGGAGTAGAATACTATCTCCTACTATCCGTCCATCAGTCCATCCATCTGTCAGTCCGTCCATCCACCCATCCCTGCTTGCTTTCCTTCCCACTTCTTACCCCTCCTTCTACTCACATAGTTTTAACCAAAGTCATGGAAATAAATTGTGTTATAGACTTTAAAGTTTTGTAAGCAGTTTCTTTCATAGTTTAGATAAAACTTTTCTTAACAAAGAGGACAGTCCTACTGTTTCTTTGTTCTTTTTTTGGTGATACTGAGCATGGAACCTGGGAACTCCCCATGCCTGTGTCTGGGCTTAGCTTGTTCTGTGCCATGGCTTCATCATGTCCCTGCCAGTGGATTTATGGCAGTTGTAGACTTGTTAGTTGCTGGTTCCCAGAAGTGCATAGTTGCCTTCACAGCTGGCTCAACTTGTCCCTGTTGAAATCCCATTCTTCTCTCCGTGTGCAGTGGTGAGCAGTGACTTTTGGTATTCATTTAGTCTTTGGCATTTCTCGATTTCGTTTATGTCATTGTGTGCTTGTGAAATGTAGACAGTGTTCCTATGGGATTCCAATGGAAGTCCCCAATTTGTGGTACCAACCAGCAGGGTTTGCACTGGGCTGCATATCCTTAGACTTATGAGTTGAAAATTTTCTTATCTCTTTCTTGGGTTTCTGGCAGAGTACATGGGAACTTTTAGGGAAGATAGATAGTTGATCATTCTTTTTGTAGTCTTCGAATCTTTCTAAATATAGAGGATGGGAGGATGACTTTCTATGGCTTTTGTTTGGGAACTGTGGAAAATGGATGGTGACTGTGGAATGGTCCAGGGGACTCCACTTAGAAGTCACTTCTGTGTGGGGCAGTGGTGGCACACACTTTTATTAATCTCAGTACTCAAAAGACAGAGGTGGGTGGATACCTGTGTTTTCAAGGCCAGCCTGGTCTACAGCCTGGTCTACAGGACCTTAGCAGGCCCGTATAAATACTCTGTTACTTTCCTCAGGTGATTTATTATTTGTCTAATGTCTTGTTTCTTATGTCTAGTCTGTATATTGTACTTAATAGTCCTAGGTACTTCTGGTCACTAGAATATTGTATTTGCATAATGTACAGTGTATGAGTTGCTGTTTGCTGCTGTGATAAAATGCCCTATTAAAGCACCTTAAGGAGGAAGAGTTATTTTGGCTGATGGCTCCAGAGATAGAAGGGAAGGCAACAGTTAGGAAAGGATGGTGGTAACGTGGAAGAAGCTGGCTGATTACATTTTCATATACATACAAGAAACAGAGAAATAGAACAGGAAGTAGCAAACCTTAAAGTTAATTCCTAGTAAGATACTTCCTCCAGCAAGGCTGAACCTCCTAAAGGTTCCATATGCTTCGCCTACAGCACCACCATCTGGGGACCAAATGTTCAAACACCTAAGCCTATGGGGGACAAACCACAGCACATAGACAGAGTCTTAATTTTAAACTTGACTATGAGTTTTCCCTTTACTTGATAACTTTTACCAATTTTCTTTAATTTCATTTTTACATTTACTGTGCACACATGCCTGCCTTTGTGTGTGTGTGTGTGTGTGTGTGTGTCTGTGTGTCTGTGTGTGTCTGTGTGTGTCTGTGTGTTTGTGTGTCTATGAGTGTGCATGTGTGAGCTCACATGTGTCCCATGGAAGTCAGGGGAGGGGGGCGTTTTCTCCTTGTACATGGTAGTCATGGTGCTCAAACTCAGGCTGTCAGGGTTTGGCAACAAGTGACTTTGCTTGCTGAAAGATCATGCTGGCCCAACATTTCTTCCCTAATGAGGTTACTCACCTGTCCCCAGGTACTAATTGAGCTGGTCCTTACTCAGTACTCACAGTTCTCTGAGAACAAACACAGGGCCATTAGGTATCTTGAGCATTAATTCCCTGTGGCAAACTGAGCTTCTTGGATGTGGACATGAAGAGACATTAGGCTGCACTTTCTTCCCAGGAATGGCATCCTGTTCATGAAACCAGCCACCCGCCTTCCCTGAGCTTCCCATTAAATGACTTTTTTCATGTACATGGCTGCTCTGTCCCCATCTTCATGGTGTCCCCTGGTGTTCCTGATCTTAAATTAGGAACAATAAAATTACTTCTGTTGCCTGTGGCTCTGAGTATTTGAAAAGGCAGGGGAAGTGGGGGTCTTGTCCAAGCACTAGTCAAATCAGTTTGTGATCATCTCAAATAGAAAAGTGCAGGCGACTCCGGATTTGGGCATTAGAAGTAGGTTATCTTTCCCAGCTGGTGTGTGCACTAGGTAAATGAGATGTTTGTGATGCAAGGCACGGTTGTGATTTTGAAGAAAGCAATTCCTCTTTTGCATAGTCTTTGGACCCCTCTGGCTCTCAAGTAGTCTGGATTATACCAAAAGGGAAATTGCATCCAATTGAATGTAAGGCAGCTTATTGGCTCGGTTGTAAGACATGGAGAAATACACGTTTGCATTAGGATGGAATATGAAGTAAATACGCCTTAAGGATGCTGGGTATCCCTCATTTATTCAGACTTGTCACTAATAGTTAGTGTTTCCTTAGTTGACACTTGGTTGTTGTCTGACTTGCTTTCAAAAAGTATCTAGAGCAAAATGGGTTGCCTAGCAACATGTTCCAGCCCAGGAGGTTGGAGATGGGTCAGTGATTAACAATTATGTACAATCAAGTTTAAAAATGTGTAGCAGCCTTGCAACATTTATGCTCTGACCACCAGCAAGCATTGGCATTCTACTGCCTCCACGTTTTGTGGCTGTTATGTGTGAATTTATTGCAGTTATAGACTTGACCTTGTGTTAACAATTAAAGAGAAAAACTTTATTTGGAGTTGAAATAGGATTCTGGTGCCCTTTTGTGCATTGATAAAGTCTGCAGTAGTGTCAGAAAACTGTCACTTGGTCGGGCTGCTTGTCAGGACCCTGTTCTCTGGGAAAAGGAAAAGTGACAATGTAATATCTGGGTATTTATAATCATTGTCATCTCAACAAATTGGCTGATATTAGTGACCACCATAGTTTACTAAAGAGCCAGTTTTATGGAGTGACTGACAGCAGCTCCCTCATTCGGCCCAAACTGTTCTTCCACGAATTATGCATGCTGCAACAATTGTACTCTCCCAAGCCCGTGATCTTTCCCTTCCTTACATTCCATCACAGGAAAGGAGAATTTTGCACAATCCAACCTTACTTTATCTTTCTGCCTCCACGAATTTTCAGTGCTTTCTGGATCCCTAACCTGGGTGCAAGCTAGCTGGGAGACAGTTTATAATTCTAGCAAAGTGAGCCATGTGTACTTCCTTGTCAAGAATCATTGGGCTTAACTGGCTAATCAATTTTTAGGCTCTTTCCCTTTTGTATTTTGTTTAATCAACAAAACTGAATTGCCCCGCCACCCTTGAAAGATGCGAGTCGGAGAACAGTGACAAATACATGGCTGGGCCTGCCAGGAGAGCTTTCCGACAGAAATGTCTTCATTGAAGATGATCCACATTGCAAAATGCTGTTTCATCATTTGTCTGAGGGAGGAAACAGCTGTGTAAGCAAGCTACCCCCCCCCAGCCTGTGCAGGCATTGTGTCCGACACTCATCCACACTCCTTAGCCACCCCGCCCCCCCAGCCTGTGCAGGCATTGTGTCCGACACTCATCCACACTCCTTAGCCTCCCCCCCCCCCAAGCCTGTGCAGGCATTGTGTCCGACACTCATCCACACTCCTTAGCCATCACACATTTACAGCCAGACAACCTGCCTTAGCCTTTCTTGGTGATGACTCAGACACCACCTTATGAAGTATTGTCCCCAAATTCCCGTGACCTACAGGGAGACCGAGTGGGCTGGTGAGGGCAATGGACCTTAGCTCTTTCAGTGACTCCATGTTTATCCTAGGCAATAGGCACTGGTCATGACTGGCCCAGTGGCTTTCATGCATGTGAGTAACAAACTGTCCTGAGAGGGGCAAGGATCTAGTTTTTGCTTTTGTTGTCCCTCTTTGACTCCAGGAAAAGCAAAGAAATGCAGAAAACTCCTAGGAGGGGTTTTGGTTTCTCAGTGTACTCCTGTGCAGTAGCTGGGGACGAAAATGATGCTGACTGGCTCTTAAGGGGTGGGGGTGAATCTGAGGGGTAGAGTGTGTGGGTAGCCTTCTTGGGCTTTGCTCCCCAGTACCTCAAGAGGAAAAGATAGTGAAGAAAACCCACCACTGTCACACGGTCTATGTGTGGCATGTCTGTGACCGTGTCCTGTGCCTCACCACCTGCTTTCCCATTGCACTGTCTGCTGGAGACTAGAGCTCAAAAATAGGGATGGCTTAAGGCTCTTGGAGGTCTGTGTGTCTGGCACGATGACAGTTCTTTAGGGGCATCCACGGACTGAATCCTCATTCCTGTTAAATCCCGGTACCCTCACTTTGCACAGGAGCTTGGGGGATTGGCTCAGGTCACACGCCTGTTAGTTAGGGAGATCAGGATTTGTGTCCAGCAGTCTGACCTTAGACAGCTGCTGTTTTGGTTGTACCCTTGTTTGCTTAGCATTCCTCAAGTCTTCAGGACACCAAGAAAGCAGTGATGATGCCAAGGGAAAGGAAAAGACTGCAAGTTGAAACTCTGACGGTTTATCCATGTTTACACTGCAAGTTGAAACTTTGAAGGTTTATCCATGTTTAGACTTGGGTCCCATACCCAAGGTATCTCAACATGTATATGAAAATGTTCCCAAATCTGGAGGGAAAATAAAGGCAAATTCAAAAAGCTGAACGCTAGAGGTTTGGCACTTCTATTACCAAACATTTTGGCCAGGGCTACTCACTCAGCGGGTCGTGATTTTCATGACCTCCCCAGACTATGGCTGGAAGAGGCCACTGAGTCACTCGGCTTCAGTTGCCCCTTTCCTTTCTAATTATTTTCTGATGTATTCGGGCGCATTTTTTTTTTTTTTTCTTTTTAAATGCTAGGTACCGAACCAACACCTTGGCTTTCTAGGCAAGTTTCCTACCACCGAGCTAAATCCCCAAACCCCTCAGATGCATTTATTGATAGCTTTTCTCCATGTTGGGTTGGTTTCTCTTGTGCCTCTGCTAAATGGTTTTTAATTTTTTTTCACTTCTACTTATTTTATGCTCTTGAGTGTTTTGCTTGTTTGTAGGTGTGTACCATGTGACTGCCTGGTGTCCATGGAGATCAGAAGAGGGAATCGATCCCCTGGAAAGTGTGACAGGCAGTTGTGAGCAGCCACGAGGTGCTGGGAATAGGTGCAAGTGCAGTGGATGTCTTAACCCTGAACCATTTCTCCAGCCCCTCTGCTAAAGGTTTGCCTTCCACAGGGCTTTCTCAGATTGATAGGAGAACATTTGTTCCTCTAGGGGCCACCAAAAAGCCAACCCAGTAACATGCAGATTATTCCACAAGCCAAAAAGAAAAAAGAAAAAAGAAAAGAAAAGGAAAAGGAAAAGCAACCTTGGATGAACTTGGCATGTTACATGATGCAACTCAGCAACTTCTCAGAGTGTCCTGGAAGTCAGTAGTTCTGAGATGGCTGACAGAACAGGGAAACCCGAGCAAATGCCTAAAGTTTTATAGCGTCATTTGTTTTTCAAGGTTTTGGCCATTCAGCCAGCATCTTGGTTAGCAGAGTGGAGGGGGACTGGGGTTAGGTGAGAGTGAGGAAAAATCTCCACATTTGCTCAGAGGGGACAGTGGGCAGTTGCTGAGATCCACGATGGTGGAGCCAGCTCTTCAGAGAGAAGCATTCAGATTTTTTTTTTTTTTTCTTTTTTCTTTTGGTCCTTTGAAGACCCCATTTAACAGGCAGCATAGTGTATGGTAAATTCAGTGCCCACTGTGATTTTAGAAACATTAACACACACAGCACATCTCAGGATCAAGGACATGTGTAGCTGGCTTGTGGGCTGGTGGTGCCAGTTATCTGGCTGTCTTTGGAGCACAGATGCTGCTTTGTTACACGGCTCTTCAAAACCAGCTGAAATGTACGAGTGTACAGCTTGCACGTGGCTATTTCTGCTCTCTGGGCATTGTTCTCAGAACTTTGTGTGATTTTTTATTCCCCAGAAAAGGTTGGTTCTGTGACTGATGACACCTGGTAGTCAGGTGAGGAGACCGAGTTCCAGTGTAATGCTTCGACTTGTCCAGGGCCACCTCAGAGTCCATTGCAAAGCCCTGGTGTCAGCCAAGGCTCCAGAGCAAGGCTCTTGGCCGCACTGTCCTTCTGCCTCTGGGTTGAGGAAAGGGGAGAATCACGGGGCTCCAGGTGGGTCAGAGGCTCTGGCCCCCCTCAGGAGCTGTTGCCCAGATGGCTTGTCGCTTTCTTTTGGCATCAACCTTAGTGTCAGCTCATAAGTCTCCTGTCACCTTCTGTTGCTTTGTGTCAGACCACCCTGGTTGTGAAGGACACAGAGGTCATTAAACAGACATCGGGCTGGGCAAGACACACCTCAGTGACCCTACTGCAGCCCTTCGAGATTTGTGCTATATAGTCTCTGTGTAAGCAGGGGTGAGCTAGAGACTAGACAGGGTGAGTCATCTATGCCTGGTTACAGGGCAGGCAGGCAGGGGGTTGGGAGCACATGTTTGTAAGGGCTGGTTGCTGCCTAGGGTATACAAGTCTCTCTCTCTGTCTCTCTGTCTCTCTCCCTCCCTCCCTCCTTCCCCCCCCTCTGTCTCTGTCTCTCTGTCTCTCTCTGTCTCTCACACACACGCACACGCCGTTTCCCATTCCCACCTAGACATTTCTGGAACTCTCGTCTGTGTGTGCTGCCTGGCTGTCTCCATCGTATTTCTCCTCTCCTGGTTTTCTGTCCCACACTCTCCCAGCAGCCTGGGGCGTTTTCAGAGCAGGATATTCTTTTTTTTCCCCAGGCCCGGAACTGTTTTTCTATTGCTTGCACATCTGAACACCTGCTGAGCTGATGAGCTTTGCAAATGTCACTTGATTGTTGGGAGGGAACTGTGAGCTGTGAGCGGTTCTCAGGAACACACCATCCCAGCTGCTTGGCTGGGTGGGTGGTGAGGGGTGGTTCCCGAGCCTCAGCCCCCTCAGTGAGGGATTCGGTTGTGTTCCCTCCTGGGGGCTGACATAGGTGTGCCCTGGGCTGTGTATCTTTCTTCTTAACCTCCCCCAGGAGACAGCAGCTCTTCTGTGCTGGTCGGCTCCTGCAGTAGTACCTCAACTTTGGAGGCTCCAGTGACAAGTGTGACCTTTTTCTTTTTGGATTTCTCTCCTCAGAAAAATGCATGTGTATGCAAAGTTTGGGTAGAATTTTAAGATACCAGTAAATTTAGAGCCTCCTTAGACAGCCCCCACTTTTCTCCATCCCATGTGTCCTATGAAATCTGCCTTAGAAACTGGGTCCTTCTGTTAGACTCCCGGAAAAACTCAGGTATCCGGGGTCCCTGGACATGACGGCGGTCATCCCAATCACCAGGCAGATTTGAGAGCTTGATGCAAACTGCATGAGGCTTTATTGTTTTTTAACGAGCTAACCCCATGTTAGCTCGGGTCTTTCACCCACCCGCCATGGCGGATGGCTAGCAAAGACAGCTCGAACCGGCTGCCGAGCGATCTTGTAGGGCAGCGTAAGGGGAGTGTCTAGGGGTACGCACAGGCTCAGGATTGGTGTGCCTCCAGGCTTGGAGGGTTTGCCCTGTGTTGATTGGTCAACTGGTTGTTATGGCCCATAGGCCCTCCCAGGGTGGTTGCTATGCTCTGCGCGTCATTGCTGTGCACTTGTCTGTAAAGCACACCCAGTTCCGTAAAGCATAGCACCACCAGCTAACTTCTGATTGGTTCCTTGCCACGAGGCAGGGATCTGACTTTCTAGTGACTAGGACAAGGTCAAACAAGCATGTGTTCAGCTGTTATGGCTGCTGACAGGGGCAGGCATCTGACCTTAGTGACTAAGACAAGGTCAGACAAGCTGTTATGGCTGCCGAAATGGGGAGCGGGTCCCTTCTTCCTCCCTCCCTCCCTCCCTCCCTCCCTCCCTCCCTCCCTCCCTCCCTCCCTCCCTCCCTCCCTCTTCCCTTGTAGTTGAGAGCAGCTATGGAAACATGGATGTCAGATTCTCTGCCTTCTGTCTGTCCTTGTTGATCACACACGTACAGGAGAATATATGGCACACTCAAAGAGGCAGCTAGAGTATTGAATGGAGGTGGTCACAGGGTTATGAAGGGCATGAAGTGGAATGAGATATGGGGGTTAGAAGACCCTTCTTCATCCCCCGGAACTGAAACAGGGAAGCCCCGTGATGGTCAGATTCCAGGTGACCCAGCAGAAAGGAAGTAGGACCAGCTTCCTGCCCTTCCTATCACGGCTTCTTCTGGGCTTGCACAAGGCCTGGGGAGGGAGGGCTGCCTTGGGAATAGATGGTTGCTGATAGAGATAAGATAGACTATTTAGCAATTTGCATATACATACATACATACATACATACATACATACATATATATATATATATGGGCTCTCTCACTATATAGCCCTAGCTGGTCTAGAACTCCTTGAGAACCGCCTGCCTCTACCTCCCTAGTGCTGGGACTAAAGGTGTGTGTTGCCACCTCACCCACGTAGATCTTCAATAACCCATGTGTCTGTTCCACCTGAGGATGCAAGGAGAACATTTTGTCCGTCTGTCCCACCTCCTGGGATCCGGGTGATGGGGAAATTGCTTAGACTGTTGCTAGGGGAGTTTTGTAATTCGGACCATGATCAAAAGCTTCTTGGGTTTTGTGGAATGTTTTAAATCCAGGAGTCAAATTTTGTTTTTTTTTTTTCTTCACTGTATTGGTTACGCTTGTACTGCTGTGTTAAAGAACCATGATCAAGGCACTATCTAGACTGTATGAAGCACAGAGGCCTTTGTTCACAGATAAACACTGGGGGAACCTGGATTGTTAAGCACACAGGTTTCTTTCTTCAAGGGAAGGGATGCTCTACCTGTATTCCACCCAGAAGGCTGGGAGCAGATGTGTTTACTAGCCTGGGGACTTTGGCTCTCTCTGGGTGGATAGACACACACACTCCCTGCACCTTTTGGGGGGGGCATTTTTCCCAGACCCCTATTGTAAACTAGTTTTCCTCAGTCTGTAGAGTCTATCTTTATGGACTTTACAAAAAGTTGCGATGTAGTCACATCTAATCTGTATTTGGCTTACTTTGTTCTCGAGGAGATTTATGTATGCTTTGTTGTGCACGCAGGATTGAGTTATCACCAGAACAGTGTTTACCGAAATGTGCTGTTCTTACATGTGCCTAAAATACCTACCCGTGTCTGCAGGTCTGTGAAGATGGCAGAGATCTCCGAGCGGAGCCCTCTAGGAGCCAGAGCCTCTGCTATGCTGTTCTTGGCAGTCTATATTTGACCATACTCAAGTCAGGCTTTTCTGAACAGTTTAAAAATTAGGCCTCAACTTATCCTTGTTTTGCAGTGCAGTTTTAGCAGAACCCTGCTAACCCAGTTCCGGAGAATGCCCATGGTTATGAGTGATCACCTTTGGTGTGGGCTGAGTTATTCCTCTCCCCTTCCTCCTTTGTCCAGCCCTGGACCCGCCTCCAGCAAGAAGCTGTC
This sequence comes from Cricetulus griseus, assembly GCF_003668045.3. NCBI lineage: Eukaryota > Metazoa > Chordata > Mammalia > Rodentia > Cricetidae > Cricetulus > Cricetulus griseus. Next base: position 7,610,531 of record NC_048597.1, read on the forward strand.
CGACACTGGGGTTCCCCATTCGTCGTTTTCCACCCACTGACCTCCTACCCCACTCTTTCTGTAACCCCCAGCTGTCTTTCCTGTGCTCTCAGTGGAGCCCTGTCCACCCCTTATTCTGGCAGGGTTAATATCTGCCCATTGTTGTCACCACGGGTGAAGTCTGCCTGCCTTAACCATTTAGGAAACATGTCCAAATTTTGAAAGCTGTTATCCATTTGAAATCATGTCGGGTCCAGCCTGACCCAATACTGAGAGCCACGTGGGGTTCATTACTCCCCACGGGGCCTTGTCAACCCTTGCAGCTGATTCTCATTGAGAAGAAGCCAGGCCTTGGCCTCCAGTCTGAAATGTCCCTTCACTTGGACTTACTTGTCTCAGTTTTGTCTCTCTGCTGTATGTTTCCTCCCTCACTGGGAGGCTGTACGTTAGCTTTGACAAGTCTAGTCGTCTTAATACAACACACGTGTATTATCCTCTTGCTTTTTATTTTCTTCATTTATTTTTAAGTATTGGGTCTTGCTATGTTGCCTCCTGACCGTGAGTTCCCGGCCTGTTGTGGCCTTCCTGCTTCAGTCTCTTGGATAGCTGAGACTACAGGCGTGTAGTCCCACATTGCTCTCAGACATGTAAGACCATGCCTGCATATTCTTTGTTAGGACTGTGAGGACCATGTGACTGCCTTCAGGATTCTGTTCCTCCAGAAGGTGGGACTAGGGTGATGTCACTAGGGTGGGCTCTCTGACTCACTTTGTTGAGAGTTGTAGATTGCTTGGCTTCCAATTCTAAGCCCTTAGTGTATATCTACTCAGGCCTGCCCTTGCTGTGGCAGCCTTGTAGATTCTTCGCGGTACAGTTTTGGACGGATATATTCTTTTCTTTCCTTTTTTGCTTATGGGCTTCGGGGAAGCTGCTTGTCACTCAGAGCCTTTTTTTTTCTTCTGGACTTCCAGATTGACAGCTCCGTTCTGGATGTGGACACTTCCCAAGCTTAAGCTCCGAATGGTGAGTAGTTACATTCTCCTACATGCTGGCCGTGTGCCTTGAAGCACTTTCTAGGGGCGTTGTGAGTACACAGAAATGTTAAAAAAAAAAAAAAGGCCCCAAATTAATGTTTGTGTTACTTAGTTCCTTTTTCCTTGGAGTATTAAAAACAACAGAGATTCTGTATGGTCAGGACTGCGGCAGTCATTTGTACAGTTACCTGGAGAACAGCTCAGAGAGGACTGAAGGAGAGAAATCCGCTCTAGGTGTAATAAATGCCTCTCTGAAGTGACCAGGGCTCCTTAGTTTCAACATCACATAATCCTGTTGGCACATGAGTGAGCCAGAGTTCATTCTTTAATGTCACTGAATCTTGGTGTCTCATAACTGTTTTCAGTTGGTAAAAATACCTAAGCACAATCCAAACCCTAAATAACATTCACACTGCATGGGAGTTGAGCTCACATCCCCATCGCTCTACGACCGTGGTTCTCAACCCGTGGGTTGTGACCCCTTTGGGGGTTCAAGTGCAGGTTTCACAGGGGTTGCTTATCAGATATTTACATTATGATTCGTAACAGTAGCAATATTACAGTTGTGAAGTAGCGATGACATAATTTTGTGTTTGGGGGATCACCACAGCTCGAGGGACTGTGTTAAAGGGTTGCAGCGTCAGGAAGGTTGAGAACCGCTGCTCTAAGACAGGGTCTCTATGTAGCTCATGCTGGTTTAGAACTAAGTCCCTCTGCTTCCAGATCCCTAGTGTGGGGGTTACAGGAGCGCTTGCTGTGAGGACCTCACTTGCATTTCGGAATATGGTACCTCCTTCCTTGTCATCCCCAACTCCCAATAATGCGTTTGTCCTGTGGCGTTTCCATGGTATAGATTGCATTGCTGGCGTTCTGGAGTGGACATGTTCCACTGTCTGCCAATGTTTTTATAAAGATAAGATCAGATTCAGTTCCACACTGGGGACCAACAGCCAGGCATGGGGACCCATCCTGAGTTCCAGTGACTCAGGAAGTGGAGATGGGAAGGTTGCTTCCCTAGGAGTCTGGGAAACAGGGGTGCAGCTCTGTTGAAAGAATGAGTAAAAATTGGGGCAATGTTGCTGCACAGACTGTGGTGTGGTGTCCCTTTTTAGTTGTCATTCCATCCACCATCACTAGAGCCCTTACCAGCTTTTCTCCACATGACGCTAAAGCCATTGGCCATCTGGAGCTGGCGATAGGCGTGGTCTTCTCTCCAGAGGAACAAAGAGATGGTGTTTGGGCCCTGCCATTTGTCCTGCGTTATTGACTGGTTCTCCGAAGGAGAACTGTGGTCAGGTTTTCTTTATTTGATTTTGTGTGTGCGTGTGCGTGTTCGCAAGTGTGTGCTCGCGTGGTCACAGGACCACTTGCAGGATTTGTTGGGGAGAGAGAGTGGGAGCTGACGTGAGGACGATGCAGGTGATGGATGGGTGAGTCGCAGGTGGACCCTGGGTTCATTTTGAGGGGGGCATTTTGAGGATTTGCTCTGCATGGGGCAGAGCAGATCTGGGCCTTTTCTCTCCACTCAGCAGGTAGAAATTCAAGGCTGACAGTGGAAGTGATTGTTAAGATGTAGGTTGGAAATTGCCCAGGTGTACCAGTGTGCTGGCTAGCTTTATGTCACCTGAGAGGAGGGAGCCTCCACTGAGGAAATGCCTGCATGAGGTCATGCTGTACATAAGCTTACGGAGCATTTTCTTAATTAGTGATTGATGGGGGAGGGCCCAGGCCATTATGGGTGGGGCTATCCCTGGGCTGGTGATCTTGGCTTCTATAAGAAAGCAGGCTCCGCTGGGAGTTGGTGGTGCACACCTTTAATCCCAGCACTCGGGAGGCAGAGGCAGGCAGATTTCTGTGAGTTCGAGGCCAGCCTGGTCTCCAGAGCGAGTGCCAGGATAGGCTCCAAAGCTACACAAAGAAACCCTGTCTCGAAAAACCAAAACCAACCAACCAACAAAAAGCAGGCTCAGCAAGCTATGATGAGCAAGTCAGTAAGCCGCTCCCCTCTGTGGCCTCTGCATGAGCTCTGCCTCCAGGTTTGTGACCTGCTTGAGTTCCTGTCCTGGCTTCCTCAGTGATGAGCAGTGATGTGAAGTGTAAGCCAAATGAACCCTTTGCTCCCCAAGTTGCATTTGGTCATGGTGTCTCAGCAACTAGTTACCTCTTTGACTTGGTGACTGCAGCCTGTGCCCCGCTCTAGGGGACTTCCAGGTCCTGAAAGGTCCCCTGGTGTGGGCAGTTTGGAGGCATCACTGCAGAGCCTCTTCCTTTTGAGAGTGGAAGCTGCTTCTGTGAGGAAGAACCCTTGTCGGTTAGGGACAATGGTCCCTGAGAAGTGTGAGAAAAAGCCTTGCTGTATGTTATATGTCATATGTCGTATGTAGCCCAGGCTGTCATTGAATTTGAGATCCTTCTGCCTCAAACTCTCAAGTGCTAGGGTTACACACCCGGCTTAGACCCGGATTTTAAAATTTCTTTTTTGAGATTTAAGGAATTTTTTTTTGTGTGTATGAATATTTTGCCTGCATATATGTATGTGTTCGGCACATATGTGCAGTGCCCTCAGAGGCCAGAAGAGGGCCTCATACCCCCTGGAGCCGGGGGTATAGACACTTGGTAGATGATGGGAACTTAACCCTAGTCCTTTGCAAAAGTTGTAAGTGAGTTATCCCTCTAGCTCCTACCCCTGATTTTAATCTCTGAGAATCCTGCTGTGTGCCCGGCTGTGCTCTGTACCGCATTGTCTATTTCTGCTGTGTTTTTTTTTTTTTTTTTTAAACAGGAGAGTCCTCAGAGTACCTCACCCATCCTTCCTCACCTTCTAAGGAGCAGTTAGCACATTGTATCTGCTTGTTCAGTTAGCAAGGTTGTTTCAGTGTCGGGCACAGCCTACTCTTTATTACCTATGGCAACTTTCTTGCAGCAGTCGGTGGTGGTGGTGGTGCATGTGTGCCCCTATGTGCCCATGCACTGGTGCGTGCATGCATGCATGCTCCTCTATGAGCACACATGCGTGTGCCCTTGTTGTATGAATATGGAGTCTGTGGCTTACAAGCCATTGTAACTGTTAAAGTAATCCGATTTTCTTGTTTGTGTTTCTATGTTAGATGCCATTGTGCTTAGACTGTTGTACGTTAGCATCTGTGGAATATTGGTTCCAGGATCTCCCCTGCTGTGCATCGAAGTCTGAGGCTGCTCAATCTCCTGTGGAAAATGCCATCATTTTAACATAAAATCTTACAGACATCTTATGACATACTTTCTTTTTTTTATAAACACTTTAATTTTTTTTAAAAAGATTTATTTATTTATTGTGTATACAGTGTTCTGTCTGCATGTATGCCTGCAGGTCAGAAGCAGGCACCAAATCTCATTACAGATGGTTTGTGAGTCACCATGTGGTTGCTGGGAATTGAACTCAGGACCTCTGGAAGAGCAGCCAGTGCTCTTAACCTCTGAGCCATCTCTCCAGCCCATGACATACTTTCAACTCATCTGTAAACTCAGTATGGGACTCAAGCACATAATCATACCACTTGGTAGATGAAGGCAGGAGGATCAGGAGTTCAAGACCAGCCTCAGTCACATAGCAATGTTGAGACCAGTGCCAGTTATGAGACCACTCTGCTTTAAAAAATGATACCAAACAAACAACGCACCTCCAGACTGCACCTAACACAGTGCAAAGGCGGGGACGTGATGGTCACGTGGGACCTCACAGGAGATAATGGCACCTGGACAGCACTGAAGAGGAAGTTGAGGGGCTAGCTGCGTTTTCATTCAGTGTCTGGTTGTTGAACCCTTGGGCATGGAGGGCCAGCTGTAGCTTGGAGGAAGTACAGTTCCGCAAGGCCAGGTTCACGTTAGTGATGTCCTTTAGCTCTGTGGACGGTGAAGCTAACTGTCCTGGCAGTCGGCCTCTTGAGGTCTTGTCACACCTCCTTCCTTAGGGCAAAGCTTTCTCTCCTCTTCCGTCTGAGTGTGCATTAATGTGTGCCTTAGTTTACTTTTGGTCAGGAGTCTGCCCTTTTTCCTGCCCTGTGCTAAGGGCTTTCCTCCTATATGGTGCTCAGCTCACATTTCCTGAGATAGTCTCTCTGCCATCTTACTATATTGTCAAATTGTTACGGATGGCTGTGGGATGCTTTATGTAAGAATAATGAAATAGTTTTAAAATATAAAAGACTTTTCTTAATGCGTCTTAATGCAATAAAAACCGTAGCGATTATTAAAAAGTGGCAGAAGACAAGAATTAAAATAGCAGAATTGCTTAGCAGAGATTCTGCTTCATAATGCATTTGGATATAATTGGTGTCATAATGTGTAATTAGCAATCTTTCTTTGAAGTATGAGGCTTAGGTTTGGGGGGGGCGGGGGCCCTCATAGGACCTGGTGAAGTCTGAATTCAGTCCTACAGTGGTACTTTAGGTCTGCACAAGCTGTCGGCTGTTGCTACAGTCCTTGGTGTTTTCTGTTGGAGAGATTGTTACAGGAGCATCCTTCAGCATCTGCCTGGCCACCACAGGTGCCCCTGGTTTGTCAGTGGAAAGGAGAAGACACACTTGATCCACCCGAGGTACCCATTTATGAGCTGGGTTGGCCTGGGATTTGTTGCGCCAAACATCTTTGGGCCATTTTCTAGACTCACCCTGTAACCTGACTCTGTGGACCTTGTGATTGTGAGGAGCAAGAGTCCAAGGAAAAGCTCTGTGGGGGAGAGGGATGGGTCCCTACATAGAGTTGGAGCCTCGGTCCCTGGGGCCCCATGTCTCACTGTGGTCCCTGCATGGAGCTGGAAGCCTTGGTCCCTGTGTCTCACTCTGACTCTACGGATGGATTCTTGCATAGAGCTGGGAGCCTCTGTCCCCGAGTCTCCCTCTGCTTTAGTTGTCTTTTTAAAGACTGGAAGGATAGAGCAGGCCAGAAAACACACATGTTGAGTGAACTGGGAGCCTCTGTCCCTGAGTCTCCCTCTGCTTTAGTTGTCTTTTTAAAGACTGGAAGGATAGAGCAGGCCAGAAAACATACGTGTTGAGTGAACTGGACTGGTGGTAACCATTTCTTAGGTTCCTTTCTTTTGGCATTCCTTTCTGTCAGCATTCGGTCCATGCAGGCTCCTTCTTGGGAGAGGTAATGGTGAAGGATTGTGGTGGTTGGGTGGGTGCTCTTTGTCACCCCGTTGGTGGCCAAGTGTCTCATTGCCAGCCCACGGGGGAAGGTGCCTGCTTAGTGAAGAAGTGGGTACCACAACCTGCCCACTGGAGACCTGTAAAGAGGTGATGAAAAACATCCCTGCTTAAGAATTCAAAGCCTCTTCTCTGGGAATAGGATTTAATAGCCCCAAATTCCCCCTGAGAGCATCTCTAAGTTCATCAATGGCATTGTTGGGGCTTTTTTTTTTTTTTTTTTTGATGGTTTTGATTTTTTTGGCCCTTCTGCCTCAGCTCCTCTAGTGCTGGCAATACAGTTATTTTCTGCCATGCTTCCTTATTTTAATGATGATGGAGCTGAGGCTGGAGCAATGGTTTAGCAGGTCATAGAACTTGCTCACGCAGAGGTCCAGGGTTCAGTCTCCAGCACCCCACAGCAACCCACAACCTTCTGTCACCCCAGTTCTCCAGGCCCCTCTTCTGACCTCCTTGGTAACAGTGTGGTACACATGCATGCATGCTGCAGACACTCGTGCACATGAAATAAAAATGAATAAATCTTAAATCAAAAGATGATGGGACTGAACTGAGCCCCAGGAGCTGTGGTGCATCTGAGTTGTGGTAAGTGTTGGAGCGGGGCTTGGCAGGGCGTTTGTGGAGATTATCTTGTTCCACCTGCCCTTTGCTGGAGTCTCAGTAGAAACAGCTGGTATTTCAGTCCTACAAAGGGTTTGCAAGCAACAGTTTTTAAATTACATTTTATTTATTTATTTTGTGTGTGTGTGTGTGTGTGTGTGTGTATGCTTGTGGAAGTCAGTGTACAACTTGCTTGGGTCTGTTCTTTCTCTTTCAAGACAGGGTGTCACTGTATAGCTGTGGCTGTCCTGGAACTCACTGTGTAGACCAGGATGGCCTCGAACTCAGAGATCCGCTTGCCTCTACCTCCCAAGTGCTGGGATTAAAGGTGTGCACCACCACACTTATCTTTGGAATCTGTACTCTTACTTTACCTGGGTCCTGGAGATCAAACTCAGACTGTCAAGGTGGTAACAGACATCTTTACCTGCTAAGCCATCTCACCAGCCTCAATCACAACAAAAACTTAAGAAATGATGTGTGTGTGTGTGTGTGTGTGTGTGTGTGTGTGTGTGTGTGTGTGTGTGGTGTGCATGTGGTGTGTGTGTGTATGTGTATGTGTGTGTATGTGTGTGTGTGTGTGTGGTGTGTGTGTGTGTATGTGTATGTGTATGTGTGTGTGTGTATGTGTGTGTGTGTATGGTGTGTGTGTGTGTGTATGTGTGGTGTGTGTGTGTGTGTGTGGTGTATGTGTGTGTGTGTATGTGTATGTGGTGTGTATGTGTGGTGTGTATGTGTGTGTGTGTATGTGTGTGTGTGTGTGTGTGTGTATGTGTGTGTGTGTGTGTGTGTATGTGTGTGTGTGTGTGTGTGTATGTGTGTGTATGTGTGGTGTGTGTGTATGTGTGTGTGTGTGTGTGTGTGTGTATGTGGTGTGTGTGTGTATGTGTGTGTGTGTGTGTGTGTGTGTGTGTAGGTGCCCACGGATTCCAGAAGAGGGTGGCAGATACTCTGGAGCTGGAATTAAAGGCAGTTGTAAGCCTCTAGAATTACAACATGGGTCCTTTGAGAGAGCAGTGCACACTCTTAACCACTCTCTGGCCCACGCCACAAAAATTGTTTTAAGAAAGCAATGGAAGAGAAAATTAGTGCAAGAGAAATGCTTTAACCTTGAAGCTGGAACTGAAGCTGGAACAGAGGAATTGCAGGGTTACTGTTGCAGTGGGGGTGAGTGGAGGGAAGGGCGCCACTCTGGATACATACCAAAGTGTAGTTAGGCAGATACGGCGTTGGATCTTGCTAGGACTCTGACTTGACAAGGGAGGGAGGGTGTTGAAAGAGAGAGGTAGCCAGCATCAGTGACATTTAAAACCAAGCAGCCTGCAAAAGTGTTGGGATTATGTTTATGAACAGATTGTGTCTTACAGCACTACCCACTGACATATTTGTAGATGACATAGTAGGATGCTTGAGACAGTATTCAGATAGTGCAGTGAGGGGCACGGGGACAGTGACTGGCACTGGATTGTGGGTACATGTTGATTGTGTTTCCATCATACAGGCCTTTCCCAAGAACTGGGAGTGGTGGCACTCACCTGTGATCCCAGTACGTGGTAGGCTGAGGCAGGAGAATTTGTGAGTTTGAAGCCAGCCTGGGCTGCAGAGAGCTAGACTCTGTCTCAACAAATGGGACAAAGCAAGACATTTCCACAGGACAACGTTTTTAGATGCTGAAATCACCTGGATTAAACCGTGATCTTGGTTAAGAAGCAGCAAGAGGAACTCACCAACCTCTTACAGAACACACGCCCAGACCCAACAGATGATTCTCCATTTCTCTGGGACACACTTCAGTAATATGTTTTCCCAGAACATGGCCTCAGCTGTGTGGTCTCATCTTTTCCTCTAGGTCAGGTTGCAGTTTCAGCATCTCTGCCCATCCAGGTCTCTCCTCAGCCGCGTCTCCTCCTGCTCCCAGTCCTCTGGTTCTCCTTTCTCTGAATTCCAGGTGCTGGTCAGCTTAGGCCCAGGGATGTTATTCATGCTAGAGCCCTCAAGGTCGCTAGAATTGGATTACTCAGCCATAGGCAGACTTGGCTGACTTCTGTATGCATCATATATTGCACAGATATATTTATAAACATACATTAAAATTCGGAACTTAAAAAGTTATGAAAAAATGATGTGCTAAATCATCAGTGTGTCACTGCGACCTAAATCACCAAGCCCTCCTCTCCTTGTGCCAGCCATGCCTGTGGCTAGGTATCCCAGATGGGAGCAGGCTTGATGGATGGGCAGAGTCATGATGGCTGTGGCCTGGTTGAATGGCTGTGCCTGCTGCTCCGGGCTGATTTATTCTCACCTCCAGCTACAAATCATTCCTGGAATGGTGCAGACGCGGGGCCGGTCCTAGAGCATGCATGGCTTCTCAGCCATGGCCATTCTGAATTAACTGTTTTTCCTCCGGCTTTCTCATTCAGCTTCTTAGTTAAATCGACTGCCGGATGGCTTAGGTGCTATTTATATTGTCCGAGTTCTACAGGGACTGTTTTGATGGACATTTAATAAGGGAAGAGTCCCCCTGGCTCCTCTGTGGGGTCAGTGTTGGTTTTCTTTCTCTCTCTCTTTCTCTTTCCATTGCTGGGTATTGAACCAAAGTTCTTGCATATGCTAGGCAAGCTCTACCTAGCTATACCCTCAGTTTTCTTTTGGGAGTCTCATTTGAGGCATAGGTCTGTCCCTTGAGGCCTGCTAGGTCTGTCCCTTGAGGCCTGACTAGGTCTTTCCAATGACCTGTGTGTTTAATCCTGCCATAGAGAAGCTTTGGTCTAGGCATGAGGCGGGCTCTGGAGCAGGCTGGAGGAGTGGCTGCCGGAAAGCCATGGAAATTGTAGCCATGGGTCTGTGTGGTATCAGGGGTGCGTGTTTACAGGACATCTCCACACCCAGCTCCGTTCTTGGGCTTTTCCCAGGGGTACTGCTGACTTGGATCCTGCCCTCTCATCTTGGCCAAGAAACATCTTGGATGTTTCAGGTGTGGCTGCTGTAATCACATGCTTTCAGTGGGACCTGCTACACTCTGAGAGCTGTGATATTTAATTTTATGTGTTCATCCGCCTGGCCACAGGTTGCCCAGATACTTGACCAACTGTTCTGGTTATTCTCCAAGAATGTTTCTGGATGAGGTCTAACAGAGGTAAGAGAGTTAGTAGACTGCTCTCCCTAGTATGGAAGGCTCATGCAACCCGTTGGAGGCCTGAACAAAAGTGATGTCTCATACCCTCACAGTGGGGACAGTGTCTCCAGCTTGAGTGCCTTTGCCTTTGGACTGGAATTAGCATTGCTATCCTGGGTCTGCAGCTTGATGTGTGCAGATCTTCAGACATGTCAGACTATGTCGTGTCATGAACTAATTCCTTGTAGTAAATAAGTCTCTCCCCGTATACTCATGTATGTGTGCTGTGTGCGTGTGTTTGTATGTAGGTGGTAAGAAGACCCTGATGGCGTCCACGCTGGGTGACGGTGCGTCGTTGCTCAGGTTGGCAGTGATCTGACCAGTGTTCCTGTGGGTACTGCAGGATTTCCCTTTGGCTTCCGCTGCTCAGGCAACCATAAACTCACATTCTTATCTTCCTCCTCTGGATCTAATTCTTGTTCAGTGATATTAGGAAGATTTGTTAGTCAAGGCCAGCAGAGTACAGAAAGTGGTACTGTGACAGATGCTCTCTGATAACTGAGAAGAATCTCAACGACTACTCAATGAGTAGCATATACAGCGTTGATGCACCGGGCAAAGGGACAAAGCAGGACAGGGTCAGAGGCATGAGATTTCATCGAGCCACTCAGGAAGGTGCACAAATTACTTATCTATGAGATTTCCCATGTAGTATTTTTGGACTGTGTTAGACTCTGGGTTTCTGGAGCCATGAAAGGTGAAACAGCCAGAGAGGATTCCTGGATGTCTTTCTTATTCCCTTTGCCTTCTCTGACTCTTTCTGTTCACCTCCCATCATTGCCTGCTTTTCACTCGGTGACGTCCATAAATACTGCTTTTTGCCTACTTAGTCCATGGTGAAATGATCAGGAAATGTTTCTCGCAGTGGCTCTGCAGTCTCCCTGGAACTGATCACGTGATCACCGGCCAATCTGCTCCCAGGACACACGTGATCTGGCTACTGGGATCTAGAGGGGATGTCTGGGTCAGGAGGCCCCTTTAACTGCAATAGATGGCAAATTTCAGCAAAGGGTGGGGTTAAACACCACAAAACCATGAAATCAACATCCAATAAACCCAGGTGCTAAATGGAAGCCATGAAGCCCCCGTTTTCTTGAGTGCACTCATTTCTCTGGATCAGAGGGGACCTGCTGGCTATTAGAATCCAGCAGACACGTTTCAACTCAGGAAGTAAGGGATGGTGGTCTTAAATTGCTCTTTGGATTTTGCAAGGAATTGAGGTATTCTGGGCTTGCTTAGGAGGGTCTTTGGGTGATGCCAGGATGGCCTGAGATTTTGGCCAGATGGACTGTGATGGGAGGAGCATTTGCTATGATGAAATATTTTAAAAAGTATTTATTTATTTTATATGAGTGACCTGTCTTCATACACAACAGAAGAGGGAATCAGATCTTATTACCGATGGTTGTAAGCCGTCATGTGGTTGGTGGGAATAAACCTCCGGAAGATGAGCCAGTGCTGAGCCATGTCTCCAGCCCTGCTATGATGAAATTTTATGCAGTCACTAAAGGGGTGTGGCCCTTGTGTTGGAATTGCAGACAACATTCAAGATAGGTAGGGGATGCCTATCCCCTACCTTGCTGTATTTGCCACATTATCTACCATCAAGCTGTACCTCACATGAAGGAGCCCTTTGGAGTGAACTCTGCTCCCTCTTCAGCAAAACAAAAAGGAGTGTAATACTAGTAAAAGTTAAAGAACATACTAGAAGCTGGCTGGTGCTGGTGCACCGCTTTAATCCCAGCACTCAGGAGGCAGAGGCAGATGGATCACTGTGAGTTAAAGGCCAGCCTGGTCTACAGAGCCAGTTCAGGACAGCTGAGGCTACACAAAGAAACCCTGTCTCTGAACTCCCCCCCCCCCACAGAGAACATTCTAGAAGACTCTTCACTCTTCAATAAAACAGTCTACAGAATACTAAAGCCAATATCGGCATAGTAATAAAGTGATTCTGGATTCTTCTTTTTATAGAGAACAACAAATATACAACCAGTAAGTATCTCCTCCCCCATTGAGACACAAGTTAGGTTTTTAGTTTTAATGTCTTGGCCTACGTTGAGATTACTTATCAGTGTAGACCTTTCTTATTAGGGTGTGACATTTGAGGTTTCCTTCCTGCACTTGGTGGCATTTCGCACAGAAACACACCCCACTCCTTGCTGATCTTGAAGTTGCCTGTAGTAGTATGGCTGGCTGAGAGCTTCCTCGCTTCTTAGAGATGATGCTGAGTTGGTGGTAGTGTCGGGGTTTCAGCTGCAGACCTGTGGCGTTTCCTCCCCATCATTGTTCACCGCTGTGATGATACAGAGTCCAGAATCACTTCCTCAGGCTGACAGATGGTGCTTTAAGGGGAATAAAAGGTGAAATTAGTATTATAGTAATTAGTCTTTTTTCTTCCTGTTAAATCTCCAGAGCACAGCTATGGAATTTGTCAGATGAGGAACTTCATGCTTTTAAGCCATCGTGCTTCTTGAGATACGTCATCCCTTCTTTGAAATATAATGCAATAAGAATGTGTAGGAGACTTTAGTGGAATTTTATTGATGCATTTTAAAGCAGGAAGCTGTGTCTTGCAGTGCTGTTTTCTTGTGTGCTGCAGACACACTTGGTGCTACTCTGTCCACAACAGCCAAGCCAGTGCAAGTGAAACGCCTTTAGTCCCACCACTTAAGAGTGCATTACAAGTGTGGGCTGACTGCTCTGGTGACTTCCATGGGACAGCTCATCTTTAGTGCTGTTCATATAAACACAGGTCCATTGCCGGGACCAGCAGAGGTTAGAACTGATTTTCATGAAGTTTCTCGTGTAATGAAATCTCATCAATTTCGATTCTTCTGGCTGTTTTCACTAGAGACCGAGGAGGGCCCAAGGACGAACAGCTTAGAGAGCCTGTGGCTTGGCGTTGGCTTCCTTTTGGCTTGTGGGAGGCCGCATCCCGTGAGGTCCAGCTTTTATGAAATGTGTTCTAAATGACTTGATTGGGAGCCAGCACTGTCTGGTGTTTTCTATTATGTAACCAGTCAGATTTATGTTGCATACAATGAATTTCAAATCCCAGTTTTTAGGGGATCTCAAAGGGGGATAGGGATACTCTTAGTTTCCTGGGGAATGAAAATTTGGAAAGCCACTGTAGTTCAAGGCTCATTATAAAAACCACAGCTATGGAATATGATTGCTTGAAAACTGATGGACCACAGAAGTCTGATGTCTTCGGATGCTTGTTGCAGGGGTTCAGGCGACTTTTTCTTTTTGTTCCATGTATTTATTATGGTATGTATGTGTGCGTGTACATGGTACATACCACTGCACACCATGGGCAACATGTAGAGTTCACAGGTCAACTTTCAGGAGTCAGTCTCTGCTTCCTGCAAGTGGAATTTGCCACTGGCTTTTACAGGAGCGCCTTTATTAGCCATTTCTCTAGCTTTAATGTGCTTCTTCATCTTTTAAAAATTTATCTTATTGTGCATTGGTGTTTTGCCTATTTAATTGTGTCAGAACTGTAGTTCCAGACAGTTGTGAGCCTCCATGGGAATTGTTGGACCTGGGTCCTCTGGGAGGACAGTCAGTGCTCTTAACCGTTGAGCTGTCTGTCCAGACCCCTTGAATGTGATTTCTAATGGCAGTACTTAAACTGGTCCTTTGGGTTGGTTGGCTGTTATGATAAATCTTTCCGCCAAAAGCCGCTGAGCCCCACCGCCACGTGTGAGCTTTACGCCAGCCGCCTGCCCGAGTTAGGCACAAATGAATACACAGAAACTTGTATTAGGTACAAAGCTGCTTGGCCAATGACTAGGATTCTCATCTTCTAGCTCAGTCTTAACTATCATAAATCTATATATGTTATAAGACTTATCTTATCGGATGCCTTATTGGCGTCCCTCCTTGCTGGTGGATCACATCGTGCTGCTGGAGCAGGAGCGGAGAGGAAAAGAGGACCCTTCCTGTTTCTCCTTCGCTTAAATATGAGTCTCCTTGCTATATCACTTCCTGCCTGGATCACCACTTCTCTACTACATTTCCCAGAATCCTCTTTGACTCCTAGTCCCGTCTACTTGCTGTCTCATTGGCCAAACAGTATTTTATTCAACAACCAATAAGATAAACATACACAGTACATTCCCCATCAGTTGGTGAGACGGCACAGGGGGTGAAGGTGCTTGCTGTGCAAGCCTGATGCCCTGAGTTTGGCTGCTGGAACTGTAAAGGGGGAAGGCGAGAACTGATTCCACAGCACTGTCCTCTGCCTCCCTCATGTGTGCTTTCCCTCTTGCTCATTCCCCCACTACTAAATTTTAGAATAGTATTTGAAAAACACAATCCTAAATCACAGTGATGAGGATGTGTTGGCCTGTGGAGGCAGCAGCCAGTTCTAAAGAGCTCTGTGTGCTGTGGTGTCGCTTTGGCTCTCCAAGGTAATTGCTGTGAGATTAGTTCTCTCCTCTTCTAGCTCCATGGTATCTGTGGCGCAGGCCCTGGAATCCTGTTCATCTTCTCTTGCTTGTTATGAGAGGGCCTATTTATTTATTCCTAATGACCAGTAGTGGTTAGGGGTTGACAGGCCTGGCCATGTGCTTCACAGCCCCCTTGGTAGCCCATCCCTTTCCTGCTTTTCTTCCTTTTCAGTTAGAGCTGTGGAATGAAAGAGGAACTTACATCTCTTACACTGGAACCCTGCTCCTTTTTGCCTGTTTGCCAGCAGGCTTTGCCTTTGACCCAGGCCTCTCTTTGCCTGCCCCGGTCCTAATCTTAGCAAAGAATCCCACCCCCTTGATAGCTGATCAAGTTGCTCTTCCCTCATTTTTGACCTTTAAGCAGAAGCAGTTTTTAGCCATTCCTCATAGAAATTAGGCCACTTGAACAAGAGTCCTTGTCTTAGGGTTTTCATTGCTGTGAAGAGACACCATGACCGCAGCAACTCTTATAAAGGAAACATTTTGCTTCCAGTTCAGAGGTTCGTTATCATCAAGGTGGCGAGTATAGTGATATGCAGGCAGACATGGTACGGGAGCTGGGAGTGCCATGCTACATCTTGAAGGGAACAGGAAGTCAACGGATAGTCACACTGAGGGAAGCTTGAGCAAAAGAGATCTCAAGTGACACCCACAGTGACACACTTCCTCCAACAAGACCACACCTCCTAATAGTGCCACTCCCTTTGAGGGCTATTTTTTTTTTCAAACCACCACAGTCCTTTTAGTAATTACCTGTACCCTGTCCTTTGTTTGTAAAATCCATTGGGAACTGAGCTAACCCCCAATCTCCCCAAGGGCAGTACCTGTATTTTACTTTTCTTTAATTACATCTTTAAGAATAAATTTTTTATAAGAAGATCCATGTTCTTCTTTGGTATGTCCAAAGTAGCACCTTGTCTATTTATTAGGAAAGACTGACTCCTAAATCAAAGTCCACATATATTGACTTAACTGAACAAAAGGTAATTTCTTTTGTATACCAACTTGTCTCCTAAATGGTAATTTTGGAACCCAGGCTCTTTCCACATTGTGGCTCTGCCATCTCCAGTCTGTGCATTCCAACGTCACCATCCACATGGTCTTTTCTGTGTGTTCCCTTAGCTAGAGATTAGCCATGGAACATGTTTCTGTTCTCTAGTGACAGGGAAGTGTAGGCTAGAGTCATGTTCATTTTGTGAACCTTGCATTTAAAACAAGTGTCACATATGCTTGCAGTGCAGAGATTATGCAAATACCGAGGTCAGTCTTTTGTGTCACGTTTTCCAAGTGTCCCTTCAATTGTGATGCTCCATGCACATGGCATGCTGACTTTTTTTCAGTTGTGATGCTCCATGCACATGGCATGCTGACTTTTTTTTCTACCCTGAAAAAAACTGAGGAGCCCCTTGCACACAGAAAAGAGAAGTCGACCATACAAATCACATCTGATTTTCTTTCCTGATCCTGAGTTTGCGAAAGCGTGGTGACTTGTGCAGGGCGCTGCTGTGGCTGTCAGTGGCAGCATGGTCGTCATGTTGCAGTGTTTCTGCTTCTGTAGTACAGTGATTATCTTATTTACCTTTGGCAGGATCTTGATGGCCTTACGGCGCTTCATGCCTTGCTGCTCCATGGTGTTCTTGGAATTGGAATGCATCAGTGTCTCCTTCCTTAGTTCTAGCCACAGCGCACGGTTGGTGGTTTTATCTGTCTCTTGCAATCTACTGAAAACATAAGGCTTTTCTTAAGTTTCTCTACGTAGAAACACTCAACTGGAACCAGGGCAGCTCTCCCTCTCCCTCTCCCCTCCCGCCCCACCCCCGGACAGGGTTTCCCTGTAGTTCTGGCTGTCTTGGAACTAACTCTGTAGACCAGGCTATCCTTTGAGCTCACAGAGATCCACCTGCCTCTGTCTCCTGAGTACTGGGATTAAAGGCGTGCGCCACCATGGCCCACCCCTTACTCACTCTTAAATTTAATTGATTATTGATCGATTGGTTGGTGCGTGTGTTAGTGCGAGCATGCATAGATTCAGAGGACAACTCTGGGAAGCTGGTTCTTTCCTGCCACATGGTTTGATCTGGGACCCTAACTGAGGCCGTCTGCCTCTGAGCAAGTACCTCAGCTCTCTGGGTCATCTCACAGGCCCCGTTGTTTACTTTTAAAACAAGGATTGGTTTTATTTGGTTCCAAGAGTGGGGCTGTGTGCAGACTTGTGGATTGGTGAAGGAGAGAGGCTGGTGATGTGCTCATCACTTTTCCCTGTTTCCCCAGGACTTAGAATAGTTTGGACCACAGCGGTCAGGAATTGAGCAAATTGCAGGTAAAGGGGAAACACTACCGGATTGGGACTACGTAGCCTTCGCCTGAGACTTTTGTTAAACTTCTGACTCAGCACTGTCTTTTGCTAAGCTACGGATGGATACTACGGCACAGACTGGTTGATGCTGCACTGAACATGGCTCTGATAGTAATGACAGTTGTAGAGCCCTTACTGACATTTTATCCAGTGAGGGAAACTGAGGTACGGAGAAGTCAGGTAGCTACAAGAGTGTGTTGCAAGTGGTCACCTCCCTGTGGACAGTCTCCAGTGAGGGGTGTTTCTGGTCTGATTGGTTCTGTGTTAGCCACACGTAGTGCTTTGGGGAGAGAGACACCCTGCTCTCTCTTTACACATAGATTACATGTCGTAGAGGAAACTGCCTCTGCTCTCCGGCATGGTAATTGTGGTTTCTGGGTTAGCGCTCGGCTGCCAGCTTTGTGGGGATGTGGGTAAAGTCAGCTCTCTTTCCTCCTTCTCTTTGATGGTGCGCTGTACGAGAAGATAAAATAGGGAGCTTATGCATATTAACGACCTGTCAGCTGCGGTTTCTTTGGGGGATCTTTTCATGGGCTATTACCAGTGAGAATTATCTTAAATAATTGAATGCTGTGAAAGTTTGTGGTGCTCTTCTTCCGAGGTCAAGAGAAGATGGTGTTGGGTATGCCATCAGTAGGCAAAGTCATGACGCCAGCCCCCCTTTTCCAATCAGCTGCTTCTTAGGAGTTAATGGAGACAGAAGGTGACTTGGGCGGCTGTTTGTTCTGCAGTGGTTCACGGTGGTGCTGTGAGAAGGTGATGTGTGAGCTGTAAGTCATAGATGGCCTTTAGGTTGATTGGGACATACCTGTGAATTATTTTATGTTATAAACATTATAATTCCTGGATTGAGTTGTGGTTACTTCCTCGTGTCAGGGTTCTGCTCTGATTATAAGGGACCAAACCAATGGGGCTCCATGTCTTGGTCTCCAGAGCAAGAGAACTGTGAGCTAAATGAGCCTTTTCTCTAGTTTCTGTTTTTCCTTTTGTTGGCGTGTTCCTGCATTAAACTCAGGGCCTGATATGTGGTAGGCAAGTGTTTGATCACTGAACCAACCTGAAGCCTCTACCCTACAAAACTAGCCTGACCCTGGTCCTTGACTAAGCATAGTCACACTGAAGCCCGACTGTTACATTACTCTTCTTCAAATCATGGCAGACAACCGCCTCCCCCACCCCGAGCCCCCCCACAGCACTTTTCCTTGAACATGGCATCCAGTGAGTTATGTAGAGGAGCTATTCCTCTACCAACTGGTTTGACAGTGGAGCAGGAGGCCTGGCCAATTACCTCCATGTTCTTGGGACCCTTGGGGGTTATTCTCCATGAAGGTTATCATTATTATTATTTTGGTGTTATTCCTCTACAAACTGTCTCGACACTGGAGGAAGGAGGCTTGGCAGTTACTTCCATGTTCTTAGGACCCTTGGGGGTCATTTTCCACGGAGGACATCATTGTTCAAAGTACATCCACTTGGTCTCCTCAGGTTGGTCTACATATGAAGAGTGAGCGAATTCAGAAAGGAAGATTTGTTCTTGTAGCCAGGACACTTTGTTCATTTAGCAATTATAGATGGTCCTGGCCTTTGGTGGCTCTGTGTTAGAAATATTTATTTTATTTTATTTACTTAATGATAGTCAACAAATAATAGAAATCCAGTAAGAATCATGCTTGGGGTTTTGAGTCTGCTTCTTTTCCTGAGCTGCCAACACTCCATCTGAACGTCTCTCTGGATTCTGAGCAGTAGCGTGAGCTTCAGTTCCCAGTTAGGCACACAGTCACGAGAGGAAACGGCTGGTATTCTACAGCACGTTGAGTTGCTAAGCGACACTATCTGCTAGATGGGGGAATCAAGTGCATTTTCAACTTAATAGGTTTTTGACTTATTATATTTTAAAAAATTTTATTTATTTTGTGGGTACCTGTCTGAGTCTATAGGTGAGCACCCGCTACAGTGTAGATGTGGTCAGAGATCAATTTGTGGGAGCCAGTTCTCTCTTTCCACCCTGTGGATCCCAGGGATTGGAACTCAGGTCATGAGGCTGGGCAGCAAGCACCTTTACCTGCAGAGCCATCTTGCTGGCCCAGGATATTTTAGACTTATGATTGGTTTAGCAGGATCTGACTACAGTATGATGTAAGGAATAAATGTAAATAATTCAGTAGTTCTTTACTGTGTGCTTACTGTGTTCCTGGCTAGAAGCCACTTGTCAAGAAAACTCTCCTCCCTGGAACATGGCAGAGAATCACGAAGGGCAATCTGTTAACTCGCAAGTCACAGCAGTGCCTGCTCAGTGTCTTGTCTGGAGAGTCCTGGCAGTTGCCACCCAGAGCCTGTCCACATGATGCTGGTGCAATTAGGAGATCATACAAGTATGATGGCAGAGACTCTGACTCGGTGAACTACTGCTGTAATTAGGTGAGCACTAACTCCTTAAGAATCAAAGAAATGGGGCCCATCAGTAAAGCATCGAATACCAAGGTGGCCATGCTTGGAACTGTCTTCAGTAGGCTGCTGTCAAATGCAGGGTGGCGAGCTATTGATTTTAGCTCCAACCATGTGACTCTGACCCTGGACCACCACAGGGCTCTGCCTGGATGTCCCGTCTCTCCTCTCAGCTCCAAGTCCTAGCAGTGAAGACCCTGGCTCGACTCTAGGTCTTTTCTCCTTTGTTTCTGGTCTGCCAGCAACCACTATCCTGGGCTACAGGTTGTTTGGTGTCTGAAAGGAATTCTGTCCTATATTGTGTCCTGTCTTAACCATCTCCTGTAGGACTCTGCCTCTGACCTTTATTTATCTTGGCTGAATATAGAGGTTATAGAAAATTTTATTTTATAGAAATCATTAATGCTAAACAGTTTGAAGAAAAACATTGGAAAGGTTTGGGCAGTTACAAACACGAAGCTTCAGCTACAGGGGTGATTTCACATCTAAGGAATAGAACATTCCCTGGCACTTTGTCAGCCATCACAACTGTCAATTCAGAATATAAGTTAATTATCACCTTGGTCCTAAAGCGTAATCGAAATCTCTCTTCTTAGCTGTCGGGATCAGCTCACTCCTTATTTATTTATTAATTAATATTTGCTGCCTGTTCTTATGTTCTGAGAAACTGTTCTAAAAGAAAGGCTGGGGTTTTCAGAGTTTGGTATGCTTTACGGTATTTCCTCATGGCAAGAATAGACTGTAAGACACAATTGCAGCTTAAGTAGCAATCAGCTAACTCAGTCTATTTCCAGAGGTTGTGTTTGCCAGCGGCAGAAACAGACACATTTGTTTTCTTTCTCCTTACATGCGGTTTGCACCCTCTGATGGCTTGGGTGTTAATTTGGGATTACAGCACATTTCGGAAGGCTTTGGTTTTAAAGAGCAAAGTAAATTTAGTTCTTATGTAAAGCCTCTGATGAGACCAATAACTAAAACTGATGGCGTTTTCTTGATAAAGGCTTTCTTGTTTTCTAGAGGCCAAGGTCAGATCTGGGAGACTGGATGGCTGTCTGGGCAATTCTTCCACTAGTTACAGCGCCCAGTGCTTATTTACCTACCTTCTGCTGTGTAGAGTGTGGCCGAGGAGACTCAGAAGAGAAGAATGATGGGTCTCAATTCAGTGCTCGATGAAGCCGTACTCACATAAATGTTAGCATATGACTCGTGTTTCCCTGGAAGCCTCAGCTGGCTGGTTTTTTGTTTTGTTTTTGTTTTTGTTTTTTTTAATCAGTGAGGCAGGGTGTTGTTTGTTTGTTCCATGTAGATCTGATCAAATCATTGTCACTTCTCAGTGACAGGAGTAACTGAGATGAATTAAAATCTGGTCCCGTGATTCAGCATTCAAGGCCTCCTATAGCTTAGCCACCAATTCCTTCCCAGCCGATGTCACCATCATGCATTGCGTTTCGGCTGTCAGGCAGGACTATGAGCATGCCCTTTGTTTCGTAGCCCCTGTTCTTCTGTTTCCCCAGAGAGCACTTCACCCTTCCTCTCCCAGGCCGTAATGCTGGGACGCCCTCCCATCTAGACAGGTGGAAAGAATGGCTTCCTTTTTGCCTCCTCTTCAAGCTTTCTCACAAACCGGTTGGAGGGTGTGTCTGGTAAGGAGGAGCTCACTGTTATTATGCTAAGGTCATTCTTTGCTTGTGGAAGAGGAGGAGGGATGGAGTAGAGACCATAAAGGTGGATTTGGGGAAGGGATTCTGTCTTTTACCAGACACAAGTTGGGAACAGAATACTAGGTGCGTCTTCTCTGTTTCTTCCCTTTCTGTCATTGGCAGGAAGCAATGACAGTTTTGTTCTGTACTGACTAGGGATCCCTGATTTCACAGGGGTCTGGCCAAGGAAGAAGAGTGTGCTTACTCAACTGTGGTGCGTTTTAGTGACGTAAGCTGTCCTATCATTTGTGAGCTGTGTGTTCATTTTAGTAAGTGCAATAAAAACAGCCTTAAAAATGCCTCAATTATTCCTGATAGTCCTGAGCTCAGGGTATGTACTGGTCCTGGCATACGGTGATGAAGGTCTCCCCTTTAAGAGTCTCCTGGTCTGGTTCAGGAATTCTTACGGCATGTCCACATCGGCATCTGATGGTTGGCTGAAGTGTGTATGCTTCCTGGGCCCCATTGCAGACCCTCTGGGTGAGAACAGTTTCTTCTTAAACCCCCGCCAAGGATGAGTATAACCTTCGTTGATGACCTTTACCTTTAAAAACAGGGTGTATATTTTAATTTTGCCTGTGTGTTTCTTCTATGGAACATGGGCCCTGGTGGTTTCACGCTCTGTGGGCCTTTGCTAACCTCTGTTTTCCTTTCATGCTCATGACTTTTTCTCTAGGAGTTGATCCCTAGGAACTGCATGGGAACGTGAGTGTCATGGACATGGAGGTTAGGAGAGCCTGTTGTCCCTGTGTCCTGGCTTTATGTCACCTGGAAACAGAAGCTAGTTATCTGAAAGAAGGGGTCCTCAGTTGAGAAAATGCCTCTGTAAGATTCAGGTGTAGAGCATTTTCTTAATTAGTGATTGATGGGAGAGGGCCCAACATGGAGAGCAGACATACAGTGGACCAACATCAGCATGGTGGAGAGAGGCTCCAGAGAAAGAGTGTGCGGAGAGCACTCCCAGAAGGAGGAAGAAGGAAGGGTTGCAGGTTCTGAATAATCTAGAAGTGTGTAGTATTGAATTAAAGACCAGTTACCCACTTATCTTTTTAGATGACTTGTAGATGAGCTTGCCTTCTGGAGCCGGGTCATTGGTCCCTTTGCTGTGCGATTGACCTGGTCCAACTGGAAGGTTAGGTTAGGGTTCAGAGAGAGTGTTTTTTTCCCATAAGGAATTTTCTCTTAATGGGCTTTACTCTTATTCTGCCATTAACAGAAGTCAAGCTTACATCTCAATAAGCTGTAATAAAAATCTGACAAGCTGGAATGTATTGTGGTGGAATTGTGTACCGAGCTCTCGGAAAGTGGAGCGCTTCCTTGCAGCCCAGGTCTGTTTCTGTTATGTGCCTGCTCTGCACACACGTTCATGGCACAGCATGCAAAACTAGCCTGATCCCAGCATCTAGCTTCCGAGCTACTCTGCCAAGTGCTTGTCATGTCTTTGTTTCCAAGAGTATAAACATGGGGCTTGGATAGATGTTGCAGAAGCATGATTGCTACTCTTAACAGAGGACCAAAGTTTGGTTACCCAGGTTATAACTGCCTAAAACTACAGCGCCAAGGGATCTGCCCTCTTCTGGCCTGATTAGGTCTGCACTCATGTGCACATTACACACACACACACACTCTCTCTCTCTCTCTCTCTCTCTCTCTCTCTCTCTCTCTCTCTCTCTCTCATACACACACATACATGCACACTCACACTCAATTAAAAATAAGGTAGATCTTTGAAATCTTTTAAAATGCGTAAGCTCCGTTCGCTTTGCTGTCTACTTCTTTGGCAAATCACAGTAAACTCCCAGTAAATGGTGAAAGAATGCAAAAGAGAGTGATCAGAGAGCTTTGTGAGGTGGTTATATCTGGGCTGCTGAATGGGGGAGAAGCCAGGCAAAGGAGGCTGCAGGTGCCTGCCTGGCAATGGTCATAGCTGATGTGAACTTAGGTATGATGGGATTGTGTGAGTTAGGGCTGCTGGCTGGAGGGACAGATGAACACCACCACCAGCAGCCAGGTGTTTCTGTGATGTTCATGTCATCGGAGTCTAGGGTACATCTGGAATGCAGGCTTGGGCCTTTGCACACCAGTGGCCTTGCTGAATCATGCTTATGTCTGGTGACCCCGAGAAGCCACCATTCTGACAAAGGAGAAAGCTGCTAGTAAAGTTCTTGTGGTTGTTTTCGTCTCTCAGCATTCTCTGCGAGCATCCTGGCTCCTGACACATAGTGGAGCTAGCAGATAGCATGTGTCCTGCTTCCTTTCTTGATGATCTTGCTCTGTCTGGCCTGAAATCGCTTTGGGATTTTTGTCTGAAGGCTGTTTTAGCTTTCTGCGCTGCTGTAGGAAATTAACATCAGTTTGGTGGCTTGAAATGACAGAATTTTGTTCTCTTAGTTTTGTGGAAGCCAAAAGTCCAAAGTCAAGGTCCTTCTGAAGGATCTAGGGAGGAATCCTTGTGGCCTTTCACCTCCCCCCATTCCCAGCATTCTTTGGATTGTGGCTGCACCTGTGTCTCTCTCCAAGTTTCCCTATGTGTCTGTCACATCATCAGGCTGTTAGTTATTGAATCAGGACCCACTCTTATCCAAGTTGACATCTTCTTACCCCATTCACACCCCCAGGGACCCTACCTTCCAATAAAACCATATTCTAATAAAATCATATTCTGTTTTTCCATGGAAACATGGATCTTAGGGGTAGACACTGCTCTGTTTGTCTCATAGATGTCTGAGTTCTGGAGGCACTTAGTTGTACTTCATTGAACAAGGGCTTAAGACATACATACTTGGGGCTGGGGAGGTGGCTTAATGGTTAAGAGAACTGACTGCTCTTCTAAAGAACCAGAGTTCAAGCCCCAATACCTACATGATGTCACACAACGGTCTGTAACTTCAGGGAATCCACTGTGTGCACATGGTATGCAGACATACATAAAAATAAATCTAAAAAATCCCTGATGTGTTTAGATCATCTCCAATAACAACCACTGAAGCCGCAACACATGCTGGGTGCATCCCCTTGCAAGAGTCTTCCCCCGCCCAGAGACTTTATTGAGTTTCCTTCCTGTATGTCATACTCTTTATTGGTAATTAGTCGATGTGTCTGGGATTCTAGAACCCCTTTATTTCCCCCACACAAGCCTTTCTGCTATGGTGAATGGGCTCTTGTCAATTCCTGCAGTTTTTGTGGAGCTGCACGTGTTCTCGGGAATATTGGGGAGTCCCAACGAAGGCAACCCATCTTACTGGGGAAGTTAGGGCTCCCCTCTCTGGGTTGTTAGCCTCGTTAGTAGAAGAGTATTAAACAGTGGATTGGAAAGGAAACCAAACCAGTAGAGATTGAAAAGGAAAACCACAGGGAAGCAAACTCAGCAGCTGCCACGAGGAAAGATGAGGAAGACAAATGCCCCTCACTCCAGCATGGTGTCCAGCCATATGGCTGCCATGGGGCTTTGGAGGAAGAGTGATGGGAACACACTTTGGAAGGAGATGGAATGAACGGGAAAAGCAGGCAGGTTTGCTGCATGGCAGCAGCCCGGCATGGCCTGTGCTGGGGAGGGAACAGTGCATCGTTTCATGAAAGGATATTCCACCCATCTCCCCTCCTGAGGCGTGGGTGCACTGGCCGATTGTCAGGGCCAAATGGTAGCTTGGGATATTAGGCCAGAGAAGTCGTTTTCCCTAATGGGCCTCCACTGAACTGCCTTCTCAGGGACAGAAGGACATCAGGGGAAGTGTGATGCTGTGGGCCACAAGTGTTTTCCACGGGTTTTGCATGGTGGCATGTGGCTCTCCAGGCTCAGTTCTTTTTCTTTTTTTCAGGCTTCTTTTCTACTATGACAGTTTTATTACACAACAAAGTCTAGAATTTGCTTCTAACCCAACGTTGTTCATTTGCAGATTCTCAAGTAGCCTGGGTTCTTCTAAGAGAAAGGCATAAATCATAAATCATGTTGTCACTCTTTGTTGTCACTAATGGCCTTGTAGCTGCTGCTGTGCCCCTCCTCCCCCTCCTCCTCCTCCTCCTCCTCCTCCTCCTCCTTCTTTTTTTTTTTTTTTTTGAGTAGCCTTGGCTGTCCTGGTGCTCACTCTGGAGACGAGGCTGGCCTCGAGCTCAGAGATCCACCTGCCTCTGCCTCCCGAGTGCTGGCCTCATAGATCCTTATAACATGCTTTATTAAATGGAGTTAATTGATCCATTTGGTCTGCTTTGTTTTTCTACCTGAGTAGCCCAGGACCTTCCTTCATGTGACCTTTGGCACCTTTCACTATAGCCTTAGATGAAGAATTTAAAGTGCACATTCACTGGGTAAAGGTTATACATTTTTAAACGCCCCCTAATGCACATCGTTTCGGAAAGAGTATTTGAGCGCAGTCTTGTCGGTGCTGAATGCCAGGCTGGTTCAACAGACGCCTTGCCAGCATTGTCGAGGATTTGGAGTTTGACCAGAACCAGAATCTTGGGGAGGTGGTGTTTAACTTGAGATAAACCTGCTTTTTGAAAACACATTTAAAATAATACAGCAGTAGACGAGTTGTGTCACCTTCTTGCCAATGTACTCTGTGTGACGATGCCACACCAGTGGCTATGGTGCCAGCAAACACTGTGGTCGCTTTAGATAGCATCCTCGTGTCTTTCAGAGCAGGCTCAGAGAATTAGCAACAACTGTTGGTCTCAGGGCAGTCTCCTTTTGAGGGCCATCCTCAGATGCTCCCCAACCTGTCACACGTGCGGCACTTCCGTTTACGTAGGACTGAGAGGGTTGGCAGGGTCGCGTTTCATTGCAGGTCTCACACATGGCTAGGGCCAAACTATTCCAGGGTTGCTTTTCCTCTAGGATGGTGAGCTGGCCCATCCACAGATGGAGCCAGGGCTGCTAGGGCCAGCTAGCAGGAGCCAGCACTGCAGAAAATAATTTATTCGTGCCTTTAGCCTGGGATTACTGGGATAGAACACCCTGTGGAGGTCTGTGTTTAAAGACATCAGAGAGCATGACCTTGAGTCCTCTTTTGTTCTGTCCTTCAGCTTCGATAAAGCAAGGGACAGTTCTCAGAGCTTGCCACCCGCCATCTCAAAAGAGGCCACTCTCTGAGACCGAGTTCTGTGCAGTGTCCAGGTGTCTTTCTTCTTTGACCCGGTGAGTTGGCTCCATGCAGATAGGGGAAGCTTTTCTTGCTTCCCTTTTTATTTGGGGTGACCCCTCTCTTCTTGTTTAAAGCTGAGCCACATTTACTGCTGACTTTTCTGGTAATGGCTTCTGTAGAGCTTGGCTGAAAAGGTGTTGAGTGGTTTTGCCATCTGAACCCTGTGCTGTCCCTTGTTGTGGTGGCTACTGTTCTTTGTAACAAGGCCACCAGGCTGGGGGTAGGTGGATTCCACGGCTCTTGTTGGATGCCTGCTGGAAGCTGCTCATAAACACTGGCCGAGGACAGCCGCTGTTTATCTGTGTGCGGATGTGTAGCCCTACCCCGTTCCTTGATGGTGTCTGCCTCCATGTAGGCTCGTACGTTTTTTTTTTTTTTTTTCTCAAATAGCCAGAGGGCACCACCGTGCAGGTCAGGTTGAGTGACTCAGTACTTTTCTATAGTCCCCAAACCTCCAGCATCAGTGTACGTGTTCATGGTGGCCTCAAGATCCCTTCTTGACCGTTTCCCGTTGTTCACGCCACTCTGTCCCTTAGAAATCCTAGGCCACGGCCTCCGTCACACCTTCATGCTTGTTGGTCCCTGCCTGCGACCCTCTTCCCCCAGGAAGCCACGCTGCACTCTCTGGTGTGGGTTCATTTTCAGCCAGACTGTGTCTGGTGGCCCTGTGGATACAGCGTGACTGAAAGTGACGGTAGACGGAACGTCCTCACTGCGGTGGGTGCGCACTTAGCTGGCTTTCACAGGTGGACAGAATGAATCCCAGCGACAGGTAATTTCAGTGTCAGGTGCCCACTGTGCTGAGTTGGATCTTTTCTGGGATTCTGTTATGAGTTAACTAGGTTTACTTTAGAAACCGCCGAAGGTATCCTGAAACAGCTTACTGAATACACCCCCAGTTGCCCTGTGCTGGAAAATCCCTGCATTCAGGACATGAGGCTCTCCTAGCCGGTGAAGCCTAATCCTAAAATTCAAGTCTGTCATTAGGGTTGTGGAAAGGTGTATGCATAAAACAAATCCCGTGCTTATCTTTGCTTTATGGAAAAGTGTAGACCTCACAAATCCAAAGGAGCTTAATGGTTTCTTGTTTAGGGTTCTAGGGAGCTAGAATATGAACAGTATTGCGTGAGTCCTTGGCGTCTGTGAAACCTACCAGTGTGTTCCAGGCAGCCTGCGTCAGTTACTTTCGTATCAGTATGATAAACTTCGTGATCAAAATCAACTTAGAGAAGAAGGAGTTTACCTTGGCTTTCAATTCCTGAGGGAGAAGAGCCGGTCGTGGAGGAGGCATGGCAGTAAGCAGTAGGTGTGGTGGCATGACAGGAAGCCGAGTGAGCACCTTCGAGTGCAAGCGTGAGGTGGGAGTGAGGCCAGACTCGACTCTGAAAGCTCACCCCTAGTGATGTGCTTCCTCTCGCAGCACCACTCTGCCTAACCCTCCTCAGAGAGCCCTGTCAACTGGGGACCAAATGCTCAAGTGTCTGAGCCTATGGGGGACATTTCTCATCCAAATGACCACTTGTTACCATAAATCTTTCCTCCAAAAGCCGCCGAGCCCCACCACCACGTGTGCACTCTATGCCAGCCGCCCGCCTGAGTTAGGGCCCCAATTAATGCACAGAGAGACTTGTATTAGGTACAAATGCTGCTTGGCCAATGACTAGGATTCTCATCTGTTAGCTCAGTCTTAATTATCATAAATCTATATATTTTATAAGACTTATCTTATAGAGGATGCCTTTCGCTGGCACCCTCTCTTGCCGGTGGCTCACATCGCACCGCTGGAGGAGGAAGGGGAAAAGGGGACATTTCCTTTTTCTCCTTGCTTAAATATGAGTCTCCTTGCTATGCCTGGAACACCATTTCTCTACTACATTTCCCAGAATTCTCTTTGACTCCTAGTCCCGTCTAACTTGCTGTCTCATTGGCCAAACAGAACTTTATTTAATAATCAATAAGATGAACATACACAGACGTACATTCCCCATCATCTCCTCTTTTCTGTCTAAATAAAAAGGATAACTTATCTTTTATAATAACTGAAGAAAACTATAACCATAACTATCTGTCTTCAACTCTATCAAAGACCACAGAAGGATAATATATAAACTCTAGAATTGACAGAGACATCTCACTACCTGGACAGTCACCCAAAGTTCCTCTGTAACGTTGGGGCATCCATCTTCAGCCCATAGGCCACAGTGTGTCTGGCACACTTCTCCATTTCAACAGGAACCCTTCAGTACTGTCTTGTTTTGTAAGTTCAGCAGTCACTTTCTTGTGGGTCCTGCATGTCCAGGGTCAGTCCATGTCCAGTTTATACAGCAACAAACAGTCCAGGCAAGAGCAGTTTCTTGCCCAAATGGCTAATCTTGCCATGTTGAAAGCAAACTCCATAATGAGTTTCTTCGATGCCCATCCTCCTTTTTGACGTAATTGGTGTGCCAGGAGCAGTTGTGTCTCACTGCCAAGAAAAACC
This sequence comes from Cricetulus griseus, assembly GCF_003668045.3. Classification (NCBI taxonomy): domain Eukaryota; kingdom Metazoa; phylum Chordata; class Mammalia; order Rodentia; family Cricetidae; genus Cricetulus; species Cricetulus griseus. Next base: position 7,639,080 of record NC_048597.1, read on the forward strand.
CTAAACCAGTCTTTGAAAGCTTTGAAGAATACCTATCCATCTCAAATACATCTCTGTATATCTAGAAAACCTAACTAAACTAATTATAAGTTCTGACTATCATAGGTGATTATATAACCTGTATTTAATTATGTATATCATTTTAAACACAATACCTAAACGAGAGGAGACATACATATCACAAAATTGGCCTTAAAGTTGTATCAATAAATGAAAATCCATACCAATGTAAAGTATTTATTCCTATATCTTATTCTCCTTTTTTTTCTTTTAAAAAGAGATGCTTATTACCATTTATAACCAACTCCATTTAAATGAAAACAAACATTTATAAACAATATTTGGGGATTTGGGTGTTGTTCTTTCTAAACTGCTTCCTGCTGATTGGGGGCGATGTTCATATACCATGGGGATCATGATAAAACATAGAAACCTGACCAAGTCCTTGTTTTTGTAGTCTGTAAGGCTGTATCGTCTCAGCTTCAGGGGGTCTTGCTTGATCAAACCATATTAGTCTGGAAGGAATCCATAGCTTTTTATTTTCTGTGGAAACACAAACAGAAATTCTTTTTCCAAGTAGCCTGTCCTTAGACTTAAAATTTGAAGTCAAAGCATTTTTAAAATGTATAAGTTGGATTAATTTAGCAGCATCTATAATCAAATGTATTTTAGCAGCAGTAAGTCTTTCCTCGGCAATCAAATAATTTAAAGACAACAATATGGCATATAGTATCCAGATTCTCTGTGTATTTTCCATCTTTATGTGTCTTTTTTATTACTTCATTTTTACTTTATTTTGTTTCTTTTTTCCCCCGAGATGGGGTTTCTCTGTGGAAATCTGCCTGCCTCTGCTTCCTTTAGCAAATCCTACCAGCGTGCGCCACCACAACCGGCTGCTCTATTTCCTCCTGTTATTTTTGCTCTCACAAGCCTACATATATTTTTAAATGCAGTGTAAACCTTTAGAGGTTTTTCTTTATTTGGATCTGTCTTTATCATCTTGGAGTGCCAAGTCTAAACCCCAGAAGCACCTGGAGGACACGAGCATATGGAAGCTGCTCCGATGCCTCTCAGAGGCCCGACAGGGCAGGCTGTGGCAGCATGTTTACCTCTTTCTCTGGGAACCTTGGGGCATGGGGTTATCCCGCTCACTGACACCATTCTGTTACCATAAATCTTTGCGCCAAAAGCCGCCTGAGCCCCACTGCCACGTGTGAGCTTTACGCCAGCCGCCCGCCCAAGTGAGAGCCCAAAAGTACATTCCCCATTAACCACTCGGCTCTTTCATGTTCTGATCAGGTTTCAAGTGGTATTGTGGGTAGATTCTCTCTCTCTCTCTCTCTCTCTCTCTCTCTCCTCTCTCTCTCTCGCTCTCCTCTCTCTCTCTCCCTCTCTCTCTCTCTCTCTCTCTCTCTCTCTCTGGTTTTCTGAACGAGGGTTTCTCTGTGGGATGGTCCTGGCTGTCTTGAAACTCAATTTGTAGACCAGGCTGGCCTTGAACTCTCTGAGATTCACCTGCCTCTGCCTCCCGAGTGCACCACCACCGCCCGTCAGTGGGTCTCAAGGTGTGTTTGCCTCCCTTCTGACTCTACGTGCCGCCTCTGGTTCCTTGCTGGGTATGAAGCAGTGAAGTTGGTTCTGGGAGGAGTCTCGCTTACGTTGTCAGAGAAGGTGGGTATGCTCACTAACACAGCAGAGTGTCAGCGTGTGCCAAGGGAAGAGCCCCTGCGTGATAGCCTAGAGCGTGGTGCTTGTGGAGACTGAAGTTCACGTCGTGAACCATGCAACCCTCGAGGTGGATCCTGAGGGCGCGTGGAAATGTGTCAGTAATTGGGGGATTGTGGTGAGGCTGTGGATGAGGGAAGCATCCTGGGAAATGACGTGTGGGGTTTGGGGAGATTCAGGGAGAAGAAAAATAGCAAGTCATGCACGAGGCCACTCACAACCACTGTGACCATAGTCCCAGGGGACTTGATGCCCTCTTCTGGCCCCTAAGAACATCTGCATACACATGATACATCTGTACATACACACACACATATATACATACATAAATAAGTACATGCAGGCAACCAAATGCTCATACACATAAAAAGTAAAAGCACATGAGTAAGTAAATAAGTCTTTAAGTGAAACAGCAGAGAACTGGAATTTTACAAGCAGAATGTGAGAACTCATGGAAGTTTTTTCCTTGGGAAGATGACGGCCACAGCCTGCCTTTACAGAAATCCCTTGGGTTGAATTAGAAAGGCCGTTGGTTGGAGTGCTGAGAAGACATATCTGTGAAGAGAGGAGAGCAGAAGACACAGACTGAGAAAGGATTCTTTGGGGTTATAGTCCATGAGGTGGTTTGGATGAAAATGGCCCCATCAGTGCATATGCTTGAAGGCTTGGTTTCCAGTTGGTGGCCTTGTGGGAGAAGGTGTGGCCTTGTTGCAGTAGGCGTGTCTTTACAGTGTCTTGCTCTGTTATTTCTCCAGCACCATGTCTGCCTGTGTGCGGATGTGCTCCCTGTCAGGATGGTTACAGACTAACCCTCTGAAGCTGTAGGCAAGCCCCTGAGTACATGCTTTCTTTTGTAAGAGTTGCCTTGGCCACGGTGTCTCTTCACAACAGAGCAATGGCTCACACAGTCCAAAACCAGCAAGAGGCCCGTTTTTCCTCCCAAATCACTCGGGATTCTGAAAATCCAGTTCCCTTCCCCAGCCAATAAGATGGAGTCAGAGGCCCTTGGGAAGAAAGGGATTGGAAGCAGAATGCTGACGTCAGAAGAGGCCACAGCAACCCTGTCCGTTCCTCATATCACAGTGGAGGACAGCCTTCCTAAAGGACTGAAGCACCCCAGGGAGCTGTGGGGTGCATTGCAAGGGGTCAGTTCTCCACGTCTGGTGTCGATCATCTTTGTTCCTGGTTCTTAGAAATGGGGAGGATGGCAGGGCACCTGCCAGCTCTTACACATGCTGCCCCGGACTTTGAAAGAACCATTTGAGTAACTTTGATTTTCAAAACTTTTCTTAGCTAGCAACAAACCTGCTCACATGGTTGTCTTCATTCTGGGAGGAACTCATGTGTCACGGGCAGCCGTGAAAGTTACTACTGCTCATAAGATGGCCAGTAATACTACGAGCTCTCCTTGCTTTTACCAGGAACTCCTAGCCATGAGCTAAGAAAGCTGTCTTTATGTGGGGTGAATTTTTCTCTTGCATTGTTTTTATATAAAGTACTCATTTGGCACCACGGTTTCACTGGTAGATGATGGAGGGCTGTAGGACGCTCTCCATCTCCTGGGCGTGGACACTTTTTTTAAAAAAATGATTATCTTATGTATATGAGTGTTCTATCTGTGTGCACACCTTTACACCAGAAGAGGGAATCAGATCCCACGTGAGCCACCATGTGGTTGCTGGGAATTGAACTCAGGACCTCTGGAAGAGCAGCCAGTGCTCTTCACTTCTGAACCATCTCTCCAGCTCAGGAGTAGACTCTTTGTAGTGGAGGCAGGCCCTGACCACAAGGGACTTCCTCAGGGAACATTTGTAGAAATGTTCCTTGGAGTGATTGTCTGTTTAAGTTCTCTAGCAGCTTTCTCCCAGTCCTGTAGGTGGTATGTGTCCCGAGTGCATTCTGGAAATCCTTTAGTCTGGTTGATGTATTTGTTTGGACGTGACCTTTTCCTGGTTCCTCTTCCCTGGGCTTTTGCCGGCTGAGGAAATGATCCTTAGATCCTGTCCATCTGCACTGGTGGCAACAGAAGAGAGATTTTCTCTTTTCTGTGGTTCAGGTCCAAGGGCCAGACACCTGTCCCTCAGAGCCTCGAGTTGTTCTGCTTGGTATCGTTTCCCTAGGCATTTAAAAATCATTTCAGAATGTCTAGTTCTGTAAGTCATCAAATGGGATGCCAGACGAGGAGGAGATGGGGAGGGTCCTTGGCCGACCTGAGATGCTTCGGTCGATTGCTCACTGGATATGGAATAGACCGTTTCGCTCACCTCTATACCTCCATCCCCAGCTGGCCCGTGGTGTTTGTGCCGGAATCATCTTGAGAGCTTTGCAGGTCCTTTGGGAACCCTTTGAGTTTGAGAAGAAAAAGGGCAGCTTCTCTTTTAAGTTGATGAGAACCACCTGCAGGAGAAGTTCATGCATGTGCTGTATATTTAGGCTCTGCTCATGGACACTTGACTGGCCATTATTGAAACCCACACGGGGGTGGGGGGGGCATCACACAGGGAGCTTTGCCTTGTGTGCCCTAATGCTACAAAGAAAATGAGTTTTGATCCGTGCAGAGGCTCATCAGAGTTTTTCCTGTGCAGCTTCAGAACTTTGTTGTGTTTTTAGAGCAAACCTCCAGGCTCCTGAGAGTTTGGCCCTGGAGGAACCACCGGTAGGGAGTGAAGTGCAGAGGTGAGGGACCAGATCACAGCTCTTCTTCCAGGCCTCACCATCTGCCGACTGTCATGTTTGTCATCACCATGAACTTGGAAGGATGCTCCCCGAGCATCGCTCTCATCCGCCAGGGCTCTTCTGTGCATTTCCAGATGCTGAACTTGCTCAGGTGATGTAATCCCTGATGTTGCTGCGGCGGGCGGGGGGGGGGGCTGAACCTCACTCAAGCTGTGGGACTGAATCTTCACCTCATTTCCATGAGGTGCCTGTGGAAGGAGAACAGCTGGTCTGCCTGTGTGCTCTGTCTGTGCCTGAGGCCTCCTTAAAAATGGGTAGAAGTGTAGCTGAGATGGGGTCTGGCTGGCACTAGACGGGCTTTGTCCGCCCTTTGGATGTGTTGCCTCTTCCTCAGGGGCTTGAAGACAAGGCTAGAAGTGGAGGAGAAAATGGGGCAGGGGGATATGTAGGGAGACTGGTAGAGACAAGCCAGTGTAGGAAGGATATGCCAGGAAATGTCCAAGAGAATCATGGGATTGTATTGATTATCTTGTTTCTTCTTCATGTCTTAGTTTGTTTTTGTTTTTCGAGACAGGGTTTCTCTGTGTAGCCCTGGCTGTCCTGAAACTCACTCTGTAGACCAGGCTGGCCTCAAACTTAGAGATCCCGAATGCTGGGATTAAAGACATGGGTCACCACTGTCCATTATCTTTGTTGTGTCTTTTTAAAAAGCTATTTGCCTGCTATTTACTTACTTGCTTGTGTGCCCATGTGTGCCACAGCATTCAGTGGAAAACTGGGATTCAGCCCTGTCTTTCCACCATGTGGGTTCAGGGACTGGGCTGAGATTTTCTGGCTTGGTGGCCACTGCCTCCATGCGCTGAGCCATAGCTGTTGGGCTACACCTTACTTTTTAAAGGCACAGGTGAATCACTTTCTAGTGTTGTTCAGTTCTCAGGACATAGAATCGGCTCTCCACATGCCCAACATTGATCAGAACCATCTGATTGGACTTTGTGTGTGTGTGTGTTTAAATTGAGTTGAATATTATGATTTTTTTTTTTAAAGTCAGGGTTTCATTATGTAGTCTTGGCTGTCCTGGAACTCCCTGTGTAGACCAGGCTGGCCTTGAGTTCACAGAGATCCACCTGCCTCTGCGCTGGGATTAAAACTGGGAGTAAGTGCTGGAATTAAAAGCCCTGCTTGCCCCGCTGAGCACGTGTGCAGTGGTTTTGAAAAGAAATGAGTTTCCTCCATACTGAACATGTCCAGCTGTTTTTCTTGTCATCTCTTCCTAGACAGTGCAGTGTGGGAACTCTGTAGTTTCTAGATTCAAAAAATGATCTGGAGATGGTTTAAAGTGCACGGGAGGACGAACCGAGAATGTGTGAGGGTATTCTGTCATTCCCTGAGGATTTGAACCTCCCTGGGTTTGAGGATAGTTCTAGAACAACCGTTTCTCCCACAGATACTGAGGGACAGCTGTATTTATACCTACACCCAGCGCTTGGCAAAGCACAGCTGTGGGGTGATCTACCTGGCTTTGGAAACAAAGTGTACTGTCCTGTGACTGCATTCATTCCTTTCTTTCCCAAGTGGCTTTCGTGTTTTGGTGGCAGAGCTGGGGTAGATTGAGAGCACTGACTGGTCTCTGTGTCATCTCATAGGAAGCTTGCAAACCCTTTCTCCACAGTTTATCTATACAAAGAAGTCTATAGTACCACGTTGTTTAGAAATCTCTAGTTTTTAATGTCATCTCTTCCTTCTATGCCTCCTCTTCCTTCCTCTTCTTCCCCCTCCTGTGCCTCCTCCCCCCTCTCCTGTGCCTCCCCCTCCCTCTCCTATGCCTCCTCCCCCCTCTCCTATGCCTCCTCCTCTTCCTTCCTTCTCTCCCTCTCCTTTTCCTATTCCTCTTTCTTCTCCTCCTTCTCATGTTGTCATTTTGAATCCAGCCCTTGTCCCTCCCTGGTACTCTCTGGTTTTCCCAGGGGTATTTATTTCATGCTTCTCATTTCCCTGGGGTTCTGCCTCCATTTGGGGACATTTAGAGTGATGGGTGAGGACTGAGGTTATGGTTGAGTCCCTGTTGGGAGGGGGAAGCCTAGGGAAGATCTGATAGTCTTGTCTGCATGACAGCCTCACCCCAACTGCCAGGAACAGACTTCTTCTTTGAACCATTTAACCTTGATTTTGTCTATAATTTATGGTTTTTCAGGGGTTCTTGGTAATTTCTTCCCAGCGATGCAATAGACCGATCATTCCTGCATTACAGTGCAGCAGTTTCATGTTTTTCTGGACCTGTTTCAGTTGCTATTAACTGCAAGACCCCATCAGGTCATATCTCTGCCGGCTTGTGAAAGAGACCTCATGTTGACTGTTTAATGCCCACTGCCGCCTCGCTCTCTGTTCTGCTGATAACACACACAGTCCTGCATGCAGCTAGCTACCTTCCTTCTTCCCTGCACCAGACTGCTGCCCTCGGGCAATCCCCACCAATTTGGGGGGGGAGGACAGTGCACACCCCCCCCCCCCCGTCTCAGTGGTCCAGAGGAATGGTGTCATAGCTCAGGATGGCACCAGAATCACTCGGAGGTTTGTTTACACCACAGTTCTGGCCAAGTTTTCATTTCTAACAAGTTCCCAGGTCAGGCTTGTGAGGGTTCTTCCAGGCACCATGTACCATCATCTGTTGTCTGTGGTTGTAAGAGAATACCACAGACTGGCTCATTTATAAAGAATTGAGGTTTATTTAACTCACAGTTCTGGAGAGAGCATGGTGGGGTATCTCCTGGGGCTTTCCAATGCATCAGAATGGGCCTGAGCCATCACAGGATTGGACAGAGGAAACAGGTCATCTCCTTTCTCCTGCTCCTCCTCCTCCCTCCTCCTGCTCCTGCTCCTCCTCCTCCCTCCTCCTGCTCCTGCTCCTGCTCCTCCTCCTCCTCCCTCCTCTACTAATACTACTATATATTTTCTTTGTGTAGCTTTGGAGGCTGTCCTGGCTCTGGAGACCAGGCTGGCCTTGAACTCACAGAGATCCGCCTGCCTCTGCCTCCCAAGTTTTGGGATTAAAGGCGTGAGCCACCACTGCCCAGCTTCAGGTTTCTTGTTAACAAAGCTACTAATCACATTATGGGGAACTCAGTCCCAAGATACCATCCTTTCTTAATTATTTCTCAACCTCCAAATATCTTAAAAGTGTGAGGCAGGGGATTAAATTTTCAACACATGAACTTTTGGGGCATGTGCCACTGGTGGAGAACCAGGGCCTCCTGTAGAAGAGGTAGACAACAAAGTCATTAGTGTTCTTGGAATGGAACTAAGGTGAGCTGGGCATGATGGCAAAGGTTTAGAGAGGTTTAGGAGGTCGAGACCAGCCTGGGCTACATGCTGTGAGCACACACACACACACACGCACGCACGCACGCACGCACGCACGCACGCACGCACGCACGCACGCACGCACGCACACACGCACACACACACACACACACAACACACACACGAGAGAGAGAGAGAGAGAGAGAGAGAGAGAGAGAGAGAGAGAGAGAGAACAGAACAAAACAAAAACAAAACGTGAAGGTGAAAAGTGAAGCCGGTTGCCTGCCATGAATGGGAATGTGGCCCCATGAGATTTCTGTGTCTGCCTTTTCTAGGTTCTAGGAAGGGTTGAGCTAGTTTAGCCAGAATTCCGTTGAGCAATACCGTTGTAGCAGGGGATCATTAAAATCTAATTCCTCTGCATTTTGGGAATCTATTCACTATAAACAGGAAGTCTTTCAAAACCAAGATTTGGCTCATTGTAATTTTGAATCTTTCTAGCTGACTCTGTGGAGTCCTTCATTTGAACTTTTACTTACAAAAGAAGGTCACTCAAGGGCCCTAAGGGTTTCCTTTCAGTCACCACCCAGGTTTGTCCTCTCAATGTCAAGGTGGCTGTCGTATGTCAGTGGCATAGATTTGTATGTGACAAGCTCTCTTTTCTTCTTTGTCTTTCTATTTTGAAGCTGATACTCAAAATTAGATTCTGGCTGGCCACAAATACAAAGACAAACTATAAACAAAAGAACTCTGACCATCAGATATAAACTAAAACATCTAGACTCTGTATGCTTCTAGAATATTTTGAGTGATCCCGGAGTGATATGAAGATAAACCTTAGGGAATTTCTGGGTTTGTGTTTTTGAAATGTTTGGAAAGATGTGTTTATTCTGTGCCGTGTACATACATATATGCATGCATACATAGCCCGTGGAGACTAGAAGACTGTGTCTGGTCCTGTGGAACTGGAGTTGGAGGCAGTTGTGGGACAGTGTCTGGACGCCACAGTCAGATCCTCTGCAAGAGCAGAGAGCACTCTTAACTGTTGAGCCATCTCTCCAGCCCCTTGGTGGTTTTTTTGTTGATTGCTTGTTGCTTATTTTTGTTTTTAAAGACAGAGTTTCACTATGTATCCCAATGTTGAGAAGACAAGCACCTGCCACTATGTTTAGCGTGTGTGTGTGTGTGTGTGTGTGTGTGTGTGTGTGTGGTGTGTGTATATATATATATATGCCAAATATCTTTGCCCTAATTTCTTACTTATTTCCGGTATGTTTTCCTATCAAGTCTTCAGGGAACCGTGTAAATACAAATCCGATGAATTGGGGAGCGCTTTTTTCACTTCTTGGTTTTTAACTAGGCAGGTCAGTCCATCACTAATTTCTTTAAGAAACTTACTTGGACTAGTTTAAGAGCAAGTGCCTCTTTTGAAGAATTTGACTTTGGATTGAAGTTTGTTCTGCTGGTGCTAGCCATTGACTTTGATTTGGCTTTAAGCAGGGTGTCTCCTGCAGGCTCTGTGCCAGCCATGGTGATAGGAGTAGCATCCAGCAAGGTAGCCTGAGCTACTGTAGACCCTTTAAGAGACACAGTGCTTACTTACAGGTGGTTGGGATTTTAGCCCAGACTTTCAGACTTTGTTTCTGTGTTTGGGTGTCACCATCTGTGAACTCCATTGATAATATGTAAATTAATAAAATGCTCTGTAAGCCTAGGGTGAGAGAATTTTGGGGGTGCCAAGGAAAATCATATAAATAATATCAAAGGACTCCAGGGATTTTGACAGTGTTTGTAATTTTAGCCTTACACACATAGAGGTTTGCAGTTACTTCATAAAGCTGGCTTGAAAACCACGCACCAGGCTTCCTTCGTGTGCTTGGCAACCTTTCAGAAAACACAAGGACCTCTGCCTGGATGGAATGGAGCGCCTCCTCCGCCTAAGAGCTCCTTCCCAGGATCCCCGGCTCCTTCCCAGGGGTGTTAGTGGGCAGCCATGACAGTGTCTGAAGAACAAATGGAGAGGGCAGCAGGATTGTTTAGAAGTTTTGGTGTTAGTTAGGGTGGCTGATGTGCACACAGAATTATCCGCAGAACCGGAAAAACTCCTCTGACAGCTCAGGCTTTGTGTGAGACTGTTATTTGGGAATTTATTGATATTTATTTATTTATTTATTTATTTATTTATTTATTTTAATCAAAGGCAGATGAGGGATGTATGCTGCAGGCATTTTCACACGTCTGCTTTGTTGATTTGTCTAAAAAAAATTTATTTGTTTGTTTTTTATTGTTCCAAACCTTCAGATTAGTTCCTCTTGGGACATTGCTGTCTGTCACTCATAAACTCTACATACAGGTTTAGGTTTTAAGCTGCTTTGGTCCTGGAGGTCAGCATGGTGCAGTCCTCTGCCCCTGTAGTTGGTAGCATGTGGATTCTTCTAGAAGAGTGGTTGCACTTCCTTTTATCTTGGATTCACAGGGTTTGGAACTCCTGTGTTGAATAACAGTTCATTACACTATTAACTGGAATAGATAAGTATATTTCTAGAGTTACAGTAACGGGCAGTCCTTTAAAAAGTACTTGATGTATATGGGCTGTTCTGAACCTTGGTGCATACTAATTTAACACCCATGGGGATAATATGAGGTAGGATCCTAAGCCTATTATTAATTCAATTTTATGTGCAGAAACCGTCAGAGATAGTTTAAGTGACTTGCCAGCAGTGATTCTGGTCATATATAAGATATACCCTCCGACAGATACTAGAATGGTTGGAGACCCCAGCAATGGATTCTTTATTCACATCACTGCCCCACTTTTTCAGAGTTCTTGAAAGCAAGGTAGAATATTTTAGAAATACCTGGATGGGAACCTGCTCAAAAGTGAGAATATCGGGTCATCCAATTTTCTTTCTCTTTAAAAAAGATGATAACTTCTAAGGTATTGCACTCCACTTATGTTAGGGGAGCGAGCTATCTGCTGCGTTTTCCTTGTGTTTTGAATTCCACAAGGCACCAGTTGTTTAGGCTTCTCTAACAAGCAGGGTAGATGGAGGCTCACTGGAATTAAGTCCCGAGGAAATGGGGGTGAGAGTCGAAGAGAAGGCTGACTTAGTCTTACCTTCCTGCGCTGTTAGCTACCTCACATCCACATTGTGTGTGCTGGAGGGGGAAGTCCAAAGAACAGGGAACCATGGCAGAGCAACGCCGGGGCTGTGCCTGGTGAGGTCAGGCTGCAGACATTGACTTCTTTTGGACCTCTTGAAGAGGACATGGACCCTGGTGAAGCAAAGGTGCCACTTGGGGGCTGCTTCTCTCAGTGCTGGGCTGATGGGGCCCCTGAATTGTGTCTGTAAATTCTGAGGGTCTGTACCAAAACTTCAAACTCTGTAAGGGCAAGTGAAGGAGTGGGAATCGGAAATGCCATGCAAAGCAACCAGTGTCCCATCTGTTGTTTTATTTTGTAACAATTACAGACTTAGAAGCCATTGAAGAATAATATAAAGAAGCCCCTGTATCCATCCCCAATACCCCCTGATGACCCCTGTGTTCATCCCAGCACCCCCCAAGTGATGACCTCTGTGTCCATCCCCAGCACCCCCCAAGTGATGACCTCTGTGTCCATCCCCAGTGATGACCTCTGTGTCCATCCCCAGTGATGACCTCTGTGTCCATCCCCAGTGATGACCTCTGTGTCCATCCCCAGGACTCCCATCCCCCAGTGATGACCTCTGTGTCCATCCCCAGTGATGACCTCTGTGTCCATCCCCAGTGATGACCTGTGTCCATCCCCAGGACCCCTCAGTGATGACCTCTGTGTCCATCCCCAGGACCTCTCGGTGATGACCTCTGTGTTCATCCCCAGCACCCCATCCCCCAGTGATGACCTCTGTGTCCATCCCCAGCACCCCCATGCCCCAGTGATGACAAATCACTTAAGTACAATGCATTATCAAAACCAGGAAACAGGTAATAAAAATATTGACCCCATTGGAATATTTTCAGATTTTTGCCCTCAGTATTAGACATGGTGTAAAATCTAAGCAGTGATTTTTCTTATTTATTTATTTATTTTTGGTGGGCAGGAGAAGCTCTGACTAAAGCTGCATGCAATAAATATTTTACAGACAGATGGTTTTCTGGTTTTCTCGTTGTACTGTTGGCCTACGTGTTTCTAACACGACTGACGGTTGAGTGGAATGTGAAGCCCAGCAGCCGCGATGTGCAGCCAGGGCCGAGCAGCCTGCTTCTTGTCCTTCACGGTCTTGGAACACTTGGTGGATATTATCTCCAGCTTTTGTTGCCTCTTCTGAAGGGAGATATTTTCTAGAGATAAAGGATAATTCCGGGTCACTGGGTCACCTAGACATCCGGAGCTCCTGGAAAGGCAGGGATGGGAGGTCAGGGCACAAAGAGCGTGATACAATTGCGTGGCTGCTTCAAGAGTGGATTTCTTTTAAAAATGTCAGCCTTGCATGCGATGGGCTATGTGTCACTTGCCTGGCCGGCTGGTGGTTAATTGCTCCTGCCTGGGAGATCCCATCCCACTGCCTCTGTCTGCCCTGGATTTGAGCTGTCTGTGGGAGGGTCGGTCTTCTTGGCTTAGCTAGGAATTCTCTGAGGGCAGGACTATCTTAGTCATTTTTTAAAAACTCTCTTCCTCCTCCCTTTTAGTATCTAGTAGGAATTTTTGAGCAGAATGGACCTTACTCCAGACTCCCCTACCCTGTCTTCAACTGGGCCTTTGTTTATATATTCTGTGTATTTCAAGCCAACAAGGCTTCTTCAGTCATGATGGAGGGTTGTCATTTTGGATTATCTCAAGTCAGGGTGGCCTTATTCTATGGTCCTGTGGAAACAGGGTTAGAAACGGTCTGAGAGCTTAATGGATCTTCTTTAAAATGTCATTAAAGTTTTGTTTTCCATGTACTGCAGGGCTTTTTTTTTTTTTTCTTTCAAAAAGCATGATACTTTCTCTGCTAACTCCTGAGGTGTTTATCTAAGGCTTTATTAATTCATGGGTGGCTGCCTTTGGGCATCCAGGTTGCAGGGCTGCTGTCAGTAGTCTGTGAGGGTGACCTTCTCAGATTGCCAGGCCACGTGTGACCTTGTTTTCTGGGGGGACCTACAAGATGTATTTTTTAGACTTATTTTTTTCTAGAATGGGGGGACTCCCAGGTAGCATGTCTTCCAGATCATTTGGTTACAATGCAAAGCTAACCAGCCCTCTCAATGAACACCCAGAAAAACGGTGTTATTGAGGAGATGTGGAGACCTACCACAGAGGGTGAAGAGCCTGAAGGACCGGAGCAGTAAATCATGAGGAGGGGGTGCTTTGCTGACCCCCCCTCCCACCCACCCCATGGCCTGTGTATTTCCTGTTCTTGGCGGACTTTGCTGTTCCCTGCCTTGCTTTCTCTCTTGACTCACTACTCTCCAGATGACTTTGACTTGGCACTGTGTGCTGTAGTCAGTTCTTCATGACCATGCCTTTAGGTAAGTGCCTGGGTCTCCTAGTGTTCCAGGTCCAGATTTGTGAGAGTCTGGCTGTTGCTGGGAGAAAGGAAGCATGTCTTCCCCTGGGTGGTCTGAGGCTGGCCTAGGCAGACACACACACACACACACACACACACACACACACACACACACACACACACACACACACACACACACACACACACACACACACACACACACACACACACACACACACACACACACACACACACACACACACACACACACACACACACACACACACACACACACACACACCACGCAGCGAAGATGACGGAAGTAATAATGACTGGTGTGGCTACCCTGTTCCAATAAAAGAACAATTAACTGTTGTTTATGTTTGGCTCTAGCCTGTATTGGAAAGGCCTGGCCCATTTCTTTTTGGCTTTGTCTTGCTTGGCTTCTGAGTCATCCCAGGCGCTGTTGAAGTGTTAGAATCTGTTTATAGCTGATGAGAACTTAATTAGTCCTGATATTGACCAGATAACGGATGTGTGACTTACCTGTGGATAGTTAATATTTACTTCAGAACATGCTCCAAGCCAGGTGAGATGGTGCACAGCTGAGGCCCAGGGTCATGAGTTCAAGCCCATCCTGGCTACATAGCCAGTTTTTAGCTAGTCTGGACTACATGTTGAGAGCTGTCTTCAAGAGGAAGGATGAGGGAGGAACAGATGAGAGGGTGCTTTAGCCCATACCTGGCCTTTTTATACGAAATTGTGTACTTCTGGAGACCTTAGCGTTGACTTAAGAAAATGACGTATCACCAAGCAGAGGTCACAGTTTTATATTTAAGAATGCCCATTGTGTTTTGAGGTCACTAGACGACAGATGTATGACAAAACCACACCTATTTCCTCTCCAACCTGCTTGTCTCCAGGTTGGTTAAGTTCATTGAATCTGTTTCTCACCTGAAGATGGAGTGAAGGTGTCACCCACTTGCTGGTGTTAAGATTCAATGAGTTTTTACAATCAGAGGTATGTTCCTGAGTCAGGGTCAGGGTCAGGGTCCAGGAGTCCATAAAGATCTGGCTCTTAGAGCATGGGCTGGCACACCTACTGCCTTCTAGTTTACATACCAAAAGGTGGAATGCCCTTACATTTCCTTCCAATTCTGTCAAAACGTAGTTTTCTTTTTGACAGATAGGACTGTACAGCAGACAGGTGGGTTTATTTGTCTTATAGAAAATTAGGGTTGGCATGTAGGCATGTGTGCACACATGCTCTCATGAGCCATTGAGAATCAATAAAAATGTCAATGTTTCCTTGAAAGCTTAGAATTTTTAGGCAAATGTTAAGTTAGCTTTGTTTGTGTTAAGGGAATAAATAAAACCGGAGAGAGACATTTATGAGCTGGTGTCTTGGCTTTGATGATCCAGGGAAAGGCATTCCTGCTTGGGCAGGGTATCACTCATGTGGCTTTTATGAACTCAAAGTTAAAAATCTTAATGGGTCTTAATGACCCTAAATGTCATATTGCATTTCAGCTTGGGCAGTTTCAGATAACACCTCTTCAAAAGTGGTGTGTTTTACTCATCTCTTGGGCTATAATATATACTCAAGACACACAAAAAAATCTTCCAATTAAGAAAAAAAAAGAAACTTTTGAGTTTTGTAACTTTTGCTGTGAGAAACAGAAACTTTGGGGAGCAGGTTCTTGGGTTTTCTTAGCTTAAGGAAAATGTTTTATCTCTCAGTGGACCCAAACAATTCATTCTGTCAGCCAAAAGGAGTGATTTCCCTTCTTTGCCTCGGGGTCTGAAGAAATAATATGTGCACTTATTCAATTTAGTTGACCTAACTAAGCTTTATTCTTTTAAAGAAAATATTAATAGATTGTTATATGCTCTAAGTCCAAACCATTACACTTTGAAATGGTACCAAGAATTTAGCAATGTAGTCGGTGGGGATTTTAAGGGGGGGACCTTTCTTGCCTTGCAGACACATATTGTGTGTCTTTGAAAGTTATGAATGCTAAAATGTTAAAAGAATATCTATAGCCACAGAAAGTTTTTGCTCTGACATAGCTTAGTGACAGATTCTATAAGTACACAATTCTATCTCAAGGAACTAACTGCATTTTTAGTTCTGTGAAGAACGCCTTTGCCCTCATGAGAAGAGCACGGGTGAGGGGAGATGCTAGGATGGAGAGCTCCTCATCACCAGTCTTACAGGCTTAGTGGTCAGTCGTGCGGCCTCTCACCACATGTTCTCCTTAAGTGGCTAATGCTCCTGTTACTGTAATTGGCTGTAACTTGGCTCTCATCCCGGGGGAGCAAGCCTCATTTCAGACCCCTGAGTGATGATCTGTGCTGTGAGGGTGATCAAGTTCGGCCTCCCCCCAAAATTTGGGGGAGGACAGTATGCTTGCCACTGAATCAGTACGTGTGGATGTTTAATGTATGATAAAGATGCGAGCTGTTTCCCATGGCCATCTTCAATTTCATTTTTAGTAGATTAAAGTTATGTGCTGGTTTGTTTGAAATACACATTTCCAGATTTCCCTCGATCACAAGAACCATTACTGTTACGTGTGGAAACCGGTCCTGGTTTCCCTCAGGCCCACCTTATCCATAGTTATTCATTCAGAAAGACGGCACAAAAAGAAAGATTGCTTTAAGATTTTCCACACCATCCTGAAAACAGGTGCTCCCTTTGTGAATTCAAGGGGTGAACTCATGTGGTCACTGCTGCCCTGTTTCGTCCTTGGTTCTGAAGAACAAAGGCATGTTCTTTGCCCTGGAGATTGACGTTTGCTTGCAGTGATTAGGCACTTCCGGTGACCCCTGGGTCCCAAGGCTGCTGGTGAAGAGGGGGAAGGAAGCCAGCCGGCACAGGGAGGCATGCTGGTCCTTGAGTTTTACACTAAGGCAGGCTGAGGCTTGCTTAGGTGTTTATCTAGCGTTCCACAGTGCTGAAAAGCCTGGATTCCTTTGTCCTCCCTGAATGGTCAGCGTGGGGATCTGTTGCCTCCTTAGCTCCTGTCCTTGTCCTT
Organism: Cricetulus griseus; assembly: GCF_003668045.3. NCBI lineage: Eukaryota > Metazoa > Chordata > Mammalia > Rodentia > Cricetidae > Cricetulus > Cricetulus griseus. The sequence goes on from NC_048597.1 coordinate 7,655,290, forward strand.
CTGCCCTCCACTGTATGCTGCAGAGAGCAGCCCGGCACCCTCACATTTCTGACTCCTGGAGTGAAATGAAAGGGCTTCTTTCTGGAGAGAGAGAGAGAGAGAGAGAGAGAGAGAGAGAGAGAGAGAGAGAGAGAGAGAGAGAGAGAGAGAGAGGGAGGTTTGTTCCACACAGAACTGCCTTTGACAGGGACGACTCCCCCCAGCAAAGTGAGGACATAACCGGTTGGCACCAAGCCAGCAAGGACAGGCTGTAAACTGGAGCAAGGTTTTATCAAGTCCTTGTCCTGTCTGTCCCCTATCCGGCAGGGTGTATTGGGCAAGTTAAACCAAAGTGTGTTGGTGAGTCTGACTGTAATACTTTAAATTGGACAACACATGGAGACCACGAGGGGCTGGGGTTTGCAGGCAGTTAACAAAATGCCCCAAAGAACAGGAAGAACAATTCCAAATTGGCGCCAAGAATGCTTTTAATTTATACGTAGCTGTAGTCGTACAAGTGGCAGAAAGTCTTGCCAACATCTCCTTTGTCTAAACTTTGATGGAAAGAGAATAGATGGTGTATGGTTTGTGGTTTATTTTAGAGAAAATGGGATTGATTCCCTGAACTCTTTTATTCCTAAGAAAAAGAAAAGGTGACATGAAGCAAACCTAACAAAATGCAACGTGCTCACTTTGAGTGGTACGTTTGAAGGTGTTTTTACATTATTCTCTACTTTTCTGGATTTTTAATTTTTTTTTCTGGAAGAAAGAAAATAGAGAATAAGGAAGTGAAAAGAGGAATGAAAGCATGTCTGAAGCATGGGGATTTCAGAGTGCCCCAAAACCTTTTTTTACATTTGTGGGGTGGGGCATGTGTGTGTGGAGCTCACAGAATAGCTTGCAGGTGTCACTTTTCTACTCCCGCCTCCTGGATCCTAGGAATTGAACTCAGGCAGCCAGGCTTCCAGACAGACCTCTTTACTACTGAACCATGTCACCAGCCCAATACTGCCTTTTGATGCAAAAAGAGCCGTGTAGGAAATTGGTACTTGCCATTCTTGTGACTTTGCCCAAGCCAACTTCTTTGCCATGGTCTGTTAAGAGATTTCTAAACTCACATGCCACTCCTCCCTTGGTGGTAATATTTCTTCACAGCTGAACATGGAGTCTGCAACATGAAAGGTATCTCGAAAGTGTATTTCCTTTCCCGGACCATCCCGGACCATCTGTAATATCATCACAGAGCTATGGTTGATTTCAGGACAAACCCTCATTGCGGCTGTGGTAGCCTTAGTACAGATTTTGCCATGGAACCTTAGGCTGCTGTGTCAGGACATAACTCTTGAATAGTTTTTAAGTTTATCGTATTTGTCGAGGTCCAGGTTAGAGCTGGGCAGTGTTTTCAGGGGACTGGATTAACAATCACTGCTGACGGCTGTTACTTTTCTGTTGCTGAGATAAAATACCATGACTTGAAGCAACTTAAGAAAGGCAGAGTTTATATTGGTTTATTGTTCCAAGGACTAGTCCATAATGGCAGCCTGAGCCGGAAACTGAGAGATCAAGTTTCAGCCCATGCAGGAAGGAGAGAGAGAACCAGAGTGAGTGAGGCTCTAAACCCCAGGCCCAGTTATGGCCTCCTTCCAGCAAGGTTCTGTGTCCAAATGGTTCCATAACCTCCCCCAGTAGCACCACCAAGTGGAGGCCAAGTATCCCAATATGTGAGCCTATGGGGACACTTCTCAACCAAGCGGCCTCACTGCTACCATCCTGCTGATGCTCTAGAGTGCATTGAGCAAGCCACGAGTCGGGTGGTGACGATGCTGTGGAGAGGACAGGCCTTGAGGATAGCTGGGATTTCTGCCAGACAGACTGAACCAGGACTGCCTCTCTGAGAAAGTATGATCCTGAGGTCTACGCAGAGATGGGGAAGTAGCCTTCCTTCCCACCATTTTGCATTAGACCCCAGAGAAAGAGCATTCCAGGCAGAAGGAACTGCAGATTGAGGGAGAGGCAGGAAGGAACAGGGTCACAGGCCCAACTCATCTGCAGGAGGGAGGCTGTACCACAGAACAAACTCCTCGACGCTCTTCAGATATTGTTAGATGGATTCCGCCGAGAAGATGGGAAATGATAGTGCATCTGTTACTTTGATTACAATTCCTTTCATATTATAATTAACTGCTAACTGTAATTATAGGACTTCCTCTAATTTAGTTTAGCACTCTGGGGACCTCTATTAGCCTATATCCCAATCAATTTCACAGCCATTAAGGGGGAAAAGCCATGTTTCTGTTGAATTTTAAATCCAGTGGGCGCCTGTTCCATTTATTTGCTAGCTTGCTTGCTTTTCTCACAGATCTGAGGTTGGTGTATTGCGTCCGACCAGTTTGGGCTTGGCATGCTGTTTCCTGTATGTCGCATGTTGACTGCCGGTTGGGGCAGAGTTTCGTGGGTACTTGTTAATGAGTTCCATGCATCTCATGAACTGTTTATTTAGTACCCTCCCAGTCAGTACAACACCAATTTTTATCTAACGTCCAAGGGAGCACTTGTGCCCCCTCCCCAGAATAGATGTCGGGGTCAATATTACTCTGTGCCCGGCACCTTCCACCACACTCACGGCCTCTGCTAATGTTGTTCATTTGTGTTTTCTCAGTGGGCTCCAATATTAAGTGCTCCCGCATAGGGAACAGGCCAGGCCTCCTTTGAGCCTCTTTGGCATATCTGGTGATTTACTGCGTTTAGGTTCCCTCCTTTTGTTTTCTTTTCTCTGCTGATTGGGTGAAAGCCACCATGCCCGCATCATTGCTGCTGTGGTGTGTGTTCCTGCTGACCCAGGAGACATTGGCTGCCTGGAGACACACATTGATCATTTGTGGGGCCGACTGTTGTTACCTCACTGAAAGTGACCTGGTTAGAATTTGAGTCATCTCTAGACAGGTGCCGTGTTACTTATTCATTTTGAGTAATGGTTGCAGCAGGTGATAGACATCTAAAATCCGAAGACACCAAGGCTCAAGCGTGAGGAAGGAGAGGACTACATGAGCCCTGGTGAGCCAGTGCACTCTGATGTGGGAAAAGATTTTCACTTTCAGAGGTAGTTTTGATCCATCCTAAGCCGAGAGTTCCCCCAGTCTCTCTGACCCATGGTCCCTACCTCATCATCACCTACTTCCTGTATCAGAGAGATGATAGCATTGTTCACCCAATGTTTTCACCCAGAAGCCACAGTTCACATTAGAGTTCACTTCTGGTGTTGGACGTTATGGGGGTTTGGACAGACCCATCTACTGACCCCCAATTTATGGTGGTTTTACTTAGGCTTTCTCTTTTCTTTTTCCTTTCTTTCATTCTTTCTTTCTTTCTTTTTCTTTCGTTTTTTTTTTTTTTTTTTTTTTTTTTTTTTTTTTTGTTCCTTTCTGGTGTTGTGGAAGTGATTTAGACTTAGTGAGAATGGCATCAACTTTCAGCTTTGGATCTTTTCCCAGGCTGGCCATGCCATGTCCCAGCCACAGGTCATGCTGTGCCATGCCCAACCCTCAGGCAATGCTGAGCAGCAGCAGAACCTCGTGGGGAATTATTGACTAGATTTCATGGACTATTTAACATGCTGGATGGTGTGTCCTGCTGTAGATTGGTGTAAGCGTCAAGAGCACTTCCGAGTTAGACCAGGTAGTGCTGAGTGGGGAGGGGTAGGAATTCAGAGCTTATGGTGATTCCATTCCGAGGGGCTCATTGGCGTCTAAACCACTGTAACCCAGGCAGCACCTGTGACCTGCTGAGTCAGTTTCAAGGCCTTAAAAGTCTCTGTGTTCTACCTATGAGTTCTTTGCCCACCGCCACTGTCATCCTCTGGTCTTTTTAGTGTTTCTGTCCTTTGACTTTTTCTAGAATATCATTGAGTTGGAATCATGCAGCATAAGCCTTCCTTTAGTAATGTGCAGTGAGCAATCTTCCATGTTCTCTGGGGCTTGGTCATTTCTTTTTGGGTCTGAATAATATGTTGTGTGGCGTACACAGTTCATTTGTCTTGTCTGAGTTGTTTGCGTTACAGGCATGCATTGTGATACCTGGCTTCTGGAGGACATCATGGTTGCTTCCAAGTTTTATGAAAATTATGAATAAAGCTGCTATGAGCATTCATTTGTAGAGTTTTGAATGAACATAATATAAAGATGTATTTATATATTATATGAGGGTTTTTCCTTTTGATTATGAGAAAAATGTAGGCATGAATGTATAACATTTGGAAAATGTAAAAAGAAGAATTCCTAAGCAATCTGTACAAGCCTATTTATTAATTTTATGTAACAAAATACGTGAAATCGAAACTCTGCCGGAAATGTAGGACATATGGTTATTGTATATTATTACAGTTGGTGGTAAAGACAAGAAAGATTTAGGGCATTCCAAATGCTGGTTCTGTTTCCATTAAAACTGCCTAAGTGTCTTTTTATGATACGCAACATTCAAACAAACAGTGCCAGCTTTACAAAATAGCTAACAGAAGTTCCGGCATTCTTTCTTTTTAAAAGCGTAGCTATGCCGGCAGTGGTCCGCAGTGCTGGTGGGGGACTCCTGGTGTGGCTATGCTGGCAGTGGTCCACAGTGCAGGTCGGGGACTCCTGGTGTGGCTATGCCAGCAATGGTCTGCAGTGCAGGTCGGGGGATTCCTGGTGTGGCTATGCCGGCAGTGGTCTGCAGTGCAGGTCGGGGGGGATTCCTGGTGTAGCTATGCCGGCAGTGGTCCACAGTGCCGGTGGGGGACTCCTGGTGTGGCTAAGCCCGCAGCGGCCTCCAAAGCCAGTGGCGGGGGAACGACTCCTGGTCATTGGTGTGGGGTTGTGTGAATTTTATGATCTGCACAGTCTAAGATTCACTTCTGGCATCTTCTGGGCATGAGGCAGAGGGCCCTGTGGGTATTCTGGCAGAAATGTGGAGAGGGTGTTAGTATAATTATTACTCCTTAAGCTGACCCACTTATCTTGATGCTTTTCACTTTTCAATTTTTACAAGGTCACAAAACCTAACTCAAGTGAAAAATAATATTCTGTGAATTTCGAGTGTCTAGCAAATTAAGAAAACAAAATCTAAATGTCCATTATTTCTTTCTGATGGAAGAAAGCAGGTCTGAGGACAGGAATAAATGCAAAGGACAGATCTTGTAACCCAGATTGTAACCCAGATTGCTGCTTCTGGGCACATGAGCACACGTGTGGGGCTGACCCCAGCCCTGCTATGACAGATGATTGGTCAGGGTACCAGGGTGTGGTCTGCAAAGGTGTCTGGTAGACAGACCTGCTTCTCCTCATTGGCTCCTTGCAGGGCATGGCTGGTGCTACTGCAGAGTGAGTGCCTAACTTCAGGGGCTCATTTTTCCTGTGGTTAGAGTCTACAAATGTAGAAGAAGGATTTGGGTCTTTTGCTATGAAGACTCTTCCAATTTTGGCCTGGTGTTGACCCTGGAAAATTTCACCCAACTTTCACATGAAGAAAGTAGGGACAGTAGCTTACACTTATGCACGTACTGGATGGAGTTAACATCATGCAGGCAAAAAACAGTTTTTAATGAATGAATATTGGTGTATTTTTGACATAGGATCTTTACAAAGCTCTAGACTTGATCTCGTAGTAAAATATACTAATACAAATCTACATATGTACATACCATATAAATATGCAAATATACTGATATACATCAAATATACATGTGTACATACCATATAACTATGCAAATATACTAATATACATCTAATATACATCAAATATACATATGTACATACGATATAAATACGCAAATATACTAATATGCATCAAATGTACATTTATATCAGACTTTTTTTCTTCAGCCTTTTTAGCTTTTCACAAACCATAATGCAGTTTTACCTAGAAACCGCTAGTCTTTGGTCTAGAGACCGCAGTTCCTTGTGAGGTTGGCATTGTGGTTCTTCTCTGAGACCCTCATATGACAAGTTCACTCTGTCTCTTGGATAGTCAAAGCCAAGATCGTATTTCCACTGGAGGGGACAGAAAAGTTAACTGATGGGTTTCAGTGACAGTAGTGCAGGTGGGACACCCCTTTCTTGAAATGTTTGGGACCTGAAGTGTTTCAAATTCTAGAGTTTCTGGACTTGGCAACATCTGCATAAACTTTACTCTTAGGTCAGTGGTTCTCAACCTATGGTTTGTGACCCTGTGGGAGAGGGTGGAATGGCCCTTCACAGGGGTTGGTCATGAGATAGCCTGCATATCTGATATTTACATCACAATTCAAAACAGTAGCAAGCTTTACAGTTATAAAGTAGCAATGAGCTCATTTTATGGTTGGGGGGGTCACCACAGCACAGGGAATCGAATTAAAGGGTCTCAGCATTAGGGAGACTGGGAACTGTTGTCGTAGGTCTTTTGACTATGACGTTCCAGGTTGTGGAGCATTTTCCATTTCAGATTTTAGGGTTGGAGTGCTCCACCTTGCATTGAGGTGCTCACACATCAGGTCTTGGTGACAGTTACATGCGCTAACGAGGAGGAGCGAAGCTGGAAAGGTGGCTCCTGAGGCTCTGCCCTCCTGATGATGAAAGAGTGTAAGAACGTCTTGTCGGGCATGGCGCCACACGCCTTTGATCCCAGCAAATGGATCTCTGTGAGTTCAAGGCCAGCCTGGTCTTACAAATCGAATTCCAGGACAGCCAGGACTACACAGGAAACCCTGTCTTGAAACGTTCCTCCCCCTAAAAAAAAAGCAAGCAAACAAACCCCAGTGTTGGGCAGGGGAGAGGGTAGTTAATTGGGTGAAGGGATTTATTGCTCTTGCCGATTCTGTTCCCAGCACCCGCATGGCAGCTCACAACCATCATAACTCCAGTTCCAGGGAACTGAACTCTGTCTTCTGACCAACGCAAGCTCCTGCATTCATGTGGTACTTATACACACATTGAGGCATACATACATACATAGATACATACATACATGTTCAAAACAAAACAACAAAAAAACCCAGGATCGATGGGTCATGCCTTTAATCCTAGCACCTAGGAGGCAGAAGCCAGTGGGGGTACCATTGGAAAAATGTTATGAAATTTAAATTTCTGTGTGGATGAATAAAGTTTTATTGGCATAGCCACACCTGTTTCTGCCTTGCTTATGGTGGGTTTTATGCTCTGGTGGCAGAGCTGAGACCAGACACAGATCATACAGTTTGAAGAGCCTACAGTATTTAGTATGTGACCTTCTACAGAAGAGTTTTCTTAAAAACACAACAGCAATGACAAAACCAGTTTGTTTTTAAGTGTACATTAAACATACGAATTGTACATGGGGATGGGGAGACATGATGCAGAGAAGTTGCCTGTGTCTTGCTTGGTGTAACTTGAGCTGATTGCCACCGCAGCACTTTACCTTTGTGAGAGTGTCATCATGGCAGTGGGTGACGCCCATCTAGCAGCTTGCTGGCTTCCTTTTCTTCCACAATGGGGATGGAACCCAGGTCCTTCATGCACCAGGCAAGTGCTCACTGGTGAACTATAGTCCCAGCCTTATCTAGTGGCTTTTTGTTTTTCCAGTTTCTCAGTTTGTTTATTTTTCACATGAGCTCAAAGGTGGCAGATATAATTAATGCATAGGCAATATAATAACTAACCCTATTTTTTTGTTTTGTTTTGTTTTTCAAGACAGAGTTTCTCTGTGTAATTCAGAAACTTGCTCTGCAGACCAGCCTAGCCCTGAACTCACAATAGATCCACCTTCCTCTGTCTCCTGAGTGCTGGGATTAAAGGTCTGCACCACCACCTCCTGAGTTCAAATATGGAAAATTTGAGTCATGAAAAAGTATAGGCACCGTGTGGTGGTGGTGGTGGTGGCGGTGGAGGTGCACACCTATAATCCCAGCACTCAGGAGGCAGAGGCAGGTGGATCTCTGTGAGTTTGAGTCCAGCCTGGTCTACAGAGTGAGTTTCAGGGTAGCCAGGACTGTTTCACAGAGAAACCCAGTCTCAAAGCAAATAAATAAATAAATAAATAAATAAATAAATAAATAAATAAATGGAATAAAAAAAAAAGAAAGAAAATTACAGGCAACTACACAAGTAGCCTTTGAGATGGACTCTTGTCAGCCAAAGCCTTGTCTTCTCTTCTGGCCTCTCTGTACTGCTTCTTGTCAGCAGACCTGCCTTGTTTACGTAACAGATGGTGTGTGTGTGTGTGTGTATCCATGTTATCTGGTCCTAATGATCCTAACTTGGGCTTTGATCACTTCCATTCTGCATTAAAAGTTAGTTACAATGAGAAAGAAGGACATAGTTCCCACATACTACCGAGGAGAGGGTTGTCCATTCACACAGGACTGTGAGCATCTCCCCTGTGCTACTCTCTTAGGTTCATTTGCAGCCCTTGGTCTGTCTGTGGGACTTACTCTAGGATGCTGTGACTCTACTTTTGTCAGTGAAAACAATCTCAAGTTGATTGGTTCAGAGGAACAATAGAGTGCAAGAAAATAGGGGCAGAAATGAACTTGGAGGTGCCTCCTTCCCCAAATACAAAACAAACTTTCAATGATGTATTTACTCAGTTCCTTTTATGTCCTCAGGCCTACTCAGGTGTTATGTATTTCCTAGAATATTCTTTTGTGTTTATTCATTCAGCTTGAACTTCTTGTGTTCCCAGTACTGTACTAGATATTGGTGGAGCATCTGAAAACCTGTGGACACCACAGGACCAGTGGCCCAGAGTGAGTGACAATAAAGCAGTCATTAGCCAGCAAATATCTTCCCTTGCTCTACTTAGATCCTGGCATTGGCACTGATCCTTGGGTGTTGGATTTAGCATGGTAATTTTGAAACAGCAGGTCTTAACAGACAGAGGAACAGCTGTCAGCTCGGGAAACCTGTCCATTGTCCTAGATTGTTCAGATGATTTGCGACATAACCTTGGAAAGTTACTTTGTTTTCCATTCTAAGTTCTCTTTCTGGAAAATGGAAGATAACAGCACTTGAGGCTGGCCTTATCAACACCAGCTTCAGCACCCAGGTACCTGGAATACTCTCCTCTCTGTTCCTCATGCTTCCTCATATGCGTGGGCATCTCTGTGGTGTGCGGTTAGGCTTTTTCAAGATGCTTGCAGACCATGTGTAAATACAGGACCTCACCTAGGTCCTGAGGCTCACTGACACTGCCCTTGCAAATGACAACCTGCTTGGGATCGTGACAAGCCCATTGTCAGATGGGGGATCTGTTAACGATCCATTTGGAGCAGCATATTTGCAGGGTGGGATGGAAGAACTGTGGATGTGTGCAGATGGATTGGGGTAGGATCCATCCTATGAGGACCCGGTGAGTGACATGTGGCCTTGGCTTGAGCACAAATAGTGTTTACAAGGTGCCATTTTGCACTGTCTTGGTACTGCTGAGTGGCTCATGACCCTTAGAGATCACTGTTTGGATTGGAAGAGGGAATGATTGAAACTTTGTATTTTTTAAAGTGTGAGAATGGTGGCCATGTTTTGCACTTTTATAAAATGTTCATTATACAGAACAAATACAATGGGAAAATATATGTCCGCGTTACATTTGTATTTTAATCCTTCCTGTCACCTGAACACTGGGACTCTAGCACTATTTATTATTATTATTTATTGTATTGTGATTTTTAATAGCAAAAACCTTGTCTTTTATTTATGCATTTCAAATATCACCAATGACAGAGAAACTTTTATTTTTATGTTTTTGAGTTTATTTTATGCATTGTAAGAAGAAAAGGCCTAGGTAGCTCAGCTTTCCCTCTGTTGGTGTACTCCAGTTTTCTCATTTGTCCCATCAGAGAAAAGCATCAATAGATCTCCAATTTGGGGGGGGGGCAGCTAACCAGTTGTCATGAAGTAGCTGGCTTGGGTATAATTTGTTCTTTGCTCTTTCATGAGTTATTGGCCCAACAATTCAGACTCCGCAGAGTTTGTGTATTTCATTTTCCTTTGGGACCCAGTCAGAGTACACAGTTGGTGTCTGTCCTGTTTGTTCCTTTGCCATGGCTGCTGTGTTAATCTCAGAAGCTGCACTTTTTTGTCCTTTGTGATTGAGGGCAGTGGCTTCCCTGTTACCTAGTGGTCCTTAGTTCAGACTCACAGGACATTGTGGGTGCTGGGGCTTCTAGCATCACAGGTCTGGGTTTTCGGAACAGTGTTTCATGGGAGAGGTGTTTCTCTTTTCGTTCCTCTCCTTTCCTTCAGTGTCTTAATTCAGGCATTTCCTAGTGACCCAGTTGAAGTGTGTACACATGCACAATTTCTGTCCAGTTTAGCCGGTTTTCATCTTAGTTCATTTCAAGGTGGTATAACGGACCCCCGGAGACTGGGTGGTGCAGATCATAGTGTTTTGTTGTTGTTGTTTTTTTAACACTTATGTTTTTTTTTTTTGAAGTTCTCAAGAACATGCGGACTGAGATCAGGGTACCGGGTGGGCGTGCTCTCTTCTTTGTTTAAAGACCTCATCTTCTCTGCTACTCTCTCATGGTTGAGACATTGTTCCTCATGTCTTCTGTAAGGGCACTAAACCCCAGTAAAAATGGCTGGATTGGTATTGACTGACAGGCAGCTGTGCTATGTGTCTTTTCCCGGAGTTGGTATGTTACGAAGACACTCGGATGGAGTTGGATTGGAGTCCTCTCTGTGCCAGGCTTTAATCAGCAGCTTATGGGAGATGTCTCATTTTTTGCAACAACTGTTTGAGAGTCATTATTATTTTTCTCATTTTATCAGGTAGGGAAACTGAGGCTTGCAGAAACTTAGCACCACTGAGCATCGTTCATCTTGTGAGTGACGGGGTGAGACTCAACCTTCACCCTCATTTCAGAACCCCTGTCCCTAACCGATCTGGTATACCTGTATTGAGTTAGTTGCCAAGACTATTTTGTGAAGGTTTTGTGTATTAAATTTAGGACTTGACCCACATGTTAATGAACTAGAAATACCAGGTTATTCATTTGTTTATATTGTGGCTTTAATAGATTCATATCCTCTAATTGATTTTATCAAGTGCTTTATTGAGTTATAATTCATATACTTAACACCTCAGTTGTTCTTAGAGTTTTGTCATGATCCTCAAAATTATTTTGTAAAGAAAGAAACTGTTAGCAGTTTTTCTTTTCTTGTTATCTCTTCCCCACACAACCTACTGTCCCACCCATTTGGCCCTACAGAGCAACTCTTCTGGACATTTAAAAGAAATGTGCAATCGTTGTTATTAATTTCTTTCACTTAGCATGATATATTTATCTGAATTGTAGCTTGTGCCAATATTTCATTTCTCTTCATAGCAAATAAGATTCACTTGTCTGGCTTTTCCATGCCTTGTTCATCCATGCATCAGTTGCTGGGTGTTTGATTTACTTCTGTTTTAGGCTGTTCCTATTGCTACTGTTATGACATGGGAGTGCTTTCCTTTCTCTTCATTGTACACCCGGGAGTGGGTTTGTGGATCCCGTGAAACTCCAGCTTCAGCCTTTTGAGGAAGCCACCATCAGAGTGTTTTCCAAAGATGACGTGAAAGGTCCATGCAGCGTGACTGAGAGGCGGCCCGAGTTTGCTTGCAAGAGGGAGTTTGGGAAGCATCTCTCAAACCCACCAATGACTTTCTCCCTTTCTCTGTAGTCTCGGGTTCTGTTGCCAATATCTCAGTGGCGCAGACTAAGGTTTCAGGGAAACAGGCTTGCTTTGACTCGTGGCTCTGGAGGTCCAGAGACGTTTGCCAGTGTCTTTTTGATGGCAGAGGTCTCAGGTACCAGAGGGTATCACATGGTGAGAGTTGGTAGTACGTGTGTACTTCCTCTGGCTGCTCTCCCTGCTCTTAATAAAGCCTGGGGCAGGTACTAAGGAGACAACTCAGCCGTTGAGCATTTGCCACACAGACCTGAGGATCAAAGTTTGGAGTTCAGATCCCCAAAACTCTTGTAAATGTAATTTTGGAAGGTCAAGACAAGCTCTGGTTTGACTGAGAGACCTTGCCTTCAAGAATATGGTAGAAGAGTGACGGAGGGTGGCTCCCAACATCCTCTTTGGACCTCTACAGACACACACTCGCAGGGACACACATGGACACACACACACACACACACACACACACACACACACACACGGACACGGACACGGACACGGACACGGACACACACTCCCAAAGGATCACCTATAAACACTGTGAAGGTGTCTTGGATGGGGCAAATGAAATTCATGTTGTAACTTTCCCAAAAACCACCTAATAATTGCCTGAAACTTGATGCTTCTCAGACTTACTATCTATCCAGGAAAGCATCGATACAGAGGAATCCTGCATTTCTCTCTGCCTTTTACCATCAGTAGGACATGGTGTCAGTCATCATGCAGGCCTTCTAATTGGACCTCATTGATGTGTAATGATGTGCATGACAGAAGTGTGTGGGCTTTGGATTTTCATTGTTTCTGTACTAGGGATTCTAAGAGTATGCAGGAATCTTCTTTCTGTATTCTTTGATGCCTCCTTTACGTTTCAGCCAGCTCTCTGTTTCCCAGAATGCCCTTTGGATAATGTCTCCACCCCACAATGCAGTTTGTGTATGGTGGGCTGGGCCGGGGGTGGGGGGCGGGGGCTAGCTAATTTTGATGGTAGCCTAAGCAAAATGCAGTTGGGAAATCTTGTGCCAAGCATGCATTTGTGCCAATGTCTGCCTTCATTAGTGTGCATGGTCAGGAGTTTGCTTTAAACACTGCCTTCATTAGTGTGCATAGTCAGGAGTTTGCTTTAAACACTGCCCTTCTTAGTGTGCATAGTCAGGAGTTTGCTTTAAACACTGCCTTCATTAGTGTGAATAGTCAGGAGTTTGCTTTAAACACTGCCTTCCTTAGTGTGCATAGTCAGGAGTTTGCTTTAAACACTGCCCTCCTTAGTGTGCATAGTCAGGAGTTTGCTTTAAACACTGCCCGGCCTTTCCGGGGGGAGCGTGAAGCATACAGTGAAAGACGGCCCGTGCCCTGTGTGTATGGCAGAACACGGCAACAGCCCCACAGCCTGGGAGTTGTTCTCTTGAGGATCACTCTTACAGCCAGATATGTATTCCAAAAACAAAGGCAGGGGTTGGGGAGATCACACACAAACGCACGCGCGCACACACACACACACACACACACAAACACACAGACAAACGTGTGCACACACATGCTCATACTCACACACACACACACAGAAAGACATGTGTGCACACACACACTTTCTCACACACACACACTCACAGACACACACCGACAGACATGTGCACGAACCCACGAGTGTGCATACACACACATTGCTGCCCCTCCCTCCTGCAAAAACAAACAAGAAAGATGTGTCTGGCAGTACTATTGAGACATTGATGGCTGAAGGATGGTAATAATGCACAAAAGGGCTTTCCTGACTGGATTTTTAATTATTAGCAAACAGATTGCACATGGTGGCTTCCATGTATCATTGCATCATGTTGACTTAATAAATGGCCACCATCATAAACAAAAATATGGCCGAGTCATGCCTTTCACTCCATGGGATGTGGGGTATACTTGGTGCTGGCATTTAGGTACAAGAAAGGCAATATATCTTGTTCCATCATAACTCTTTATAGATGTGATTAAAAATAGAGCTGCTTATCTTCTCCTGTCATATGATGATGATAACAGTGCATGGTGGACTTTGTGAAGAAAGCAGAAAAGTAAGTAAGGAAGTAACTACTATTTGCTTACTGTTGAAATTCATGTTGATATTTTAGATGTCTTTCCTTCCAAATATTTATTCTTTGTTATGTTAGGACATAAATATATACAACTTTGCAACATACACACACATATATACCCTTTTATACACAATTACCACAATTGCCCGGGTACAGGTGATTATGCTGTGCTTGTGTTTGTTACTGGTGACTGGAACTCATGTCTCTCTTTTTCCTTCTCTTTCAAATAGTCAACCTCTGATATTTTCTTTATATGATGTATTGGTTGAGGCTCAACCTAAACTTGAGGCTCCATAGGATATTGTTTATAAGGATAAAGTGTTCAGAGTAAGAGGTAAAAAGTGAGGTTTGGTTATTTTAGGAGATGTCCCCAAGGGAATCATAATTCGTGGCACAAAGCTAAAGAGTCTGAGGCACTGGTTACAAAATAAAGATGGGGAATTTTTAACTTTTCTTCTGGCCTTTGCCAAATTTCTGTGTTCTCCCACCCTTTAAACCTAGCCCAAACTCCATTCTTAATGAACATAAAGAAACTTTTGTTTTCCTTTACAAAAGAATGTAAATATATTTAATATGATTTTGTGAGCAGAGAAATAATCAATCAGTGTTGCGCCCAAAACCTAAAACCCCCAAATCACCAAGAGACCCATTTCGATGCAAAAGCAAAGAGTATTTTATTGTTGTTGTTTAACGAGCTAACCCCATTAGCTAGGGCTTTTCGTCCATTCATCAAGGCAGATGCTTGGAGAAGAACCCCGAGAAGCCACAAGGTGGGGAATTTATTGGGTAGAGCAAGAGGAGTGTCTAGGGGTACATAACAGTCTCCAGATTGGTGTGCTTCCAGGCTTGGAGGACTTGCCCTGTGTTGATTGGCCAACTGGTTGTTATGGCCCATGGATCCTCCCAGGGTGGTTGCTATGCTCAGCACGTCATCGCTGCACACTTGTCTGTAAAGCACACCCAGAGCCGTAAAGCATAGCACCAACAGCTAACTTCTGATTGGTTCCTTGCCACGAGGCAGGCATCTGACCTCCTAGTGGCCAAGGCAAGGTCAGGCGAGCATGTGTAACTGTCATGGCTGCCGAAATGGGGAGCTGGTCCCTTCAGATGCTTTCCTTCCTTCTCAGCAGGGAGAACACAGAATGCAGGGCAGGATGGATTTCTTAACAGGGCAGAGTGGTGGATGGGCATGGGCAGACCTGGCACCAGTGAGTCCTCAAGTGGGCTGGGTTGCCAGCCCTTCCTGCTCACTTCTTGTTTCAAGAGTGAGTCTTTCTCTGTCTTGCCAGCCAGCTCCCAAACAATGACACGGAGACTTATTGTTAACTATGAAAGCTCGGCCTTAGCTTGTGCTGCCCTCACCTAGCTCTTATAACTCAAATGAACCCACATTTTTAAATCTGTGTTCTGCCACATGACATTACCTCTCTTCTATCTTGGACCTCCCATTTCCTCCCCTTGTCTGTCTTTCTTCTTCCCAGAGTCCTCTTTGTCTCCGGAATTCCCGCCTAACTTCTTCCTGCCTAGCCATTGGTTATTCAGCTCTTTATTAAACCAATCAGAAGGTGCTGTGCCAAAGATACATGTTTACAGTGTAAACAAATATTTCTCAGCACTCTAACTCCAGTGTGACATTCAGGCCAGTTAGAGGAGAATCGGACTCTCTGGCTTCAAGACCTGGAATGGAGTGCATTTGTGAGGCCACTAATCTCCCTCACTGGTATTGGTGCTGTAAAAGGAGAAAGTTCCAATAGACCTAGATGGATGCATATGAATAGTCTGTGTGTTAGTTTAGAAGTGTGATGACAAAAGTGGGCCTCCATATCGGAGAGATGGAGCCAGGGAGCCAGAGATGCTGCAGAGCCCATCTTCCAATTGTCTGCCGTAACACCGATGAAGTCTTTATGAGGAGGGTTTTTGTTCTGGTTCAGTTTGTGGATTTCAGAACATGGTTGTTTGGCTTTTGCTTTGGGCCGTGTGATGAGGCAGTGCCTTATGGTAAAGAAGACAGCTCTTATTTTGGTTGTGAGGGGAGAGAGGCAGGGGAGGGAGGGAGAGACAGAGACAGAGAAGAATTGGGAGGAGCTGGTATTTCTGAAGATGTAGTTCCCTCCCATTGGGCCCCTCCAGTTAAAAGTTTTAATACTTTTCAACAGCCATGTGTGCTGGAGTCCAAGCCTTTAGATCACGACCCCTTTGGGGGCACTTATCCAAACCACACCATTCTGCCTGCTGGTCAGTTCCCATGTTTTTATTTTATTTTATTTTATTTTATTTTATTTACACCAGCACTTGATATGTGAGGTGTTTCAGCTACCCTTGCCTGTTGTGTGCAGTGGGCAGACTGATTCCGTACCTGTTGTTGGTGTTCTTCAGTACTGTGCTAAGCATTGGCCAGATTGGACCTGGAACTGACACAGGCTTTTTTGTGACTGGTACTGAGTTTAAGGGAAGATGCTTTGCCACCTGTAAGGTGTGACAGATGCTTCAGGTGCTGTCCAGGTATCAAGGAGAAGATGTGACCCCCCAGCTGTGGTGGGCAGCTGGGATGCCTGGTGGCCTTGGTCAGCTTAAGGGAGAACAGAAAAAGCTGGTGTTTATGGTGATGATTTGGGGGAGCAGGAAAGGGCAATAAGTAGATGGGGTTTCAGGGCCAAAGGAGGGACTTCCATCTGTAGCTCCTTCTGTGTGGTGGCATCACGTCATAGTCAGCATCTTCCCAAGTGAGCTCAGAACTGTCCTCATCTTTACAGCTCCTTCAAAGCAAAGAATTCCCAGAAGTGTCCTGCTTCTCTTTCTGTTCCTCTTCTTTCATCCTCTCTCTAACAAACCCTCGGTGCCTTGCTCAGTACCTGCCATGTAACAGATGCTCAAAAACATTGGCTTCAAGGTATTTTTGAGACAGTAGTTTTGTATCTTTTATGTCATCTCTACTCCATAGCTACCTGTTTCTCAAGCCCCCCCTTCCCCCTCCCCCTCCTTCTTCATTCCTTCTATTTATCTTTGGGGTCACTGTTTTAGTTTAGGTTTCTGCCCTGTCTTGTCAGTCGGATTACCATGGCTTATCTCCTGTCACTCTCCATGGGGTCAAGTTCTGACTAAGTGGGGGTTGGCTGTAGGTGACCCTCTTGGGTCCTAAAATCTTGCTTCTTCTGGGGTTGCAGCTGTGGTGAGCATTTGTGAGTCACAGCTCATGCATTAGTGAGATTGATGAGATGCAGCCTCTGACAGCTGGTCCAAAAAGAGTTCCCCAAAGCCAGTTTTTATGCCAAGAAAATGAAACCCCAGCCAGGCCATTACTGTGGTGGCCTTAGACCCCATTGACAAAGTCAGATTGTGTCTTCCTGCACTTTTAATGGGAGTAGAGTAGCTAACTTGAGACACTCTAAAAGTGAGGAGGAACTGAGGGGGAAGTGCCAGCTTGAGGGGGAAAATAGGCTGATGAGCTCTCCAATGGGGACAGGCTATCACTTGACTCCACAGTCATTTGCCTAAATTGCCCTAGGGTGCTTTCTTTTTTTCAACATGTTTTGCAACTGAATTAATTAAATTTTAAGAATAGCCTATTGTTATCCAAGTGAACTCAACAAGTTCACAGAGAAGGACTCTACAAATATGGCGGCCATTCTTTAACCCTGAGAATGGCCTTTGAGTCAACCATGTGGTAGGTGGATAATGTATAAGAGATGATAGGCAGAGCCTGGGGACTAAAGGAACTGAGTGTCTGAAGGTCTGTACAAGTGACAGACATGGGTAAAATATTAGGAGACTTTGGTAACTGCCATCCCACACAAGCAGCTCATTAAAGCAACATAACAAAAACTCTGTGTGCTTTAAGCCCGGTTCTGGTTCAGGTTGAGAGCTTGTCTTTGTGTTAAGAAACAATGCCCTTGTCACATTGGAAAAACAAATTGTTTTTGTTTTTGAGACAAAATACAGGCTCTTACTAACTATGTAGCTCTGGCCACCCCTGTTGTTTAGACTAGGTTGGCCTTGAAGTCACAGAGATCCACCTGCCTCTGCCTCCTGAGTGCTGGGATTAAGGGCGTGCGCCACCATCCCTGGCTAAAATAATGGTTTTAAAGATATTCTTTGTGTGATATGTGAGTACAGGTGCCTGCAGAGAACAAAAAGAGAGCTGGTTGGATCATTTGGAGCTGGATTAAAGGCAGTGTGAGCCCTTGGGCATGGGTGTCTTGAACCATACTCAAGTCTTCTGGAAGAGCAATAGTGTTCTTAACCACTGAGCCTCTGGAAGGATTTTGGAGGCACTAAACATAGACAGGAAGGAATTGTAACCCATGACTTTGGGACAAGTGTGGGTGCCATCAGTGCTCCATCTCATATTACAGGCTCCCACTGCTTTTCCCAGGGACCCCTTTGGGCAATCTTCTCGGCCTGACATAAAATGAGGAGGGTGATGCTGAAGGAACTCTCACTCCCTGCTTGCCTTTGCTTTTTGGGAGTCTGTGGCACCTGATAGGAGCCAGTCCTGAGCTCAACTGATAAGAAAAATTGGCACAGTGGGCGGGAGATCCTCAAGCCAAGAACATGACAGAACGCTGGGGTTGGCTTTGCGCTGAGTCAAACCCCACATGTTTTCAGTCAGGCGCTATGTAACATCAACTGAGACTCTCCTGGTGCTTGCCCTGCAGCTGTTGGCAGGAATCTCCGGTGACTGGTCGTTCGGGCTGACAGGAAACATGTTAATTCTGGAGACTTCGGCCTTGGTGTCAGCTCAGAGTTGCTGCTCTGGACACCCTGGATCTGGGTGCCAGACGCCAGTGGCTGCTATCTATGGAGGCTGTGGAGGTCATGCGTGCGCGCCAGGATTGGAGAGTCAGTCTTGGGCTCTGCTCCCTGGCCTGTTAAAACAGCCCAGAGCTTCCAGATCTTTCTCAGTTTTCAAGACAAGTTGGAAATACTAATTTTTATGTGAAGTCTTATTTTTAAATGTTGGATGAAAAAGGAAATAACATTCTTAAACAGCCCACAGTCCAAACAAAGTATGTCTGCAGGCCACACACATACCCTCAGGCCACCCAGAGGCATTTTCTGGGTGTGCAAACCACAATATTTCTTACACATACTGTGCTTTAAAAAAAAAAAAAACCCACACACAATTTTATATTATGGGTAATTGCAAGTGTTTGTCAGCCATGAGGATAATACAGTCGACTCTCATACAAACTCTGTGACCTTTCCTTCCTTCAGGGATTATCAGCGTGGGGCCAGTCACTTTTACTCAGTTTCTGTATTTGCTCCCACGCAAACACAGATGCATAGACGCACATAGATATGCAGATACACGCAAACTGCACCTTGTGTGAACAGACAATGGATTGTTTAGAACTTCATCCCAGACCTATCATCTTATCGGCTGGTATGCTAGGCTGTGTCATTAAAAGATAACATGAAAAGTTATATTGACTCTAACTCTTTATTATTAAATATCCAGTCAGCTTTCAAATTTACTTTTTTGTCTGACAGTTAAATATTTTGTTACTCTATTTTGTATATGTATGTGTGTGAGCGCATGAATACTACAGGGAGCCTGTGCAGGCCAGAGGACAACTTACGGGAGTTGTTTCTTCCTATCATGGGTTTGAACTCAGGTCCTCAGACGTGGTGTCTTTATCAGCAGAGTGGCCTTGCTGGCCTTTGTCTCATAATTTTAAAGCACTTTTAGAATCACAATCTAGGTAACACGAATCCTATCTTAGCCATTTGGCTGCTATAACAAAACAGTGTGAAGGGTGGTTTGGAATGGCTGGTTTAGAATTGGCAGGGGGTGGTAGCGCACGCCTTTAATTCGAGCACTCAAGAGGCAGAGGCAGGCAGTTCTCTGAGTTGGAGGCCAGCCTGGTCAACTGAGTGAGTTCCAGGACAGCCTCCAAAGCTACACAGAGAAACCCTGTCTTGAAAAACAACAACGAACAAAAGAGGAGGGAACAATCTGTATTTGTAGATATTCTAGGTGAAGGCCGATTTGATGTATGGTGGGGGCCTGTTTTGGATAATTATTTGCTCACGTGGCTAAAGGATAAAGGGCTTCTCTCTTCGATCCCTTTTACAAGGATGTCAGTCACCTAAGTGTACACGGAAATTCTGACCTGAGTTCAATCCCAAATAAACACACAGGCTTATTTATATTAATTATAAATTGTTTTGCCTATTGCTCAGGCTTATTACTCACAAGCTCTTACAACTTAAATTAACCTATAATTCTTGTCTGTGTTTAGCCACCAAGCTTGGTACCTTTTCTTAGTAAGGCATTCTCATCTTGCTTCTTCTGCATCTGGCTGGCGACTGTGTCTCTGTATCTTCTTTCCAGAATTCTCCTAGTCTGGTAGCCCTGCTTATACTTCCTGACTGGCTACTGGCCAGTCAGTGTTTTGTTAAACAGATAGGAGTGACAAATCTTTACCGTGTACAAGAGCATTACCCCGCTCCCATTTTCAAATACCGTTGTCTTCAAAGTGAAGCTTTCAACATCAGATTTGGGGTTAAGGAAGAGACACTTGACCACAGTGTATCAAGTTCCCATCGGTGCTGCTGGGCCTAGATCTTGCGCCTGGAGTTCTTATGACAGAATCTTAATCAGCATGCGGCAGTAGGGAGATATGGGCTCTGCCTCATGAATATGCTAATTGATGCCTTGGGCGTGGCTTCCTCTCCTTACTCCCACCACGGGGTGATAAGACCAGATGCTAGCCAGCCCTTGACATAGGTCTCTTCAGCTCCCAGAACTGTAAGGAATACTTATTTTTATTTTTGTTTTTCTCTCATATTATGTCACATCTCAGTTTCCCTCCCTCCTCGACCCTTCCTAGTCACGCCTGTGTCTTCCTTGGTAGCACAATGCTGCTAAATAGTGTCTAATATACCTTTTCATTTTGAGGTAAAAATATACTGAGGGGTAAGCACATTTCCACACTTCAGGCCTTGATGGCCCACGCGAGGCTTTTGGGATCCATCCTGACTCCATTGGCAGCTGAAAATCTGTCATGAAGCTCTTCTCTGCTTTGTGATTTTTTTTTTTTTGTCTTCTATTTTTAGCTTCTCTGATTCTTGGCAGCAGACTCGAAGCCCGAAGATTAATTTTGGATTGGATTGGAATATTTTGGATTTGAAACCAAGGCACACTGTAGCACTCTAATTAACAATGTTAAATGCGTGGCCAGCTCGAATGAAGAAATTGTTGAACTACAAACAGTAGCGGGTTGCAGAGAGCATCCACTCTGGGTTTTCCAGAGGTGATTTGGAAAGCTCACATTAATTATTTTGACATCCTAAAGCCCCCTCTAAGGATGGAGGAGCCAAGAAAAAAAATCAGGAAGTTTTAATATCTCATAAGTGTTCTTCCTTTAAAATCTTTCATGCAGTTAAAATAATTAGCGACCTTTTATTGTTAAGTCACTTTAGAGTTGTTCCAGTGCCTTTAAAAAGATGGAGTTTGCATTTTCCTAGTGAGACTTTCAAAGTTAGACAGGAAGCTTGGCTGAAGTTCTCATTCGTGCTTAGACTCCCCAATGCCAGTGTGAGAGGCTGGGTATCGGGGTTAGCTAAGGTGTAAACCTGGCCTCGGGTTCTGTTCTTGGGTCGTTTTGTTTTGATCCAGCTTGTGGAGTGCAGTCTGCCTTCCAACCTGAAATGTAGCAGAAGACGAGGCTGTCAGTGATCTCCTGATCCCCCGAGCTGGGATTACAAGTCTTCATGTGTGGTTTATTCATAATTCTAAGAAGTGTGTGTGTGTGTGTGTGTGTGTGTGTGTGTGTGTGTGTACACGCACCTATGTGTACATGCTTGTGGAGGCAACAGACTGATGGTATCTTCCCCAGTTTCATCCCACGTTGGTACATGAGAAAGTCTCCCCCTGAATCTGGCCAGTGAGCCCTGGGATCCCCCTGTCTCTGCTTACCCAGCATGGGGTCACAGGTGCACACTAATGCCCGATTGTTTGTTTTATATTGGCGGGGGTGGGGGGGGTCAGAAGTCAGTCCCTATAATGGGGCCTTATGCTTGCCTGTTAAGCCTTTGCTGACTGAGCTATCTCTGCAGGCCCCTAAGATGTCACTTGAAACTAAAATCTTAGAATGCCTGTGAGGATGTGGGGAGCATCGCCACACAAGGACGGGGACATAATTTGAGATGAGCTGATCTGTGGTTATAAAGTGGGCAGTGATGGAATGACTGAAGCCGTGCAGATGTCCACGTGTGTTGTCTCCTTCAGTAAACAAGTGGTGTCTCATGGTGGGCTACTCTTCAGAACTCCGCAGAATGCGCAAGCCCGTGAGATTGTCTGGCTCCTCTTACCTATGGCCTTTAGTAAGAAAATACTTTCTTGCCAGAGTTATTTGGTAGGTAAGCTTGCTGAATACTGAGGTGTTCAGGTTAGTTGCTATGGAAATCTGTCTTTGTTTTGGCAAGGAAGAACACAAATACCATTTAAAACCGGATAGCAGAATGTGTTGTTATTTTAGTCTTAGTCAGACCCATTCTCTTTCCTTCAGGACCCCGACTCACAGTTCAGCCTGATGACAAACCGAGCAGAGAGCCAGTAGAGGACTAGGACAGGACCGTGCTGTGACACTCTGGGTGGTGAGCTCCATTTGTTCTTTAGTGTGGAAGAATCTGCTCGGTTGCTTTCTGAGGGCTGGGGTGGGTGGGGATGAGGGTGAAGCAAGCTGAGCTACAACGCCTGTTTCTCCCCCCTTTCCCATTCCTCTTCTGTTGCTGCCCACCTACCTGCCTCCCGCCCTCCTGTTTCTAGAACCCTGTTCAATCGATAAGCTACCCAAAATTGAACAATCTTGAGTTGTCACAGATTCTGCTCTGGTCCTTTGTGGTTCTTTCTGCTCTTTTTCTTTGCTTATAAATTTGATGCCTAACACACTTCTACTCAGGATTTCCAATGAAATGGTTGGAGGGGGGAAAACAACTTAAACATCTTCATTTCCTGGGAAATGTATGGCTATTGCAGAGGAAGGCTGTGGGGTCTGACTACAAAATGTTCTCATTGGGCTTTCTACTGTTGGGAAGAACAAGACAGTCCATCCCTTCCCCATCCTGTGCCCCTCGCCCCCTCCCTATTCCCCCCATCTCCACCCCAGTATTTTAAACTGCATAAACTGAATTGCCTTGGCCAATGGGCAAAATCCAACTTCAGGGTAATGTATGAGTAGTATTGTGTGGTGTTTGCTGACCCTTCTGAGGGAATGGGACTCATGGCTGTGCCTTGGTTGCTTCCTTCTGGAGTGATGCTCACATCAGTGGAATGGCTTAGGCAATGTATACTAAGAAGCTATTAAGGTCTACATACTAAGACAAATGCTAGAGCTATGGAAATGTGTCAGGCATGGACTCTACTTACTAGGGACTTACTACAGGCCACTGTGTGTGTGACAGAGTCCATCCATATATGGCCACAGGGCCATAAGGACTCGAGGAGAAGCATACATAAGGCACCGAGTAGAAGAGCCCTACCGTCGTGAGCTGTGAGGGAGACCTTTTTCTCCTGGACTATTTGTTGTGCTTAGAGACTAGTTCTGGGATTCTGAAACTCGGTCTGAGGGTCAGATTTTTCTGAGTTCGTCTGTTTGTAAGGTCCTTGAAGTAAGAATGCCTTCCACACTTTTGAAGTGGTTAGGAGGAAACTGATGGAAAAAGCAGAAGAGGAATCCAGTTGTGCACTCCATCCAAGAGTCTCAGTCAGTGACAGACTGCATACATGCGGAGTGGGGGAGGGAGGCTCCCGGTGAGCGCTGAGCACCGGCTTGTGCTGTGGCTAGCTTAGTCATGAGGAAGATTCTAAAATATCTCTACCATGAGGAAATCACATAACAATGTATCCCTCAGAACATACTCCTCTTGTTAAGCAACACAGGACTGTCATGGTCTTGTCATGTGACTGTCATATGACATTTCCATGTTCGAGACTAAGGTCTTATCCATCGTAGACACAGCAGAGGATGAGTAGTTGCAACATAGAGTGGTCACCCCCTCAAAGTCTAAAGTAGTAATTAATTATCTGGCACTGACTAAGAAAAGTTTGCCCATTCTGGACCAGTTGTGACTGGTGTTAGTGTTGTTTTCCTGACCTCTATGCTGACTCTGATAACGGCTATCATTCTCAGTCCACCCGTTGTCCATCTGTCATCACCTACCACACACCAGTTCCCACCACCCATGCAAACTCAAGCCTCCCCTACTCCCCGGCACCCCCTTCATGGAGCATGGGCTGCAGGCATCACTATAGGGCTTCGAGCCTCATGGAGTGCAGATGTGGGTATTCAGCAAGGCCCTCTAAGGGCTACTCATGAACTCCCATTGCACGTCGAGAAGAGGAACCCATTCATTAATCGCCGAGAGATCACTCCACCAGCAACTTTACTTTTTAATGCCTCTTTGGTTAACAGACTCGCTGCAATTGGGATCCTTTTATTTTTGGTGGCCTACAGGAAAGCAGACAACGAGGCTAGAACCTTTCATCCTTCCTTAGTCGTTGGGTGAGTATGAAGGAAGTCACCGTGGACTTCAGAAATCAGTGGGCTAGTGCATGCATTTGGGTCATAGTGTGTAACGCTGACTCCTCACGTCTTTTGGCAGAGATAATGGAGAGATGTATGGATGTTAAGTCAACAAGAAGGCCCCCGAGCAGCTGATTGTTTGGCTGAGTTGTCATGGTCACTTTTGCTCATGGTAGATCTTTCTTGGAACCGAACGCCACTCATCTCTCCTTAAGCAGAACGCCTTGATAGAGCTACCGCTACCGGAAGAGGCTTCTCTGCCCGCGGTTCCTCTGCTTGCTGTGTGGTTTCAAGGGCACTTCCTCTGGTTGCCCCAAGCAACTTGCTTCCTCCAGAGATGAACGCTTTCTTTGAGAGAACTCTGAGATTGTGATCTGAAGGTTGGTGCTCCGTTTTCAGTCACCAAGCAGGAGTTATCCACATATTGCTGGTGGGGAGGAAAATCTACCACATCCACCCTGTGATTATTCAGTGTTTGGGACAGGGAGAAGAAAGATTAAACTGAGGAACATACGAGGGTTATTAGGCAAGGACGGGACACCAAAGGTAGTTTTAAAGGACTTAATTGGAGAAAGCTTAGGAACTGGCGACATTTTTTTTTTTTTTTTTTACCCAAAATGTGTGATGAAGAGTGGCACTGCTTCCAGGGAGAGCCTCTCTCTGCTGCTTGTCCCTGAAAAACAGCTCAACAGTAAACCCCCCAAAAGACAACATAGACAGACCAAGCCTCATGAGTGAGAGCTCTGGTTGCCAGAAACACAAGTTGTTTGAAGACTAATGTGACGGTTGTTTGCCTGGGTGAAGACCAGGGAAAGGCTGGAGCTGGGGACCCTGGATGCAGGGGCGGGGTCCCTCTTCCATCCCTTATTTTCCAGGTTTCGGCTGTTCTGGCTCAGGCCTCATGAACCAAGCAAAGCCATAGCTATCAGCAGTTCGAAGCTGAGCACATCGTGTTTAAAAACCAAGATTTGGGTTAGCCAGATGGCTCAGCAGATACAGGCACCTGCCACACACACACAGCCGGACAACCCAAGTTTGATCCCTGTGACCCATGTGGAGGAGCGCTGATTCCTGTGAACTGTCCTCTGACCACATGGCAGCAACTTGGCTTAGGAAATTCCTCCCTCAACATAAATAACTTGTAATAAAAGTTTTTTCTTTCCTCCGAGAACACAAGTCAAGTAGTTCTATGATTAGTTTATATGAATCATTAGCCAACGTCACCGGTCGCTGTGTCTCGGGGTTTGAGCATTGACCCCTGTTTGGGCGATTACCCATCTTTGTGGTTAGGGTTAATGGAAGCAGACAGCACGGAAGTACTGTAGGGAGAAAAGCCGTTGCAAACAAAGGTGGCCAAACGGGGCTCTCATTGCCAACCTGGGCAAATTCACCCATCTGAGTACTTTCTGGATCTGCCACACCGTTCCTAACTAGAAAACACAGCAGCAAGGTACTTCACATTGTAGGTGTGAAGGCTTTTTGCTGTCCCAGGAGAGGACAGACTGGTGTTTCTTTCAAAAGCGGTTACTGCCTGATTTGGTGGTCATGAATCCTCGGTTCACTGTGAGAAAAGGCGAGCCTTAAGTGGATGGTCTGAATCTTTAGGTTTAGCCTTTGCATTTCCTGTCTGGTGCCCTTGGGCTGGCAGCATCATGTTCATATTTCAGCCACTCCAGTGACACAAGAGAGAACACTGGGCAAGATGGTGGGTTCTTGGAGCCTGCTCTTAAATCCTGCTCTCCTTTTCAAATGAGTCACAGTCAAGATTACATTCATTCCCATGCCCACGGCGTAGCATGTACATGTCTGTACGCGTGCACCTGCATACGCGTGTGCACATTTACAAACCAACTTAAGCATAAAAAAAATCTCCATGCATCAATTATCCGTCTCTCCACCCATCAGTCCCTTCCCTCCTTCTGACAGTATTCATCCAAGAAAAGCCACCTGAATTTGTGACCTTGTCATCTGCTGTTCTCCTAATAATGGCACAAACAGCATGTCTTGGTGAAGTATCTTTCTTTTCCTTTCTTTCTTTCTTTCTTTCTTTCTTTCTTTCTTTCTTTCTTTCTTTCTTTCTTTCTTTCTTTTTCTGTTTTGGTTTCTTTCCAGACAGGGTCTCCCTTCGTAACAGCCCTAAAATGGAATTTTATGTTCTGCCTGGTCCTGCAACCGGTTAGTCCCAAATAAATACACAGAGGCTTATATTAATTGGCCAATGGCTCAAGCTTCTTATTAGCTATCTCTTTTTTAATTATTAACCCGTTTCTATTAAACTATGTGTTGCCATGAGGATGTGGCTTACCCGTAATGCTCCAGCATGTTGCTCCTTCGGCAGATACATGGCATCTGTCTGCCTTCTTCTTCCCAGCATTCTCCTAGTCTGGTAGCCCTGCCTATGCTTCCTGCCTGGCTAATCAGCATTTATTCACCAACCAATAAAAGAAACACATTCACAGCATTCAGAAGGACTTCCCCCATCACACCCAGGCTGGCCTTGAACTCACAGAGATCCACTTACCTCTGCCTTTTGAGTGTTGGGACTAAAGGTATGCGCCACCCCTGCCTGTAAAGTGTCTTCCTTAGCCAAGTGAGTTATCTGTCATTAGCTGCCTTGATTGCTGGGCTCTTGAGCTGTTTAATGGAGCACTGACACTTAGACAGGGTTTTATGGCTACAGATGAAATTAAGACTTTCATATTTGGAGAGGGGGAACAATAATGGAAAATAGTTTACTCCATGATACTCCCACCCATTTTTTTTTAAAGATTTATTTATTTTTTCATTATGTATACAGTGTTCTGTCTACATATATCCCGGCAGGTCAGAAGAGGGCACCAGATCTCATTACAGATGGTTGTGAGCCACCGTGTGGTTGCTGGGAATTGGACTCAGGACCTCTGGAAGAGCAGCCAGTGCTCTTGACCTCTGAGCCATCTCTCCAGCCCCCCCCCCCTATGTTTTATTAACTCTTCTTCAATTTGTGCCACCACCATGTACCTGAGGCTGTGCACTGCCTGTGGGTGCATGGCCTGATGGGTAAAGTGTCCATCAACACTGCAGCCCACAGACAGTCACATTTTATCCCCACCTCCCTCAAGATCACAAATGGGTTTTCTTTCTTTATACTTTACTTATCTATCCATGGAGAAACAATGGCATTTGGCTTTGCTCTTTTAAATTTATTTTCTAAATGAACTCCGTATGTAGCCTAGGCTGGCCTCAAACTGTGATCTTCCTGCCTTCTCTTTCCAAAGGCTAAGATTAGGACATCAATGCTGAGGCAAAAGCCAGCGAGAGACAAGTTTGTTTTAAGACCATGTATGAGGTGACTCAACGTTTGTTAAGTTTGCTGAGCCTGGCTTTATCTTCCCAAATGTTTGAAGGGCCATGGGGATTGGATCCACTTCTCTCATGTATTTTCATGGTTGGTCCAGTTTCATTTGGACTGTAATGTTGCAATCCATTGTGTTGCAGATGGACCCACAGGCTAGGATGGCGTTTGGCCACTGTGAGCTATGCTGCAGTTGTCTTTGTGGACACGCCCTTGTCCTGGTCATGCTTCACGACCATGTCCCCATTAATGGCATTGCTGATTTCTCTTCTTTAGTAAAGAGATTGACCTGGGTGCCCTCTGTATTAATATAAGAGAGCACCTGTTGACTTTACATCCTTAGGGAACCCTTAGATTATCTGTCACTTTGCTTGTAATCCACTAATAAGTGGATTTCCTGGTGCTAATTTGTGGTTTTCTTCACAACTCACAATGTTATGTTCTATTTGTAATGTATTTGACTATCCTCTTTTGTAAACTGCTTGTTCAAAACATCTGCCATATTTTGATTTGAGAGCTGGTCTTTGAGAACATTGAGTTTGTATAATTTTATTTTAATGAATTGTGTAGTTTGGGTGTGTGTGTGTTTGGGCAGACATGTGGCATAGCAAGTGTGTGGGGGTCGGAGGACAGCTTGTGGCAGTTGGTTCTCTTTTCCTACTGCATGGGTCCTGGGGATCAGGCTTTGGTCAGCAGGCTTGACAGCA
The DNA here is from genome assembly GCF_003668045.3 of Cricetulus griseus. Classification (NCBI taxonomy): domain Eukaryota; kingdom Metazoa; phylum Chordata; class Mammalia; order Rodentia; family Cricetidae; genus Cricetulus; species Cricetulus griseus. The sequence continues at coordinate 7,683,565 of NC_048597.1, forward strand.
GGTGCCCTTTCCTGCTGAACCCTTGCTGTGGTCCTGTGGATAGTTGTGAAACCATTCCTTTGGAATTTTGCTGTTTTGCCCCTTATACGTTTCCTGTTAAAATCTTTTTCCTGACTCAAAACTTGTCATAGTTGCCTTAGATTATGAAATCTCTCTCTCTGACAATACTAGGTACCAGAGTATTTTAACTCTTTTTATCCTCTACTGTGTTTTATATGATATTGTTATATTTTTTTCTTTAACTTTAAACCTGTAGCTGTTATTGATATTATCATGTCTCTGCCTCAGATCACCATTGCTTCTGCTGAGGTGACATCCTTGCTGACAGGGAGGCTCACTTAGACTGGCTCATCATCTCCTGCTTCTTCCTGCTCCTGCTGAGAACTTGGTTCTTAGCCTGATGTCATCTTTTTTGTAGGCCACCACATGTTCTCCCTCTGTCTCTGCCTTTTCCAAGTCTCCTGTAACACGTGGACCAAACTCTTCGGAGTTTGTAGGGCTTCTTGAGTCTTTGGGTTGGTTCATTTGGGACTCTATCCGGCATGCTGCCCTCTTCTCCTTCCCCCTACATGCTAGACCTGGTTTTGGTGTTCCATGTTGTCTAAGTTGGCCTCACACTAGATGCCTAAAGATGAGCTTGAACTTGTGACCCTTCGCCTCTGCCTCCTTAGTGCTGGGTAAGGGTCACTATGCTGTCACCATGTCTTTAGCTTCTGGGTCTCTCTCACTTTTTTCCTTCCGTGCCTTATCCTACTTTGTCAGTGTTGTGAAAAGGAGGCACACTTAATTCCCTCCACAAGTGTTTTTATCCTTAACAATTCATGACATACAAGCACCTTCCTAGATTATTGAGATTCCTTAGTCATCAGAGACACAAAGATTCTTGTCTCTGTAGATTACTGTTAAACAGTAAAGACTGTTAGCTAATGATTAGTACATACTGGTGATTATTTCTTCATCCTGTATAATAAAACATATCTTAACAATTTAGGGTATAAAGAGGTAGCAGATACTACTAAAAAGATGACCAGCTAGAGCTGTATTGGGTAGATGGGTCATTCTGGGGGAAGGTGGAAGAAATTTAGGCGCTGCTTGAATAAAGATGGAAGGCATGTAGGAATGTTCTAGAAAGAAAGAGTGTGTCCAGAAAGTTCAGGCCAAGTGTGGCGTCACTGGTAAAACACAAGGGACAGGAAACAAAGGCAGAGAAGTAGTGATGAGGTCTGGGCTGTGCAGGTCCTGCTGAGGTCCCTGCCCCTGAGCAGAGGGCGGGTGGATCTGACCCATGGCCTTATTTCCGTCTGACTTCCGTAGAATGGGCTGTAGAGAACAGAGCAGAAATGGAGATCCATGTGAGGAAGCTTTATTAGAATCCTGTAGAGAGCATCCTGGCCAGGTTCCCCTGACAGCAGGCATTTAGATCTGCTCATTTCTGCAAAGAGGGCACAATGCAATTTTCTGACTAATTTGATATGGGCTGTGAAAGAGAAATGCAACCTGCTCCTCATTGTCATCCAGCCTGAACCTCTAGGAGGGTTGAGTTACCTGACTGAGCCGGGAAGGTTTTCGGGGAAGATGTCCTGAAGGAAGGATCAGCTCACCCTTGGATTTGGACGTGGTATGTCTTGTGGAATGGCAGTGTCCTCACCCCATGGTGGATGTAAGGATGTGAGGATGAGGTGGCATTCATAGCCCGATGCCAGCTGGGGTCTTTCAGGGTTGCGTGTAAGAAGATGACTTTTAGGAGGAAGACAGTTCTTAGGAGAATCAGCCTCTTAGGGGGAGGGAGAGGAAGCATGCCTGAGCAGAGACATCACACTGCTCCACAGGACCACCTGTCAGTCAGCTAGGAGCACCTATCAGAGTTCTTCTTTGGAGGCTTCTACCCCTCCTGATTTAGTTACCACAGAGAGGATGGCTACTCTCCATAGTCCTCACACGAGACAACAAGGCCTTCTCTGACAGAGGATCTGGGAGGCAGGTCTGTGTTTATCCCATAGTGAGAGAAACTGAGCACAGATCGAAAAGGAGAGAGAACCTTTGTCTTCTTGAGGCTTCAAGTTCTGGATCTGTCCAACATGGGGAATAGATGGAATCAACAAAAGCATCCAGTGCCATGGAAGGATCAAGATGTCCTGGCTGGTGCAGAAATCACACCACTGTAGATGCATACGATGGGTCAAGTGTGATGAAAATGGAGAAGGAAGCATTAGGTTTGCCAATTTGTAGGTCATTCATTCTCTTGGAAAGGACATGGGATAGGTGGGAGCCCCGTTGCGTTGGGATGATGACAAAGGGCGAATAGGGCTCAGCAGGTAACAAGCAACCTCAAACAAGACAGCAAGAACAAGCTGATCGGGATATTTATAACTTGACCTTACTGAGGAGAGGGGAGAGGTGTCTGGATTACTCATTGAGTCTTCGTAGAATGGGAAGGAGTCTCAGGTGGAGGAACTGGCTATAGATACGATTGTTATCTATGTCTACAGGAAGTTGGAGTGTGTGGATGCAGACAGAGCCTTGCCAGGGGCTATGCAGGCTTTCACGTTTGTGGAAGAAGCTTCATGTTTCTTTAGGAAGTAGGGGCAAAGGTCATCAGAAGAGAGAAGAGATGAGAAGAAACTCCCGGAGATTTGGGAAAAAGAATGTCAAACTTTCATAAGCGTGTAGGTCAATAGATTGGAAATTTCTAGGTGATTGCTAATGATGCTTAAAGATATATTTGACATTAATGGTTTAATGATCATGAATTTAAAGAGAGACCGTGACTGTGCTTTTATGTTTTTTTGTTTGGCTCTGAGTTTCTTTTAGCCATAGATAACTGTCTGGATTCAGGAGTGAATGAAGTAAGTTGTTAGATTTAACCAGTGTGGTGTTTATGCCAAAGGGGTCTGGGTGAGAGAGGGCTGAGCAGATTGAGGGAGGGACATTTAAGGATAGAACACAAATTTAGTTTCTGTTCTCTTTCTTTCTTTAAATTTATATATTGTATTATTTTATGGGCAAGTGCACTGTGTCTGTGTCTGTGTCTGGTGCTCTTAACTGCTGAGCCAACTCTCCAGCCCAAATTCAGTGTCTTAAGGACTTACTATTTTTCATTATGTACATACGTGTGTGTGTGTGTGTGTGTGTGTGTGTGTGTGTGTGTGTGTGTGAGTGTGTGTGTGAGTGTGAGTGTGTGTAGGGGTGCCCACTGAGGTCAGAAGAGGGAAGTGGATCTTCAGGAGCTGTAGTCATAGGCAATCGTGAGCCATCTGTCATAGTTGGCATTGGAAAAGAGTATTCCTGATGCCCCACAAAAATAACTCAGCAAGGTCACTTACTTTTCAGAAAGGTGCGCATGGAACAGACCTGGGCAGGCAAGTGCACAAGGTGTGCAGCTCACTTCGCTTTTGTCCTACACTTGGGTGGTGACTGTGTATCACTCTATTGGTGGGAGCTTGGTGGGAGCTCACAATCTGATGTGATTGGCTAATTCATAACGGGTGCAAAGTGGGTATAGTACGATAGAGAGTTACCTATCAGGAAATTCTAGGGGTGCAGTGATCTTCTGAGGGCTTGGTGGTACCAGGAAGTCTTAGGAGTGTCACCATTTTGATTTATGATAAGTGGTTGCTTTAACAAAGATGGTCCGGAAGTCACATGGCCTTCATCTTGATGAAGTCAACCACCAAGCTGGAATCCAAACCACAGTTACTATCTTCCATCAGAACACAAAGTCCCTGTGTTTCACAGATGAAACATGGACAGTGACCCCTTTTTCCTTCAGCAGCAGCAGCAGCAGCAAGAACAGGATTACCTGGGTAAAAGAAAGTGATCTTGGTACCATTATGTCCCACAGTGGAGTGGGCTGAGATCAGACAGACTTCTGACCCTTTGTGTCAGCTGGAAACCTTAGAAACCAGAAACCAGCTGGTTAGAAAATGGCTGATTTATGCCTGGGCATTGGTGGCCCATGCCTTTAGTCCCAGCATTTGGACTAGGCAGAGGCAGGGGGGTCTCTGTGAGTTTGAGGCCAGCCTGATCTATAGAGCAAGTTCTAGGACAAGCTCCAAAGCAATATAGAGAAAACCTGTCTCAAAAAACCAAAAACAAACAAACAAACAAACAACAAAAAAAAACAAATAAAAAACAAAAAAAGAAAGAACCAGTTATTAGCATTTAAAAGAATCCCCTCCTCCAAGAATGGCAAGCTCTAGGTCTCAGTGGCTATCCCCAGGTTAGGAATAGGAATGGAGGAGAGAAGGAAAAAGAGGGTCATTGACCGACCCATCTGCCTCTAATCCAGAGGAACCTCCATGAAGGGAAATAAAAGTCTAAGGTTTTCTTCTGTGGGTAGGAGGAAAGGGAAGGTGCTGAAGATCTTTCTCAACAGTGGTCAATTTCTTTATTGTGTCTTCGTGGACTGAAGGGGCGCAGGTCTTTCCCCCTGGTAGATAGCATAATCAGTGTCTTCCTGAGAAACAGTTCTTTCTGCTAACATGTGCAATTGAGAGTTGGCAGACAAGGCCAGAAGTTGGAAGGCTTAATGATTGGCTTGGGGGCCATATGAAATAACAATACTTTATTACCTGTGGGTTTTTTGTTTATTTGTTTGTTTATTATCTCATTATCCTTCCTCTGGTTAAGCATGAGTCCCAAGGGGTCACCAGGGGGAATTTTATTCTTTCTTTCATTTTTTCCTAGAGTTCTTTCCAGATAGCATAGACCTTTAGCGGCCTAACCCTCAGCAGCACCCCCAATTTCTAGAATAGAAGTTTCTTTTACTTCAAGTCAACTGTTTTGCTCACCTATGAGTAATTCCCTTGCAGGATAGTGTTCAAGTCTGGCACTCTTGGCAATAAAAGTAGGTTGGTACAAACCGCTAACTAGGTCAAAGGGACTGCCAGTGAGGTGTATGAGGTTGCATCAACACCCATAGAACTTTGGATTGGGGCTCCCAATTCACTCTGTGCCCAGAGCATAGCTCAGTCATACTCATGCAGTCTTCTGGATGTCCCAACCACTGAGGAAATACGACATCAGTGCTTGTAGCCTTTCTTACCTTGTTCTGCCCATGGAGTTGTCTAGTCACTGTGATGCCTGCCTGAGTCCTTCTCTAAGTTGCCAACAGACTTTCTGTTCTTCAGTCATTATTAATCTGGAGTGTTGATCACCCTAGACCCTGGGTGGATTCCAGTAGAGATGCAGAATGTGTCTCCTTCAAGGGAAAAGATCTCCACACTCTACTGGATGGATTTGCATCCCGGGCAAACAACCCCCCCCAACCCCACCCCGTGTCTTGGAAAAGAGATTATTGGTGTCATACAAAGAGACACAAAACAGTGCTTGGCGAGGCAAATTGATTGTGCAGAAGGATACATGGTGACCCAAAGTGGGAAACCAAGCATGGCAGTGCAGGAAGGTCCCTTAATCTTTATATAAAGGTAAGGGGTGACTGTCTCACCCCACCCCATTGTAGGAATTCAGCTTCACAGTCTGATGGGATTGGCTAATTCATGATCAGTCCAAAGGGGAAAGATGTAATCGTGTTATGTCCTAGGAAAGTCTGGGATTTGGGGAGTTGGGCAAATAGGCAAGTACCACAAGTGTTTGACAAGATTGGGAAGGTTTATAGAATATTAGCTCTTAACACACTAGCTATTTCTGATAGACAAGTCCGTGTCTTATACTAGGATCCAAACTCAGGTCTTCTGCAAGAGGCATATGTGTTTTTAACTACCGAACCATCTGTCTCCCCAACTCATAAAAATCTGAAGGAAGAATATGAGGAGACATTAAGGACATGAACTCCAAAGTGAAGATTGTTTGGATTGGGGTCTAGTCTGTTTAAAGTTCCATGAGATGGGTGGGCAGGTAGCTTATAAATAACAAAAGTTTTGTTTCTTTCACTTTGGGAATCTGAGGAGTCCGAGGTCAAGGTGCAGCAGAACCCATGTCTGTTGAAGGCCTGCTCCCTCCTAAACGTGCTGTCTCCACTTGGTAGAGAGGACAGATGAGAGATGGATCATAAGACAACAATCATAAATTATTCCACTGCTCCATCTCCAAATACCATCATTTGGGGGGAGTTAAGCTTTCAAGATGTGGATTTTGCTGGGCGTTGGTGGCGCATGCCTTTAATCCCAGCACCCGAGAGGCAGAGGCAGGCGGATTTCTGTGAGTTCGGGGCCAGCCTGGTCTACAAGAGCTAGTTCCAGGACAGGCTCCCAAAGCCACAGAGAAACCCTGTCTTGGAAAAAACAAAACAACAACAAAAAAAGATGTGGATTTCGCAGATCTCTGGATGTCAGGACTCTTAAGATACGGGATGTGGCCTGGGAAGATGGAGCTGCCTAGCTGATGCTTGGATGCCTGGTAATGATGGTGCCTGGGAGTTACCAGTGGTTTTTCCCCCCTCTATTTCCAAACTATGCTCTTCAAAGATTTAGCATGCTCTGTCTTAAGTGCTCCGTGAATGTTACGATGTATGTTGGCGACCCCGAGTATTTAGGTGTTGCTCTTGTGATGCTCATTTCTTGCCCTAGTCCCTGTTCCCATCCTTGCTATTTCTCTTTCAGACAGAAGTTGCCTCTGTGGTTACAGGAGAGACTTCAGGCTTGGGTGTTTTGGATTGTGCTTCTGATGTGGTGTGGTTGTCGGGTGGTGGTGAATCAGTCATTTACTGAGGGTCTGTCATGTAGCACGTCTCAAGGCATCAGAGACAAGACTGTGAGCAGGAGTGTCAAGAGTAGCTGTCTTTGTAGGGCTTTCATTCTTTCGTGTGTGTGGGCAGGATCAATGAACAAATACAGCCAAGTTATAAAGTGTTTATAGTGTGATAGTAGAATTGTCTTTGAAAAAAGATCTACAGTTCAATGTCATAGGCAAGGTGTATACATAGGCAAGAACAAGTTTCCATGGGAGGCTGATCTAGTTGGTGGCATTCCTTATGGAAACAGAACCCCGGATTAATGCTAAAAGCCAAGGAGATTGTTCTTGGTTATTGCAACGGCATGGGCCAGTAAGTTTTTGTGTATGCTAGTTTGTGTCTACCAGACTAGAAATGGGCAGTATGTAAACAGCTCCCTGAGATTTTTGTGGAGGGTGGGGAGGCAACTGACTCTTTTTTGCCAGTGGAAAGTTACACATGTAAGGATTACAGTTGTCCTTGAATGGGCTGAGTTCAGCTGTGGCAGAAAGAGAACAAAAGTTCCCAGGTGCCCGGCGTTGAGAGGGGTGACAAGATGAATCAAGAACTCGAGCCTGAGCAGGATGTGTGGATGTGTTGCAGCTGAGAAAGGAAAGCTCAGATATTGACAGTCCCCAGCCCCTGGGGTCCTTAGTGAGGACTCTCCTTTAGTGACCAGGCACTGGGGGAATGGAGGCTGAGCTTTGGTGGTCCAGATGATGTGGTAAAATGTCTGTCAACCTTCTGGAAGGGTCTACCCACAGCAGTTGGCATGGGTGACTCCTAGGACTTTCACCAGGAATGGTGTGGGTTACCTGCCTCATTTCACTGAGAAGCTCGGGGCAATGTGAGGGGATTGAATAGAGTGAGCTTCTGCTTGTTTTGTATAAGAAACACAGAATCAGCCCTTGAGGCAGGTGTTGCAAATAGGTCAGTATAAAGTATCCATCTAAAGATTCATTGTTGCAGCCCAGATTCCAGCTCTTTGCAGCCTTGCTTTGGTGAATGGGCCCAGGGAACACCTCCATACACTGCCTGTCTGTGGACTGCTCATATTCTTTGCTGATTGCCCGTTGGATCTGCTCAGCTTGTATGTCTTCTTCACTCATCTCTGTCAGATGTGGCAGGGAGTAGTTCCATGGAGCTTGTGGCAAACGCTGGTGTATCCACCAGCATCCACCTGTCGAGTTGGATGAGGTGCACGTGGGGAAGCAGAGGCTTTGGGGGTCACACTAAGTGCTCTGACTGTTTGCTTAGAGCCTGAGGATAATGGCACAGAAGGTGATGATGATAGAAGCAGGCACGTGAGCTATGAGGATGCCAGGGTCCGCGATGGCAGGATGGTTGGTTGCCCACATGCAGGGGAGAGCTGGGTCTGGCTTCACAAAGGGTAGGTTGAAATTTTAGACCCAACTCCTCCTTTTGGGTGGGTTTGGACAGTTCACTGAGGCTTTCTGTGTTTTGATCTCTGTCTGTAAAATGGGTCTGGTCACCAGTAGGTCCATGCTGAATTGCCCGAGGATCAGGTACCGAGATGGGTGAACAGCCTTTCTTGTAGTGGCTTTCATTTAGAAAGTCATCAAGAGACCAGTCATCATCGTAGAAGCTGTCCTTACACCATTTCACAGGTGGGGGGCTGACTGGGATCCCACCCTGTCACTTCGGCTGCCTGTCAGCTCCTCTGTGCCATTGCCTCTCTGGTCACAGCTGTTAAGAGGGACCTGAGTGTGGTCTCAGCATGTCTCATGCAATCAATGTTCCTAGTTGGTAGTCTGGGTTTAAGTCATTTGTCTTGCTCTGATCCTTTATGATCAACCCATTCTGGTTTCTTGATCTTTGAAATTCGGGCTCACATGGGTTTTTTACTTATTATAAAATTATGAAAGTCTTAAATCTGTTTATCATAGTCATCGCTGTTCTAATTGATAGTTTTAAATATATAATTCAATGCCACGAGTTACATATTTAATGTTGTATGGCTATTACTGTTTGTCTCAGTTACTGTCCTATTGCTGTGAAGAGACATCATAAAGAGATGTCATGATTAAAGCTACTTATAAGAGAAAGTGTTTCATTGGGGGCTTACCTACAGTTTCAGAGGGCAGTCCATGTCCACCCTAGTGGGGAACATGGCAGCAGGCCAGCAGCCATGGCCCTGGTGCAGTAGCTGAGAGCTTATACACCTTACTTCAAAGTTGGAACCAGAGAACAAGGGATTGGACCTGGTGTGAGCTTTTCAAAGGTCCAAAGCCCACTCATTCCCCAGTGCCACACCCCCACCAACAAGGCCACCCCTTGTAACCCTTCCCAGAATAGTTCTACCAGACAGGGATCAAGCATCCTTCAAACAGATGAGTCTGTGGGAGCCATTCTCATTTAACCGCTGTTTATCTGGAATGGTATAATATTTGTTCTTCTGCATCTTATGTATTGTTCTTAAGATAATTAAGCTCCATTCATGTTGTTGTTCTTGTGAGATCGTCCTTCCTTTTAATGGTGGAATAATACTCTATCAAATGCATATGGCACGTTTTGTTTATCTGCTTACCTGTGCCCCCCCCATCCAGCCCACACCTAGAGCCTGAACTGCACCTGTTCATGGCCAAAGCCGTGGTATTTATATGAATACGCTGCAAACACTGAAGTTGCTTGAGATACTGTCTTGACTTATTGCATGACTGAAAATGATCTGGGCATGTGCCCTGCAACGCCATCAATCCATGCCTCCCTGCCTGTCACAATTCATTCCCCCGTCTCGTTTCACTGATAGGGAAACAGCGTGGTCTGCTCTTGCATTTTTCTGGTTGTTGGTGCAGCCTGGACTGGAGCGGGTGGTTGCCTTTCATGCCCTTGGCCTCTTCCGGTGTGCCCTCCCCAGTGGGACTTCTCCCAAACAACCTCTCCGAGAGTGTAGAGGCTTTTTCTTTGGGTCACCAGCTCACAAATAATGACACAGAGATTTGTTATTAATTATGAAAGTTTAGCCTTAGCTTAGGCTTATTAGCTCTTGTAATTTAAATTTATTCATATCTTTTAATCTGCATTCTTTTGCCTTTACTCAGTATTGCCCATCCTGTTCTTCCACACCTGGCTGGAGACTCCGCCTTTCTTCTTCCCTGAGCTCTCTCTGTCCCCAGAAGTCCCGCCTAACCTCTTCCTGCCTAGCTGTTGGGCATTCAGCTCTTTATTAAACCAGTCACAGTGACACATTTTCACACAGTGTAAAGGAAAATTCCGAAACCCCAGAGTCTGTGCTGAAGATGGGAGACTCCGCCACTCCCTGGAGAGGAGCCTGTGCCTTTATCATCTTCCTTCAGTTATTCTGTGTTATCTTCCTCTCAGTGCCAATGACAGTGATTATTGCTTGTTGCTGCCAAGCAGAGGGTGTCTGAAAGACCCCACACCTGGGAAAGCCCAGATGCTCTGCCCCCGCAAGCCGCATGTACCACACGTGGAAGGTGCAGAGCACCCGTGGAGTCCCATGGAATGTTCAGGCCCATGGTTTGCGTGTGGGCTGCACAGCACCTGGCCCCGGCTGTTTCACTGTGGTTGGTGCTAAGGGCTCCTGCCTATTTTCCCCGCTTCTCTTGGCATCTTCTGCCACCATTTTCTGTCCCCCCCCCAGTGCTTCAGTTACTAGTATGTGGGTCACTGGCGGGTTTGCAACTTTTCATTTTGGTGTGGTAAGAGTTGTTCTTCTGTGAGGAAATCTAAATTGAGGTAGTGACAGGAAATGAAGTTTTCAAATCATAGAAAAATATAATTGGAAGATACAATTGGGGACAGGGAAAAGAGTAAATTGGACACCGTGATTTGATCATTGAGAAGATTGAAGCCTCCGATTTTAAGAAATTGCCCACACTGTCCCTGCAGGACACTCTGGAGGTGGCATTAAAGGCCATTAATGTTTTCTTGGCCTCTTTTTCTCTGACGTTATATTTTATGAGAAAAGCCCTACATCTTTATCAAGTATTCAGTTTGCAGATGGAGAAAATGCTGTAAGGAGTTTCTAAGTTGGTTTGTACACTGTGAGACATTACCTGAGGGTGAAGGAAGCGTGGCTGTCTCTCAGAGAGGAGGAAGCCTCTGCTGGGCCATGCGTCCCCTTTCCCACGCACATTCTCAGATGATTTAGTGGGAGGCATGAATTCATATTTAGCCCTCAACCGCTTTCAGATATAAATGATTTGTTTTGACAGTCAGTCTGTAACTAACCATAGGACATCTTTCCATGGGACTGGCTCACTTTCTGTGGTGGCTCTACAGGATTGACAAGATGCGTATTTAGAGCTGCAAGCATTCTGGTGGAGTGGGCCCTGTATTTACGTTCAGATAATTTGGCTGTGTTACTTAATACCGTTGTGGGACATCACTTAATTTGAGGAGGTGGTCACTGCTCTCCAGCCTTTGCAGCTGATAACCGTTGCTAGGGAACAAGCCAGTTGGAGTGAGTTGCCTCTGGCTTTGTACTTGGGAGCCCCCTTCAGCTCTCTATTGGAGCTGGTCAAGGTGGAAGTAAATGTCCCTACAGGTGCCAGCATCTTGGCTGTAGACTTACCTCCATCAATTGGTACATTTTGGGTGAAGCTTGCTAGATTCCCGAGCACGCTGGTTCTGAAGACCCTTAAATGGAAATTCAGAGGACAGTGACTTACAAATGACACCGTGTCACTGAACAGGATGGAGATGTTAAAAGTCATCGCTTACAAACCTAATGTGTGAAACAGAGATGAGTAATTTTTGGCAATAATAAGCATGAATAAACTTTAACATGGTTTTTCTTTCCTTTTTTTTTTTTTTTTTTTTTTTTTTTTTGTGGAACAGAGACTTGCTATCTAGCTCATGCTGGCTGGAAGTCACAATCCTCCAGCCTTTGACTCTAAACTGCTGGGATTACATGCATGCCTTGCCAGAGCCCGCTAGGTGTTCATGTTGGAACATGAGTGTAACTGACAGGGTTTGGAATAGAGAGGTTTGGCTGTTTCTGGATGTTTCTTCATGGACTCACTGCCGTTTTCCCATCATGTTTATTTTGCTGGGTCTTGTATCAATATCCAGGGGTAATGCAGAGACCTTCGATGCTGCTGCCTTTCATGTTTCAAAAGAATCTTACAAGGGTGTCTCCACTTTCATTACTGTGAGGTTATTTCTGTAACGTGGATCAGTTAGCTTCATCCCCATGGTGATTCTGATCTCAGAAACTGGGGGGGACTAGTCAGTGCTCCCTCTACTGGGCACTATTGTTTGATTCAGAATTACTGTGTACTTATACACAAGTCCACGGCTTTGGTCAGATTCATAACTGCATTTATATATGCTTTTCCTAAATGTGGAAGACCTTTTAAGAGAGAGAGAAAAACCCAATGAGTTTCGAGCTTCCGCTTAAAATGCTGGCAAGTTGAAGACGGCGGGTGTCTTCCTTGCCACATGTTGGTCTGATGTGTTGTAGGTGCTCCAGCTGGTCTCTTCCTGGGCAGCCCTCCGGCTCTAGGAGCACATGTGTTGATGGGAAGAGATATTCTTCTGAGGTCCACTCTGCTTGGAGGCTTCTCTGATCAGATGTTAGTGGTTTTTCCTGTATCAGCTGCCTTTCTTTCCTGGTCTTTTGAAAATTTCCTGGCACTAAATGATAACAGCAGGTGTTAGGTGCTAATTGTATCCTCATGCATGGCTTAGATTGGACTTCATGGAGTCTTGGGGAGGTCTCCAGAAGCAGCCAGAGGGAACTCCACTTTCAGGCAGGCCTAAGAAGTAGGGAAGGGGGTGGGAGCTGACTCCAATCAAGCATAAGTTCATCTGGTGCCTGCCCTAAGTGTGGCTTCAGGGGCATTCAGAACAAGCAAGCCATCTTCTGGGAAGCCCTGCATTGAACAACAGACAGAGATCATCCGCAGCACCTTTCTCTCATTCCAGGGAGACATTAAGTCATCTCAGAAAGAATAGCTGAGAGTCTCTGTGGGATTCAAGAGCAAACGACACACTTCTTAGGTTAGTGTATTAGTTGCTGTCCATTGCTGTGAAGCAAACACAGTGACCAAAAGCATTGCAGGAGAAATAATTTATTTGGATTATGGTTCCAGAGGGTTAGATTCTATGATGGTGGGTGAGGCATGACAGCAGACAGCAGGCCGATCACATCTTTATCCACACATAGGAAATAAAGTGAACAGGAAGTAGAACCTGGCTATGAACTTTCAAAGCGTGCCCCCCCCCCCCGTGACATTTGCCCCAACACTCTCCCAAAGGTTCCGTAACCTCCCTGTATTACTTAATTTTCTGTTGCTGTGGTAAAATTCCATGACCAAAGCAACTTACAGAAAGGAAGAGTTCGTGGCTTATAGTTCTGGAGAGGAAAGAGTCAGTCGCTGGGGAGTGGTGACGGTAGGGAGAAGCGTGGAATCGGGAAACTGAGGCATGGAACCCTTAGCGAAAAGCATGAAGTAGACAGAGTGAGCTAGAAGTGGATGAGGCTAATCTCTCAGAGGCACCCCCCCCCCCCGCCTGTGCTACGCTTCTTCCAGCAATGCTGCGCCACCTCCCCAGACAGTGCGCCAGATGGGGACCGAGTATTGGGATACAGGAGCTATGTAGGGGACATCCTCATTCAAGCTACAACAGATAGTGAAAGTGGTTGCTAGAGGCTGGAGGAGGCCATGGGGGAGGGAGCGACAGCCTTGCCAGAGGGTACATGCAAAGCGACAGTGACTTCAAGAATCTAGGGCGTCAGAAGGGAGTCACTGATGCAATGTATTCCTCAGAACCGCCAGACAAATCGGTGCGACGCATGAGGTGGTGGATCTGCTAATCACCCTGACTAGGGCATTGGGCTCTGTACACAGTAATGGGACATCACCTTGTACCAGACAGATTCATACAACAGCCTGTCAATTAGGATTAAAATGACATTTGAAGAGACTTCTTAGAGAAGAAACCCTTCCGCCCTCCACGCGGACTGTGGAGCTCATGTTCTTTTGCCTGTCAGTGCACTGTCGGGTTCTTCTGGTACATTGTAACAAGATTGAACACCCTCCCTGCTCAGGTGTAGGCTGGTGCTCGCCAACACTGAAATGACTGATGGCGCCACCGGAGATCTTCCTCTGTCTTTGTGTCTTTCAAGCGTCCCAGTGGATAATGGCACCTCCTCTCAACTGGGCTAGCTCCCATTCTAAGGCCAGTACCCCGATTTTAGTCATCTTCTCACCCCTGTATTATTTTTTCACCCCAGTTCAGTTGCTCATCAGCTTTGTGAGTTTGCGGACACTGAGACTCCATTCCAGACCCAGCGGCTTCCTCGCTCACCCAGCTCCCGCCTTATGCTTAGCTTGTACTGGTGGTTGTCAGCCGCCAAATGCCAATCAGCAGGGAAAGGAGAGAGTGTCATTCCTGGAGACTGTGATGCTGATGATACCACCCAATGAGTGACAGGTTAGGCAACAGTAGATGGTGACACTCCTGTCTGAGGCTTTCTTAGGAACAGCAATGTGAGCTCCCAGGGCTGGCTTGGTTCTTTGTCACCGGGCCATCCTGTGTGTTGCAGGCTGTTTGGCAGCAGCCCGTCCATATTTCTTCTCAGTAGAATCTCTCCCCAAGTTGTGAAAATGGAAAGTGTCTACACGTACTTACAAATATTCCCTGGGGTAAAGTAATCTCTAGCTCAGGGCCCATGTAAATAAACACTTTATTTTACTCCGGCACAGCCATGCACAGGCACATTAGTGTTTGTTTTCTTCCCTGGGTGTCTCATGACAATCTCTGCAGATTACCAAGGTCATAAAGATTAGCCAGGCACTTCTTTCTTATGTTTATATATGTGGACATGTTATTTGTCAAGTTTATAATTGTCATGGTTTCCGCCACACTAACTCTGATCACTGTTTTCCTGGAAGTTACATTGTGTGTGTGTGTGTATGTGTGTGTATGTACATGTACATTTTCATCTGTGTGTTAATGTGTGGAAGCCAGAAGCTGACCTTGACTATCTCTTCAGTCATTCTCTACTTTATTTTGAGTAAGGGTTTCTCATTGAACTTGGGGCTCACAGAGTCAGCTCTGCTGGTTGGCCAGCATTTCCAGGGGGTCCTCCTATACTTGCCTCCACAATGCTAGGGTTACAGGCACATGCCAGTGTACCTGGAGTTCTGGATTTTTTTCCCTGGGTGTGAGATATCTCATTCAGTTCCTTATGTCTGCATGGCATGTGCTGGAAACCAGTTCCTTACCAATAGAACGTTAATTCCTTAGCTAGCCATTTCCCCACCTCCAGAGTTACATTTCTTTTTTTTTCTTCTTTCTTTCTGATTATTGCTTGGTGTTTGAGTCATTGTGATTCCTTTACTGATTGTTGTATTTCTATTTTGTGGTCTGTGTCTTTGAGGAAAGACCCTGCGGTGTGTATGTGTCAGGGAGAGGTCAATATCTTTGATTTTCGGCACAGCCAATAACCTTATGAAATAATAATGCTTCATTCATCTACCAATTTCATCCATGACTGCTTCAGTCATTTGAGATCCCAGTGTCTGGTTTGTTAGCCCAGCTTTCTGGTTTGCTAGCTTGTGATTGCTTCCTTCTTTCTAACCAGCCACCTGAGGCTTCTTTTTTGAAACCACTGGTCATAAGAAGTTTTACTTAATGAAACTAATGTCCGGGAACCAAGGTGGAGCCAGAAGGTTACTTTTTTGGGGTGCTTGTGTGGTGGGGAACCTATGGTAGTGTTGTTTCCGCCAGAGTTTTTAGAAACTGCTATCAATATGATTCATGGGAATCAAACATATGGCTGTTTTCTGTTTAGAGGGCAAGTGAGAGAGACCTTCTGGAGAATTTTCTGAATAGTTTGCACTATTGTTAGCAGTTGCCATTCATTGATTTTGTTAGCAGTTGCCATTCATTGATTTTAAAGATAGCTGGCTAAAGGCTTCCCCCCCTTTCTGTTTTTTGTGTTTATTTAAACAAATGTTTGGGGAGCTCACATCTTGTGCAGAGTGCCCAGTTTCATTTGTAAAACAGTTAAGACCCTATCGGAATAAATTTCTCCCAGGATGTGGGCTAACAGAGTGCTGGACTGAATGACAGCCAGCCACAGTCCTCAGCTAGGCATCCGCCAAAGGCAAGAATTAGGAGAGGAGGAGGAGGAGGAGGAGGAGGGGAGGAGGAGGAGGAGGAGAGGAGGAGAGAGGAGGAGGAGAGGAGGAGGAGGAGAGGGAGGAGGAGGAGGAGGAGGAGGAGGAGGAGGAGGAGGAGGAGGGAGGAGGAGGAGGGGGGAGGAGGAGGGAGGAGTCCTAGGCCCTCTCCAACACACCCAAATGACCAGATTCATCATAGTACGAAACTTCACAAGTTACACCCACTCCCTTGCCGGCAGCCGGGAAGGCTCCAGCTTCCTGATTTCAGTTACTGGAAGTTTGAGAGATGGAGAGGCAGCCGGGAGCGTGCGCCTCGCTGAGCCGCTGTTGAGCTTCAGAAAATTCGATCCATTTTCCACCCGTGAATCTCCTGGGCAACGCTGTCTCTGGAAGCTGCTGCGTGGGGCTGTGGTGAGGATGGGCAAGAACCCCCGGAACCCTTAACTGTGGCCTGAGGCTGGGAGCCTCGATGGCCCGAGCGCTGGCCCTGCTTAGTGTGTGTTGAGCCCCAGGGCGCTGTGCTGCTCCGCTGAGCTGTGAGAAGCAGGCTGCTGTGCAGGTCTGAACCCCGGGAAAAGGGCTTCTGGCTCGGAAACTTCTCTCTTGATTTAGCGAGGACCAATGTATGGGAAACGGGACGGAGACAGTGGGACGATCTCGACACCCACCAAAGAGCCTTCCTGCCTGGGACCCAGTCCTGCTGCGCGCGCCTCGGGCAATTACTAGGCTATGTATGGGTGGGGGGTGGGGGATGGAGGGAATCACTCCGAGAGGTTTGGGATTCTAGGCTGGACTGGTTTTCGGATATTCTGAAGCTGTGGCTCCGGACCAGCACCTGAATGGGAATTCTAGAACGACTAGTTTTGCCACTGGTTTTGCATTTAGGTTAGGTGAGCCAAAAGCCCCGTTGCCACGACGAGGGAACTAACTCTGTTTATCTGGAACTTCTTTTTAATGTGAGTTTTTCTGCCGCAGCTGGTTGATCGTCTGATCCATTGCCTAAGCGAATTTTGGGTGGAGCGAAGAGAGGAAGTTTGGCTGGAGGGTGGCAACCGGGTTGGGGGTCTTTGTAAGTGACAGTAAGTATCTTAGCAAAGCATCAGCTCGCTCCCCGGTGTCCTGGTTTTGTTTTCAGCAGGCTTTCCAGGGTGTGTGGTCAGAAGGAAGTTTTGAGGCTGGCAGACCTGTTTTGCTTATTTAGTGTCTGATCAGTGGCTTGGTGATGCACTTGGAGCCCGAGTTTTGAATGCTTACTCGGGCTAACGCTAATCCTTCATGAAGTTACTTTTAGGATGGAAAGGCGGTGAGATGGCTGTCTCTTGGATTTGCAGCTAACTTATCCATTTTGCAACAAAGCTCTTTCCTGGTTTGAAGGGAGTGGAATAGGAGGTGTGCTCAGCTGGTCTTGTGGTTTTCCTAGCTTTGGGTGGGATGGCTTGTCTCTCTCAACAGTCTTCCACTTAAGTATTGCAGGTCGGGCACAGTCTGGGGGCACAGTTAGCTAGCTGGCGACCTTCAAACTAGACCTGTCCCAAGGGAGATCAGGTGGTATGGCTCTGGTTGTCACACCTGGTAGTGGCTCCACAAACAGCCCATTAGGTTGGTGGCTATGAGCTTGGTGTTGTCACGCCTACTCCCAGTTGTTACTCTTCAGGAGGTGGCTGAACTGGATCTTGTGATGGCCAGGGCAACACTGAGTAATAGATGGGAGTTTATGGAGCAGTAACCCTTAGAGAAAGGGGAAGCAGTGAATCACAGATAAAAGGCTTTTGGGTGTTGTTCCTGGGGACTGTTATGCAAATGTCCGAAGCTGGAGTTGACTGCCACAGGACCACTAAGTTTCCAAATAGCTCCTGTTCTTGTGTTGACTCCTCCTCCTGGCTTGACTCTCTGTTTTATACACCTTTAAAGTTTTGAGTTCAGTTTGTCACAGATACAGGACCACTGAAATTATTTGTCTTAGGAGCTAATTTTGGTTGGAAGTTTCTCAATTCTTCTAGGGTTTGAAGTGTATCGGTGTACAGTTATATTAGCTAGATTCAGTTTTTAAAGACTGAGGCATATGTAAACATGTTTCCTTTTTCATTCGTGGCATTGATTATTGTGTGTGTGTGTGTGTGTGTGTGTGTGTGTGTGTGTGTGTGTGTGTGTGTTTTACTGAGTCTGAATACATGACATGCTAGAAAAGTGCTACACCACCAAGACAAGCTTTCCCAGCTATGTATTTTTTCTTATCATTCTTACTAACATGTTGTCAATTTTATTGCTGTTGGAAGAACCAACTTGGGTTGTTTGTAGTTGACATACAAAGCCTGCCTCCTCCCTGAATTAAAAACATTCAACTGTACATCTAAAAAATTCTGCCTTATGGGATGCTGTCACAAAAGGTTTGATGACATCCTTTGAAATAAGCAACTGAGTCCCCAGCTGTAAGGAGGAAGACATCATGTACTTGTCTTTGTGTCTTTGACGTTGATTGTGTTTATTAAAGTGCCTTCTGTTTGTGAGCGTCATACATACTGGGCCAAATTGTTCTAAGGTGGGTACTGTGGATTCGCAGGGGCACACCCTGTGAGATTGTTTTAGAAGCATCAAGCCAGAGTATGCATGAGGCTTTGAGGTAATTTAATGTGAAGTGTGGGAGCATTCAGCCCTCTCGGCAGTACACATTTACCTTGTGCAAGAGTAGACAAATTGTGGTAATGGTTGGGGAGGAACATTTCATTTCTGTTCATATTTAATGCATGAGCCTGAGTGTTTTAAAGTTTAGTGCAACCTTTCTGAGTGTGTGGCAGTCTAAGGGCTTGGACTCTTCTGGCTCTGCCAGTTAGCTGCCAGGTCTCAAGATAATGACTTTCGAATTTCCATATCTTCAGTGATGAGATAAATATGCAAACTACTTGCTTTTGTATCCAAGTACCACGCCTTTCATGTGATTTGGCACACAGTAGGCTCTTTGTGAGTGTCATTGAGTGTCTCCTGTTTCCTGTCCTTTCTTGTCATACTTGGAAGCTCAGCATTTCTCTCTCTGCTGCCTAGTGGAACAGTGAAAGAGGATGGAATAGAATTGAAAATGGAGTAACACAAAGATGTCCTTCCTGTCTGCACCCTTTTCATTAGAAGTGAGCGAGATCGCCGGGGACACGTTCTCAAATTTCCCGTGTTTTAATCTTAGTTTCCTAGTTCATTGACGGCAAATGGATTGTGTGTTTCTTCTCTCCAATTTTTATTATAACTTCCTGGGATGATGAATATTTTTTAGTCCATCTCATCTTTTTCTTTTTCCTCCCCTCCTTCTTGTCATTTCTGTAACGTCCTGTTACAGAAGTGATGTGATCTTAAAGCCCTGCTCTCAGCCAAGTCCAGGAAAGCGTGTCTATGCTACAGCTAAGGTGGGAACATGAAAGTTCAGGGCTGAGGTGGTGGCCTGGATTTTAGAAAGGAATCCTGAGTTTTGAGGCCCCACCAACCCTAAGCCATTGAACCTTCTGAGGAATTGGTCACTAAAACGGTCCTGAGGAATATGTGGTATGATTTGTTCATATTCATGCATCTGGAATTACCAGGGCTGATCTGGGGGCCAGAGAGATGGTGAGCTGGAGTAGCGTTCATTGGTGCTCGGGTACAATGGGAGTCACTCTCTACTGTGCCCAAGGAGTGAGCCCTGCTTTATATATTGTAACTAAGAATCTTCAGGTGTTGAGTTCAAGGAAGACAGACAGACAGTCAGCTGCTCTCTGTCCAGCCTGTCTGTCCTGCTAGGCTGGGGAGCTGTTTGAGTCCAGGAGATGTTAGAGGGGGGAGAGTAGAAGTGGAGTTCACACAAGTGGTTTGCTCCTCTTTGAGTACTGGGACCAGTGTTACCATGACACTCAGCTGGTGCAAGTTGGGGGGCAGATGTCACCACTTTTGGAAAGTGTTGCTTGCATAATGCACTCGTGAGGATTGATGAGACTTTGTCCTAATCATAGAGTTTCATTCAGCCACCTGGTGTCTTCACTATGGATGAGATCTGGATGTGTAGATAACAGTCACTGCCACACAGTACTGTCTGTGACCTGTGAGGTGCTTTTCCTGTATCCCCTTGCTGTGTGACAAAGCTTTTCCCGGAGAGACTTAACATATGTATACCTACATTGTATAGGAATCCCATGACAGACCAAATACAGATACCACCAAAGTCCAGTTTGGTGAACCAATGAGTTTTATTGGACTTCCAGGAATATCGGTGAGGGGTCACTTACAGGAGCAGAAATGACTCAAAAGACAGCTGCATCACCAAAGCCCACCCCAGCTGGGAACCTGGAGCACACTGCACAGCCTGGTCTAAACCTCTTCCAGGAAACTGGGCTGGTCTCACACAGACTTCTTTGCAGCTTTTACTGATTATCCTGGCAGGGAGGAGCCTAGTAAATCTGGTCAGTTTCAGCGATTTCCTGAAATTGTTTTGAGTATTTTACTTTCTTGTTCAAGGAACTTCCCTGCTGGGTGGAATGTTTTAATTTTGGAGTAAACTGTTACACAACACCCCATGGGTGTTCTTGAAATATATGCAAAATGGGCCTAAACCCATTCTTTATCTGCTTTGACAGGTAGAACCATTGTCGACTGAAACCCACCTTTGCAGACACAAAGGCAAGACAGAGAAAGGAATTGCAGTCCCTCTCTCAGGAAGTGAGCAGCCCCTTCAGATGGCACCCTTGGAGACCCTGACCAAGGCTCTTCTCTTTGGCCTGGGGTAAGTGTGGTGTTCCCCTGAGGCTGGGTTTAAGCATTTGACCTCTAAGACCTTCAAGTCTTTATTGTCACAGAGTGCCACATGGACCACTGTTTTGGGACAATGGAAAGTATGGTATTGGTGACTGGTCTTGGTGGACAAGAGGCTACTGTTCTCCCCATTCAGAACCGGCAGCTTTGAAACCTGTGGTGGCTTCAGCTTCTCAGGGGCGCAGGCTTGGTGGGTTCCTGCCACTGTTACCTTGTTTTGGAGACTCCAGAGGTTGACCCCCCACCTCTGTGTTCCTGGCTTCCCCTTTGCCTCTTGTCTGGTACTAGGAAAGGGGAAGAAAGGACAGATGTGTGTGTGTGTGGGAGGGCACACTTGGTGTCCCAGCATGTGTGTGTTGTATGTAGAATCATGTTAAAGGAGAGAGGCTCAGTCTTCTCCCTGCAAAATGTGCGGTGGGAGAGCATTTCACGGGATTGTCATCGATGTGATCAGACTGGACTCTTTCATTGTATGACGAGCCTGGAGCTTCATCAGAAGGGAGCTAGGGCTAACCGTGTGTTGTGAGTCACTTAGAGGAGAAAGGCTTTGAAAACACATCTCTCTTTTCTCCTTGGAGGTCCAGCAGAAAGGGCTGTACACTTTTCCATTTCTGCTCTGTGAATAGGGACAGTGGTCTCTGTAGTTCCCATTGATTTCATTGGGAGAGAATGATTAACACCAAAAGGCACTTTTCAAGGAATGAAACCATAGCTCAGTGGCTAAGAGCATGGGCTGCTCTTCCGGAGGACCCGGGTTCAATTCCCAGCACCCATGTGGTGGCTCACAGCTGTACACAATTCTACTTCCAAGGTATTCAGTGCCCTCTTCTGGCCTCCACAGAAGCCTGGCATACATGTAGTGCATTTACATACGTGTAGGCAAAACGTTCATACACAGAAGATATTTTTTTTTAAATGGAGCTTTTGAACAATATGAAGTTAGTATTATTCTTCTCAAGTTTGCCTGCTGCTCACAAACTTACCCTTGGTGATGGCACATTGTGTATTCATTTTTTTAATGTTAAGCAGGTTTTGGTAAGATGCTGGGGGCAGCTGACTTTGAACAAAATAGGAGCCAGAATGGCAGCTGCTTCCTGAGGCCTGACCGACCCTGCAGCTTCTAAGGTTTCCCACCTGCATTCCAGGTCCTGCTAGTGGGTCCTGCAGTAACCTGCTCTTCCAGTCTTGCCTGCTGCTCCTCCCTGCCAGAACCCAGAGCCAGCCCTGGCCACTCCCCTCTGATGAGCCCCGCTGTGGCTAGAGAAAGCTTCTTGGGTGTTCATGTCACACGGTGTGATCCTAATTAGCTTATGAACTCTTCTTGAAAGGTAGAGGTGACGTCAGCAACGACGGTCCCTGTGCAGTAGTGCACTCTGTCTGTCCCTTACTAACCCTTGGGACCCATTTTACTTCCTTCTAAATTTCACCCACCAAGTGCTAGTTAGTGCCCTAGTCTCTTTCTGTGGGAGGGCTCTCCTGTGAGGGCTTGTCTCTCCTTTGATCAAGTACCCCTGAATCCCCAAACCTCCATGTCATCTTTGTAGGAGCTATCTACTAGGAAGGCATTCCTGTCACAAGCCAGTACTAAGGTTTCACCTTGTCCCTTCCCCATGGACTTCCTGTGGCTTCCTTCCCTCCAGGACCTAGCATGCCAAGCGTATGTCTTGTCTCTGGCCCAATTCAGTCATCTAGAGAAACGACATTGGGAAACGACAGAACCTTCCCATAAACCCTGGTCCCCTAGCTCTGTAGTCTGTGCTTCTAACTGAGGAGACCTACTACCATGGGGCTGCTTGTCCTTCCCCTCAGCTGTTCATTGTGTGGACTACAGTGGCTGCATGGGGTACTGGGGTGCTTCAGGAGAGGCTGTTCTCCGATCAGTCTTCCTAGCTCTGTCTTAGGGCATGCTGTCCTTGCCACTCTTCTCCTTAGAGCTGTCTTCTCCCATGTCTGTGCTCAGTCATTATGTCACCTCCTCAAGCTGGATCCACCCTCCTGCCACTGCCTTCCTACTCTGGACCCTCTGACCTTTCTACTCCAAGATCCCAGCATGACTTGTCCACTCCTCTTGAATACCCTCCTTCCTGAAAGGGTGTTACAAATCTTGAGGGCTCTGTCCATGTAGCACCTATCTAGGAACTCTTTAGGGTCACCTAAAATCTGTTCA
Source organism: Cricetulus griseus (assembly GCF_003668045.3). Lineage (NCBI taxonomy): Eukaryota > Metazoa > Chordata > Mammalia > Rodentia > Cricetidae > Cricetulus > Cricetulus griseus. Next base: position 7,706,288 of record NC_048597.1, read on the forward strand.
AAGACATCCAGAGAAATGTCAGATTTGTTTCTAAGGTCTTCCAATGAGGAGAAAGAGCCAGCTTAAAGAGGAGAAAGAGCCAGCTTAAAAGGAAGCAAGGGGCAGGCCTGAAGGGAGCCTGTGCTTGTCTGAGCCCGTGTGTTTTCACACTGCAGCTGCTCCAGCTGAGTTATGCGATGGATGCATCATCCCTTGGCTTTGAGTGCAGGGCCCAGCCACCCACCCCAGGGAGCCAAAGCAGGTTTCTGTGATGAATAATGTCCATTTGCTCCCAGTGCTCAGGCCTATGGCCTGAAATGTTCCAGGGAAATGGGAAGATAGACTTACCAAGCTTCTGGCTCCATCCCCACTCTTGAAAGACACCAAAGATGTCAGTGTGCTAAGTTTTATCTGGTGGCCAGCCATATTCCATAGCAATTTCTCAGCAAAACACTAGACATGCTCTGCTTCTTGGGTGACCCTCATTGTAACATGGTGGGAAGATGGCTAACCTGGAAGTCAGAAAGCAACAGGATAGGGATGGCATGCTGGGCTTGGTGACATATACATCCAATCCCAGCAAAAACTATCTGATCTCTGTGAGTTCAAAGCCAGCCTGGTCTATATTGCAGTTCCAGCCTGGGCTACTTAGTGAGACCCTGTCTCTAAATAAATACATGCACACACACACACACACACACACACACACACACACACACACACACTACACACACTGAACGCCTACTGCATATCTGGCATTCTGCTAAGTGCTCTCAGTCAGGGTGGGGAGTTCCAAGATCTTCTCTTTCGGTCTCAAAACACACAGATGTCCAAGCCCCCATGGCACTGTGTGCATCGTCCTGTTTTTTTGAAGAATCATGTGAGTACACCACTTTATTTTTTTTTACTATTAATCCCACTTATCTCTCCGTCTCCTCACATTTGCCCTCTACCCTTGTAGCCTCCCCCCCAATCAAATTTAAAAGAAAGAACCAAAACACCAAACCAAACTAAAGAAAGAAAGCCTCATCTTGTTTTACTGTAACTCATCTCCCAGTACGTGTAATGTCTGATACCATGTAAATGCTGTGAAATTAGTTGTTATACATTGTTACTTAAGAGAATAATGACAGAAATTTATCTGTACTTGTGTTGTACAGATGCACATTTTTTTCTAAAGCTCTTTCATTCTGCAGTTGGTTAGATACGTGGATGTAGAGAGGTGGGCACAGGGGGCTGGCTGCAGGACCAAACCTCCTTCCTGTGGTGTGTGAGTCTCCTCTTTGAATCCAGAAATGGGACTCAGACTGAACCCATCCTTGCACTTTACCTGACTTCTGTCCCCATGGATGCTGTCTGTTAATCTTGGGGGAGAAACAGGGCCTTTGAGGATGATGTCTTCTGGTCACACTGATTCTAGAGAGAAACAGGGCCTTTGATGACGATGTCATATTGACTGTAGAATGCAGAGCCTATGTATGTGTTCATTTCTATGCTGACAAGGTCTGCAGTGTTTTGTGTATTGGTTAAAGTCAGTGTTGCTTGAAGCACTCTATCTAGGTATGGCTCGGGGAGTGGCTAGATAATGTTTTTAAAACTGCAGAATCAGGAATCTCGCTTTAGTTTTAGGTATTTGTTCACAGGGGGGTGTCTTGAGCTGGCTCTTTGAATTCCCTTCTAAAAGTTGTACTTTCTAGTCTTTTTAAGGAGTAGGAGACCATCTTAGTTTTGAGTGGTATGAGCCTGTGATGTACATAGGAGAACATCTTAGTCTTGAGTGGTCTCCGTCCGTGGTATATACAGTTTAGAGTGTTGGGCTTTGAGTCGGATGCTTAGGACACCTTTCCCCTGGCTTGTCCCTCTCCTGCCCACATTGCATAAACATTGGCATGACAGGAACAGATGGCCATTCCGGAGCTCCTTTGATGTCACATTTGGTTGCCTGGGTTGGGGGTAGAGTGGTTGCAGCCAGTCTCTGTGGGAGGAGGAGAGGCTGCCTGGGAAATACCCACTTGACAGTGGGTAAACAGAAGGAAAACTCCAGAAACTCTGGGTGCCCTGGTCCGTGTTCAGTCCAGACAGCAGCGGTGTGGGATTTACAGAAGTGTTTAACTTGGGAAGGAGCCAGAGCACAGAGCACAGGCTTTAATTGATGTTCTGCAGAGTTTGGTTTTCTTATAGGAATGAATGAACCGGAGTGTGGCGGGGTGAGGGGCTGCTTGTCAAGACTTCCAGGGTTGGAAAGAAAATTTCTCTCAGAAACCTGGGTTAGGCTCAGGGGAGGGCACCTATAACCCCAGGTAGTCAGTGGAGAGCAGAGCAGGGCTTACCAGGGTGTTTTCCAACTGATTAAGCATCATCAGTCTGTGTAATGAGGACCAAAGGCTTTGATGGAGAAAAGGAAGTATTATAATGAAGAAGCGAATCCAGACAGGGTGTGAGACAGCAGAATGCTGAAAGAAACAACAAGGGCTGGCAGGGAGTGAGCGGACATCAAACAGCAGTACAGGGTCTGAGGTGTGGAGGGCACAGGAGAGGAGGCTGTTGCCACTGGCAGTGGGGAAACCAGGCGGGGCCTCCAACCACGGTGGAAAAACTAAGTCACAGAGGCCACCTCTAGTTCCTGTTATTCTAGCCTTGAGCTAAGAACTATTGATACTTTTCTAATGTGTTTACAGAAGTCCCAGTGGGTCAAATTATGGCCGTGTTTTTTAGGGCTAGTGGCATCTATTTGCTGGGCTTCATAGTAATTTCTCTGAGGGTGTGAATATGGGAGCTCATCGAATTGATTTTTTAGCATACCATTCGTTCCTTATACGGCTGTGAGTGTGGCCTTCGAAGGTGCCCTCAGGAGACCAGTGATGTGTGATGGGCAACTCCTCATCTCTCCAGGAATTACTGTAAGGAGAGAGAGGGCAGCCCCACAAGAAGGATGGGCTGAGTCAGGACATTAGCCAGCAAACTGTGAGGGCTGAAGATGGGGAAATTACGAAGGATGCTGTCATCTTTCTGTATGTGTAGAACAATCTGTTTATCTATAGTACACATGGCCCTAGAATTAGGGCTGTTAGACTTAGCGACCCCCCCCCCGTTTTTACAAGGGTGCAAACCACATGTGAAATTGTGAATTTGGGGCTTTCTATGGTCCAGGAGTGTCATTAGCTTTTGTACAGAGCTTACATCTTTGGTGTCAATGACAGCTCATTGTCAGCCACCCAGTCACCAGGGAGGCATGCCAGGGTCCAGAGCATGCAGCAGCTCTAAACTCTGATGTTTAGTAGGTCAGGTATAGGAAATGCATTTTTGACTTAAGGCGATGGGTGTAATTGGGAAGTAGCTCCATCATAAATTGGGGAGTGTACCTGTATTTATTTCAAGTTGGGACACGAAGCCTATATGGACTTTTAGTATAGTATTTCTGCTTTATTTTTTTTCTCAGTGATACAGTAATCTAATGTGTACACATACCTAAGAGGCCATTAGTCCTAAAAAGATCCAACACAACAAATTTGAAACCTGTTTTCCATTGTGTACATTTGTTCATTGTACATGGTACTGTGTTACACGAAGACATTGTCGTGCATGTTTATATCTTATATTGCCCACATTCCTCCGTCTCACCTACCCTGTTCTTTCTCATCCTGCCCAGTCCGGTTAGTCCTGTTTATTCTCTTAGGGAGTTTCACGTCACGTATATGCACAGGATTTTATGTATCTGCATAAAATCTAGGGACCATAAATGGGAGAAACACATACTTGTCTTTCTGAGACTGGCTTAACTTGTTTCATGTGATTATTTCCAGACTTTGTTTTTCTTTGTAAATGAAAAAAAAATCCACTTGTGTTGATACCACGTCTTAAAAATCCATTCTTACGTGGTTGGACATGCAGGTCTAGTAGATGGGCTTTTTGTTTGTGTCCCTGGTGTGACTATTAGGGATGTAAGTCTGGGAGTTTTATTGCACAGCTCCCTGTCACTGCTCTGAGCATTTCCTCCCATGTAGGTCCAGTTGATTTTGCTAGAAATCACTCCTCAGGATGGACGGAGTGATTTTTCTTTTTCTATTAATTGTGTTCTTAGACAATTTCATACTGATTCGCCGTGGCTTCCGATTACCCCGGCCTCGCCTTTCTCTCCTGCCAGTGGTCAGCCACTCACTCCTCCTGTCGAGGTCCCTTTCCCAGATCTTGTTCTTGTCTTTTTTGCTTTACGATAAGCGTAGTTACTTTTTGGGGGGTAAAGTGATTACTCCTATCTGCCAGTTGGTATTTCCTTAGTGAAATACAGAAAAGTGTTCATTGGACAAGGCAAAGTCAAGAGACTCACATTCTTTCTTCTTGGGCACTTCCTGCTTCTGATTCTGACCACCTGTTGGTCAGGTGAAAGTGCCATCCTCTACAGAGTTTTCTCCTAATGTGGTGGAACCAAAAAGCAGATACATTGGCTCATGGCTCATGGCTCATGGCTCCTGCTGGTGATTCAGTCACTGAGTGGTTGAAGGTCGAGGTAGAAGAATTGCTGTTTGAGAACAGCACAAGTGAGTGATCTACAAGTAAGATCCTTACAAGAAAGCCAACACAAAGCCGTGACCTTAAGACTTATGTATGGATGTTAATGTGTCAAGACAGCCTTGGTTTGACCTTGTGTTTTTTATTTATTCATCAGACCCAGGTTCTGTGGCTGGAGTTTTACTTTTGTATGTGTGTTATGTTTTAAATGCTGGGTTCTTTTCCTTTCCTTCCCTTCTACTCTGGGACTAAAAGGTTTCATGTAGGTTGAAAATGGAAACTACGGAAAACACGGGATCTGGAAGTAATTTTCATCGGGAGAGAAATTACCCAAATGGGAAAAGACGCTTTTTTGTTGCTTGCCAGCTGAGGGGAACACAAAAGTGGGTAACTTGCTTTCCTTCAGTAATTGGATACATTATGCAAGGCTAACAATTTCCCTGGGACTTTGCCGTTAGCAAAAGGCAGGCCCCGGTGTTGGCCTGTCCCCTCTCTGAGTGCATGGAGATGGGGGTGAAATCCACGTCATCGCCCTTCTATTTCTGACACTTGAACAACACTGATTCCCGCAGATGGGGCTCATTCAGTGACCACTGTCTGCCACCTCAACAGGGATGCCTGGGTCAACCCAGGTCTGGGACTGTGGGAAACAGGCTGGGGAATTCTCTTGTCTGGTGCTAGCCTTCCTGAGGGGATGGGACAGTTAGGAGTGAGGCCTTCTGTTGCCTCGTGTTGGGATTATCAAACCACTTCCTGTGACTGGGGTTCGTGGTCCCAGGCAGTTGCTAATTTCCAAAGAATAAAATTTTACTTTGGAAATTAAGTGACTTCTTTTGGCCTGTCATTTCTTCCAAGATGATTTTGTTCCCAGATATCTTTCCTGCTACCGTCCGGCATTGACTCCTGTGCTTCAGCTTTCTCTCATGGTCATGAGAACAGTTTAGTCTGAGACCTGCAGTCTGTTTTGGTGAAGTTCACCTTTTCCACAGTTTTGACCCATGTGGCCCAAATTGCCTGTATGTCAAAGATCATCTACCTACCTGTCTGTCTGTCTATTATTTTTTATATTGGTTGGGTTGGACACCTGGATGCAGATGTTTTTACTGCTGAGTTACTGCCCGCCCGGCCTGATTCTCGTGTCTTGTTTAATCGTTAATGTGCAGTTGTTGAGACAGAGTTGGCTGAATAAATGCCTACATCCCTGTTTCCTGTACTTAGTTCCAGAGGCTTCCAGGAGTCGTTGTTTGAAAATTTGTTCTACTCTTTGCTGACCACCTGGTTGATTTGAAGTGGCACAGTCACTTGAGTCTTTTACCACCCACCCAGTTTAGTCCTGGGTTCAGGTTCATGCGTAGGGGAAGGAATCCTTTTTGTTCTGCAAATGCATTTAATTTAGTAAGTTCAAAGAACAGTGTCTGAATCTCACTTAACATTTAGGGTTTATAAATGTAATTGAAATACTTGGGGAAAAGCATCATGTTAGAGATGGATTCGTCTGTGTGTAAAACTAAAACCAGACTCATTGCCAAATTTAATTTGTCAAGCGTTCTTAGAAAGAGGCGGCTTTCTAGAGAGTGTGAAGCTCATTTTGTCTTAGGCTCAGTAAGACCATTCTTTGCATTTCTCTTTCTGTGCATCTTTCCCATACAAAGCACTGTGCAAAACCCTGCGCATGCGGCTCACGACAGCTTTATTCAGAATTGCCCAATCTTGGAGGCAACCAAGATGTCTTTCAGTAGGTGGACACCTACCTCACACAATAGCATACTATATAGTGCTAAAAAGAAATGAGCAAGCCACGGAACAGCCTGGAAGAACCTTAGATGTAGTTGTCAGGGACTGGGGAGCAGGGGGGATGACTAGGTGGGAGAAAGAGGGTAGAGTGGATGGTCTGTAGATTGAGGATTTTGGGTAATAGTGATGTGTCATGTGGGCTCACTGGTTTTTAACAGATGTCCTTCCCTAGCAGGAAGGGGGCGGGGTCTTTTCTTACAGAACAGGAAGTCTATGAAAAAAAATCTCTGTACTTGTTCTCTGAACCTAAAATGATCTATATATAAAATTTTGGAGAACCCAAGCTGAGGAGATGCACCTCTGAATTCTGTCCAGGGGATCCAGTCAAGAGTGTATTGCTTGGCCTGTGTTAATTCTTATCATCCCCTGAGACCTTCTGCTTGGACAGTGGTTGCTAGGCAGCATGAGAAGTTCCTACGTTTCTGTACCTGCAGAATTGGGATGTGACAAGAATGGCCTTTTTCTGGGTCTCTTCATAGCTATGAGGCACCAGTCTCTAGGTCCTGTTTGCCCCTGTACTGTGGTAGTACTGTTGATACTAAATGGGCTTTTCTTCTATTTTTGATTTTTTTTTTCCTTTGGTACCTTCTATGTTGGTCAGACCTTCTGGCTTTTGGAGGCATTGGGAGCTGCTAGGACTCTGATAGTAATTGAAAGTCTTGGAAACACAAACAAATGGTCAGAGCTCACACTGGTATTTGTGCCTTTTTCTTGAGTCATTTCCAGGGTCTGTGTGCACAGGGCACGTAGCACGGAGCTAAGCAAGTGTGAAGATTTTCCTGGAACTTTGGTTGGGAGGGATTCACTTTTACTGAAGACAGCATCCTGGTCATCTGTATTTACCACAGGCTTCGTTTGTGGATGGAAGGGCTCCCTTGTGGTGACGCTGTACCAAGAGTGCCTAGGGGTAAGGGAGAAAGCTCTTCTGGTAGTAGAAGGCAGAGAGCTGGGCCTGTGATTTTAGGGGATTATCACGGGGATCCCCAAGGCTTAGTTGGATAGATCAAGAGAGAAAGTCATGGGATAGGAAGGTTGTGGTGTAGTGGCCTTTTGAAGACTGTGGTATGAGGGGTTCTAATCTGATTCAGGTGTTAATAGGCTCCTGAGTGGAGGGTATTAACCAAGCAGCTTCCTCATTTGGACCTCCGCTCTTAGCCATCGACATCTCTAAGCGCTGATTAAATTTTGTTATTGCACACACAGCCCGATCCCCCTGGTGCCATTGGATCTGTATTAATAAAATCTTAGCTTCTCCAGGCATAAATCTCTGTCTTTATGGTTGGTAAGAAAAGGGGCTTTCATCTTTTGAGGGTAGGTAGTTGAAGAACTCTATAAGGAGTTCAAGGGTAGATGAGAAATGCTCGGAGATCATTTATGGTTCTGTGCAGCCAGTGCTCATTTGCCGTCATTGGAGAGTCCTCCTCTCCCACCCTTGGCTCCCCCCCCCCCCCACACACACACACACCAAGCCTTGCTGTTGACGGTTCCCCAGCGCACACTTCCCTTTCTGGTTCAGGCAGCAGAGAGATTGGAGAGTTAACCTCTCAGGAGCTGCATCTGAAATCGAGGCCTGGCAGCGTGCGGCAGACCTTGGGTGCTTTCAGAGGTGCACACCCAAGTTTTCGGGCGGCTGAGCCACTTGTCTGTCTTAAGTGGCACGTGGTTAAAAACTTGTCCGCAGATGCCAGTGGACTGGTCTGCTTTGAACAAAATAATAATAACGTTCACATCTGCTCTCCTTTTCATCTAGTGATCTTAAAACCCCAAGTGCATATTAATTAAGCCTCACGTTACTGGAAGGTAAGAAAGGGTAGAGGAAAATCACTTTCATCACTGTTGCAAAAAAACTTGGAGGGACAGCCTCTGGGGCCAGCAGAGTAACAAGCATTTTGCACCCCGACCTTGCCTTTCATCTGGCGTCAGAGCTTCTCTGCAAGTGTTTCCTGGTGGGAGTGCCTTAGCAGACAGGCACGGAGCTCGATCTCACCCCAGCTTGGCAGCATTGTCCCCAAGCTTCTTCATGGCCTCACTGGGGGTTTTCTGGTGCTTTATGATGCGGACTGGGTATGCTGCAGATGGCTGGTGATGCAGTTTGGTTTTCTTGCCATCCTTTTGGTTTGATGATATGCAGTTAGGTAGGCAGGGCCTTTTAAATGTCAGCTGCCTGCCCAGCTGGTATTAAGTAATTTTTAGTTAGTAGCCTGGGGCTCCCTTGTACCCAATGCTCTCCCTCCAGTCTGCATCCCCTCTAAGTCAGGATAATAGAACCATCCAGAGAGAGCCATTGCTTTTCTGACAAAGGAGGCATGGGGTTTTGTCCATCAGAAGAGCAAAGCAGAACAAAGGCCACGAGGAAGTGGACTGGTCCTGTCATTAGCAGTGGGAAATCCAGCTGCCGGCCTGTGGGGAGGGAGACTGGGGCTCCTCTCACAGAGATCAAGGGCTGCTGCGTGACAAGTGGGGAAAAGCACTTGGCAGGGTGTGAAGTGTGCGCACAGTGAGTTCGAAAAGGAGTATGGTTCTTTGATTTTTAAACAGGAAATCTTTAGCTCCATTTGCAGAAATTCCTAGCAGCCAGTATCAAGTGTGCTACTGATTTTCCGACATCATATTGCCTTTCTTGACATCTGTGTGTTGAGAGAAAAGGTAGGGTCTTTAGGGCTGCCTCCGTGTCATACCTGTGTGGATTTCATCTTCCCGGCATTAAAGCTACCTACATATCTGTTAGCGCAGGCACAGGGGAATGCTTGTTATTTTAAGGTTGGCGGTCCCCTGAGTAAATTCTAAAGGACACTCTATGACAGGACTGTGCTCCAAGCATTATTGTCAAGTCTGTGTATTGTTTGTTTACCACGGTTTCCTTATACCATGGGGGCCCTAGTTGGTGGGAAATATTACTATTATGTTCCTTAAATGAAAGTAGAGCAAGGAAATGGCCTAGAAATCTACTTTATCGATAGGGTGGGAAAATAAATAAAATCCTTTGTCTCCTACTTGAGTACTGGGTTCTCTTCTTGCACAGGCAGCCTTTTTGCTCTAGTCAGTGTCAGGGGCCCCACGCATGGATGGTATTTCTTCCAGAGGTGTTGGGAACCAAATTCAGGTGGTCAGACATAATGACAAATGCCTTTGCCAGCTACGAGCCATTTCTGGCCCTGAGTTGGTTTTTATGGAGTACCAGCGAGGGCTAATTTTTCCTATGGTTAATTCTGTTAATGTGGTTTCTTATAGATTTTGCTTACTTTAAAATTTTCTCCTGGAATGTTTTAAGAGCACAGAAGAGCACAGGGAATACCATGCTTTCAGAGGGAAATATCTACTGGAGGCATGGGTGCCAGCCACAGTCACTTATTATCACTGACTCTAGGCATGGGTGCAGGCTATGGGCACTTGTTGTCTGTCTCTAGGCATGGGTGTGAGCCATGGGCACTTGCTGTCACTGTCTCTACCAGTTGTTCCTCTTACATTTCTTCCTCATAACTTCTGTCTCTTTGCAGCGATTCTCTGAGGTCACTATGACCTTCACAGCTCTGTATCTGGTGAGGCCCTGTGAGGTGGAAGTCATTGCCATCACCCACTTAGTCACTGTGCATCTGGGGTTTTCCACAGCCCCTGCTACCATGCACCCTCACTGTCATTTCCTAGCTCAGAATTGTTTCAGAGACTCAATCATCATGGACAAAGGACCCTCTGTAAAACTTTCTTGACTAATTTTTTTGACTGATTATACTTAAAAGTATAGAGTAAACAAGTGTGCTGCATTTTTTGTGTGTGTTAAAAAATATGCCCAAAATAAATCATTTCAAATGAATGGTTGTGCATTTACTACCTCAGTTTTCAAAATTTTCATCATCCCAAACAGAAACCATCTATCTCATTAAACCATCACTCCCCATTCCTCAGCCTCCATCCAGCCTGCCACAGGCCCTGCTAACCTCTATCCTGCATCCCATTTGTGAGTTCACCTATTTGGGATAAGTGATATTTCCTGTGTCAGTTCTTTTCTGTCCAGCTTCTTTCACTTGGCACCATGCTGGTCTACATTGCAGCGTGGCTCAGTGCTCTTTGGCCGAATCACATTTTCAAATATCTCCACACTGTGCTTTCTTTAACTGCTTCCACTTTCTGGCTGCTGTGAACACAGTAATCAAACTCAGCGGTGACTAAAAACAGTCCCGTTATAAGATGGGCAGTGGGCTTAAATTGGCATTTCTCTGGAGGCTGTGCAGGTGGCCGAATAAGCACGTGAAACAGACGGTCTGTATCGTGAATCATTAGAAAAAACGCCAGTCAAGACCACAGTGAGGTATCTTTTGTGATCGCTACAGTGGTGTTTGTGCTTCTTGTTTTAAAAGACTGTTTCACCATATAACTCTGGCTGGATAAATTTAAGCTGTGAAGCTTTCATTCCCACCCCAAAACCCTCCCTAGAGACAGGATTTCAGTCTATAGCTCTGGCTCACTTGGAACTGGCTGTGTAGACCAGGCTGGCCTTGAACTCAAATAAATCTGTCTCCACTTCCCAGGTTATGGGATTATGGGCATGTGCAACCATGCATGGCTGCCTAGTAAATTTTTAGACTTCTGTTATTGTGTGCATGGATACAGATGATGTATGTGAGTATCACGGCATGTGTGGATTTCAGATGACAACTTTGTGGAGTCTGTTCTCTCCTTCCACCTTTGAGTGACTTATGGGGGCTTAAGGAACATGGGTTGTCTGATTTCCTTGCAAGCACTCTTACCAACCGCTCTCATCAGCCTGGTGTGCATGTGTGTGTAATTGCTTCTAATGGAAAGTAAAAAGTGTTGGTGGGAGGGTGGGGGAGCTGGAACCCTTGCACACTGTTGGTGAGATGGTAGACCCTGCAGCCACCGTGCAAAAGTTTGGTAGCCTCTCAGAATGTGGAACTCAGCCCACATCCATGGACTTGGCCCAAAGAATTCAAAACAGGGACCTCAGTATATCCTTGTAAATTGGTTGAGTGGCTTTTGGACATGTATTGCCATCATTTATCAGTTCCTTCTATATAAGGGACATTTATTTATGGAGCCAATCCTGCCTTCCTTTAGAGCCCTAGAAACATTTGTGTGCTGTGTGTAAGGGTGCAGAGCCTGCAGAGTAGAACACTGTCACATCCTGAACCTCAGAGGCAGTCCTGCACCGTGGAGACCCCAAGGAAGTGTTCTGAGTGAGAAATCAGGCTTTATCTTCCAAACTCTTTTATTCTTTAGTCTTCTAGTCTCTGAGCCCCAAAATCGTATTTCCCAGGCATTAAATCTTGTTGGATTCACTATGATAGAATTGGCAGTTTCTGCAAATCAGACTCTGAAATGGAAACGGCGAGTATGAAACAAGAGTATTGGTTCTGGGTTCTTGGGAAGCCAGTCACTGTGTTTGCAGAGTCCAGTCTCTCACTCAGCTGTCTAGTAAACTATTGACAACTTATACTGAACTTTTATTGGCCTGGGGTGTAGTAGCTCACTATTCATATTCTGGAAATCTACTTTCAACAATAGAATGAAATATCCTGTCTTTAAAATATTCCCGTTTAAGCCGGGTGGTGGTGGCGCACGCCTTTTATCCCAGCACTTGGGAGGCAGAGACAGGCGGATCTCTGTAAGTGCTAGGCCAGCCTGGTCTATAGAGCGAGTGCCAGGAGAGGCCCCAAAGCTACACAGAGAAATCATGTCTTGAAAAACAAAACAAAAAAATTACTGTTTAGGGCTGGAGAGATGGCTCAGAGGTTAAGAGCACCAACTGCTCTTCCAGAGGTCCTGAGTTCAATTCCCAGCGACCACATGATGGCTCACAACTATCCCTTATGAGATAGTTGCCCTCTTCTGGTGTGCAGATATACATGGAAGCAGAATGTTGTATACATAATAAATAAATAAAATCTTTTAAAAAATTACCGTTTAACTCCACCCTTGTCCTGATTCTGGGGTTCTACACTAATGGGAAGGATTCCTAAATCAGGCATGGTGGGGCGTGAGCGCGCGCGCACACACACACACAGAGAGAGAGAGAGAGAGAGAGTTAGAGAGAGAGAGAGAGAGAGAGAGAGAGGGAGAGAGATGGAGAGAGAGAGAGAGAGGGAGAGAGAGAGAGTGAGTGGAGATTAGTCTGTCTTACAGGATGTGGTCCTGGTGGTCCAACAATGGCTGTCTCACAGTGGAAAGGCCCAGACCCCTTCAGTAGTTCCATCCATGAGACAGAATGTTTCTGCAGTCCCAGTCTGGTGCTGGAGCCCTGGGGAGCTGCTGGTCTTCAGCCTACATTGGAATCCTCAAGCCTGACTCAATACTGTCTACAGCAGCAGGATAGATGTACTTGCCAGCAAGAGGGAGGAGGACCAACAGGCAAAAAGCAAAGCTTCCTTCTTCCTTGTCTTTTCACCAGAAGGTACCACCCAAGTTGAGGGTCAATATCCATGCTTCAAATAACCTGATTAAGACTGGGCAGTGGTGGCACACACCAGTAATCCCAGCACTCAGGAGTTAGAGGCAGGCAGGCAGATAGACCTCTGTGAGTTCTAGGACAGCCTGGTCTACAGGGTGAATTCCAGGACTACCGGGGATGTTATATAGAGAAACCCTGTCTGAGAGGAAGAAAAAACAAACAAACAAGAAACCAAAAAAAAAAAAATTGGACTAAAGAAAATCTATCACAGATTAAGAAAGTTAATCGTAGGAGTGTTCAGCATCTTGGGTTTAGTTGATCCCAGATGGAGTCAAATGGACAACCAAGATTAGCCATCACAGACTGTAACCCAGAATTGTGAGCCATGAAACCCTTTTTCCTCTTTAGTTGTTTGATGGTGTTTGATGGCAGCAACAGAAAACAAGGCTCAGGCATCATGTGTGAATTTTTCTTGAAATATTTTTGCTGCATATTGGAAACAATCGGGGATAAAGCAATAGAGTCTCCCCCACACCACACGCCATAAACAGTTATTGTCCTTCCTAATCATTTGGTTGGATTTCCTGTGGGAGCAGGAAGGGAACAGATAGGTGGCAGTTTCAATTTGAGGGATGTTTAGAATAAGTCTATATAGACCAGGACAATGCAAAGAACACCAGTGACCTTGTTTACCCCCCTCCCCCCATTTCAACTTAGCCCCGAGTGTGTTACTACACTTTTCAGGTAGGCACACATTTTGTGGAGTAAGTGGACACATGTTGTGTCCTGCTGTATTGCCGTTTGTGGCTTTTATGATATGGTTTCATCCAGGAAACAAATGTTGGATGCTGTCCTTTCATGGCCTATTTATCTTAATTATATGTGGGACAAGTTTTGTGTCTGTCATACACATTTGAGAAGCGAGTAAAAACCATGCCAGCCCAGCCTGGTCTAGGTGGAGGAATATCTGTGCAGATAGCTTTGTATCCAATTCGAAGGTCTTCTGGATACAGCGTTCTCAGAGTCCTTGTACTGGGTTAAGTCCTGTGGTTTACACGAAGTGCTAAAGTCAGCAGGGTTGCATGAACCATCCCTTTAATATGAACTTAAACAAGCACAGATAGCACCATGGGAAAACTGTGATTGCCGGGCACCACCTGCTTTTATCCCGAGCACTGAAATCCTTTGGGTGTTTAGAAAATAGCTTTAGGCAGAGGCAGTCGGATCTCTGTGAGTTCGAAGCCAGCCAGGGCTAAACTGTCTCAAAAAACAAAACAAAATAAGGAGAGAGGGGGAGGGGGAGTGAAGGGGGAGAGAGAGAGAGAGAGAGAGAGAGAGAGAGAGAGAGAGAGAGAGAGAGAGAGGGTGGAGGGAGGGAGAAGGGAGGGGGAGAGAGGGAGAGGGAGGGAGAGAGGAAGGAAGGAAGGAGGGAGGGAGGGAGGAGGGAGGGAGGGAGGGAGGGAGGAAGGAAGGAAGGAAGGAAGGAAGGAAGGAAGGAAGGAAGGAAGGAAGGAGCCTTAGTGGGTTTGGGACAATTTTGCCAAAAAGGATGGAAAATAAAGCAGGCATTATGTTCTTATATATGTGTAGACTGGGTTGAGTTGACAAACCCTCCTGCTGGTTTTGCTCTGTCCTGGAGGCAGTATGGACAGTTTTAAGCAATGTAAAGAAGTGTATTATTTCTCCTAGTGCTTTAAGTGGTTCAGGTCCCCTTTCTTTCTGATAAACAGGGTCACAGTTTAGAGATCTTGTTTCAACTTTGTATTTGTTCTCAGGACACCTCTAAGTTCAGGGAGCTTAGGGGTCTGTGTGAGCACTTCTCTGACCCCACATGCCTCGTCATCTGTGGGAGATAGTAATACCCTGCAGTACTGTTGGCAAGAGTAAACGAGCTTGTGTATTAATCGTTAGTCAGAGTGGTAACTACGGTTTCCCCGTGGGTTAGACGCTCAGAGATGGGCAAGAGGGTGGCTTTGCCCGTTCTGAACACAGCAGCCTAGTGGGTAACCAGTTGGGCTTGGAGTGTAGTGTAATACCCTGTTTTAGCTGCTGTTGCTTCTTCTTCTTCTTCTTCTTCTTCTTCTTCTTCTTCTTCTTCTTCTTCTTCTTCTTCTTCTTCTTCTTCTTCTTCTTCGTCTTTCTTCTTCTCCTTCTCCTCCTCCTCCTTCTTCTGAGACCCAAGACCTGTCATTAGAGTGAAAGTGGTGGGTGACTTTTCTCTTGGGAAGACTTCTTGCAGGCATTTTGCGTTCATCTTAGAGAAGGCAGCTTACCAATGTGCGTGACCATCAGTTTCCTCAGGACAAACGTGTGTCCCAGTAAAGGTACTCAGTTCACATTCTTTGGAGACTTTAAGTTTGCACTTGCCCCATCTTGTTAAATAATGAATGGGCCACACTGTGCACACCAGCATTCTTTTTGCACAGGGCTACAATTTAAGCATTATATAGCTCATGGCTTTGAAAGGGTGTCTGAGCCATCTCCAATAAGGCTGTGTGAGGCCTTGTGTGAAATCGACCCCGGCATCGTGCCTCCCTCTCTCCTTGTCTACACTACACCACGGTCTGAACGCCTTCCCTCAGAGTAAATGCAGTTGCTACTGCTGAGCACAGCCCTGAAAGAAATCTGAATTTGGGAATTAAGGGGGCTTAGGTTGGAATTCTGCTCGGCTGCTTCAGCTTAGTCGTGTAGTTCTCGGAGCTTCGGGTTGTAAAATGGTGCAGCCTTGTATTCACTGATTGAGTGAAAACCTTCATTGTTCCACTGTATGTATGCAGACTGACAGGGCTTAAGTTTCATTCTTTTTGCAACACCCACGTACACACACACACACACACACACACACACACACACACACACACACAGACAGACACCACTTCTCCAAGAAAAATACCTCGTATTAACAAACGAATGGAACCTTTAGTTATTTAGTAAAAGTTTTGTGAAGGGGCAGGGTTAGCATTCTGAGGGGGCCAGGACTCTGGTTTTTAATCTCCCTGTAATTTTCACAGCTCTGAGATGACACAATGTGTAATATAGCCCAATAATAACCAACCTTTATTGCTGCTTGTCCTCCTATTCCAGTGTTGTGTGTGCAGCTCATAGCTCACCTGGGAGGGGTGTAAGTATTATTAAAAAGCTTGTTTACCGATGAGAAACTGGAGTTTAGTATGGTTAAGTAGCTAACCTGATCATCCTTGTGGCCTCAGAGCTGCATTCTGAGCCAAGCCCCCTGCCCCCCAAGAGTAGAGAGGTGACCCCGGGGACGAATTGGCTGGAGAACGGGGTGGGGGTCCTTCCCTCCACGCCCACGGTTTCCTTCTCCATGCCTCTCAGGCGTTCTGCTAAATCTCAGGGTGGCAGAAAATGAAGGGAGGCATTTTGTATTAAGACCAGGGTGTGAAGTGGTCTTTAAAATATTTCATCAAAGACGAGGGTTTGCTGTTTAGACCATAGTCCCCGGAACCCTTGGTGGCTGTATTTGAAATGGTGTATCCTTAATGCTTACAGCTTGGTTCTTTCTCTGAGAGATGCCTTGGACAGTAGTTTCTTCATAATGATACTATCTCCAAAGTTGAACCCACTCCCTTACGAGTATTATATAATGCAGCTCTCTCCTTATTCCCCTCTCTCTCCAGGGAATCGATTCCTTCTGAGTTAGCAGTTTGGGACATTATTCTCCTGCCCTGTTAAGAAAGTGTTTCCTGATGGTGGAGAGACACTGGCCAAGGATTGGAGTGTGTCCCTTTTGTTCTGGATGACGCTCCCTGGCAGCCCATTATTTATAGCTCAGGAGGGCAATGCAGGTGCTGTTGACCCGTCAGGACAAGTTGGCTCTGTATTCCTTCTTCAGGAAAGTTGGGATGCAGCCCTTCCTCAGAGGCTCGAATCGCACTAATCATGAGCTAAGTGTAAATATATTAAAAATACAAATCATACTTGGCTACAGAAATAAACATTTTGACGTCCTGTCTCCCACAGCTTTCCTCCGTGACTATTGTTCGTGCCGCTGTGAAAGCTTTTCCTAAAAGAATATTTTTCTAACTTGTTCAGTTTGTCATTTTACTGTCGTGAAATTTCTAGCAGAAAACACTATTGCCAGGATTTTATTAGGGGGTGGTTAGCGTCTGATTGCTGAAATGTAGTGGTAGTCTGAGCTTTCAGGAACTGAGTGTGTCCATGGTGCAAAACCTTTTTAGTGGCTTTGTGACCACTTGGAAGGGCCTTACAAGTTTTTGTTAACCAGTGGCAGTGTTGTGACAGGTGGGCTGATCCCTGTAGCACCGAACCCTGGAGTTCAGTGGCTTCATACACTCCCAGTGTCATTCCTAGTTTGTTTCAGAAGCCAAAACTGTTTGCAGCCCGAGGAGTTGAGGGTGGGTGGTTCACTCTGTCTCCATGTGATCATTCAGGGATCCAAACTGACTCCATATGGCTGGGCTAAGATCCGAGTCCTTCCCCAGCTTTTCTGAATTCTCTGAGGGGAGAGACTCAGAGGGAATTAGCCCAGTACTGGGATCTCTAGAGGGGGCAACTTGACCATGGTCAGATTCTGATGGCTAGAATCCTGGCAGTGGCTCTTAGGTCAGTGTGACTGGGCTGGGAAGCGTTTACTCCCTCACTTCCCAGGTGAAAGTCACTGCCATTGTGGGGTATCAGAACTTAATCCAGAGCTTTCCAAAGGTGGTGTGATTCAGCTGGGAAGACTTCGGCTGCCATTAACTTCACTGGGCAGTGAGGAGTTGATGGAATTTCCAAAATTCATTTTGCCTTAGGTAGTTATTAGGATTCTATAGAAGTGAGGGGGCAAGTTTGATTTTCTTGTTTTCAAATGCTGCATGGGGACATTTCTGCTGTGCCCGATGATGTGATTGTACCCTGCTAAGAGCTGCAGGATAGATATCTGCCTGTGAGCACTGGAGCCCAGCTGTGACCCTGCCTGGGGTCTGCACATAGTTCCTGGAGTTGCACGTAAGCTGAGATTGCCTTCCCTGAGCCTTGGGGCTCCAGTTGCCCAAGTTCTATGGCATCTGTGCACTGGAAAGGTCACTTGTTTGGAGTTTATTTCAGACCACAGCCAGATGTCCCTGCTTAGAAGGAAAATCCCGCCTGCCTGATTTTTTTTTTCCCCTGCTAAAAGATTTGCCTCAGATATATCTGAAGATTCTCATCTTTGAGGTTATCTTGGTAAGAAGTTGAAACTTTTCATAGGTAGCAGCCATCTTTGATAGAGTCTGTGGAGCACTGATTAATCCTGGACCAGAGCTTTTCTCTCTCCCGAGGAACCAACTCTGATGTCAGACTGAGGTTTGGGGTGTACTGAGACATGGTAACACAGACACGGTGCGGTTTGGGGTAGGTTTGAGGTGGGAGACTTGGGTGGGGGGCGCTCTTCCTCTGGGTTTTTATGATTGTTTCATTTCTGTTTGCCACTCCCACTGTGGATTTTTAAATGGTGGTGTCCTTGACTCTAACAGCATGTGGCCCTCTGCCTCCTTGTGCTGAGTAAGATGTCACAGCAGATAACCAAGCTTGCTAAGCTGAGACTCGGGCTCCTGGCACGGACAGAGTGGTGCTCAAAGCCCGTCTGCCTCTGCCATTTGCTGGCTTTGGTGGCCAGCTCATCTGACCTCATTGTGCAGATTGCTGCAGCTCTCCTCCCTCTCTCCTCACACACCTGGCAACTCTTCCCCCGCCACACGATCGTGATGAGAATCATTGATATAATCAATAATCAATAATCAATATTGTCATGCATAAGAGCGAGTGCTAGTCGAGTGTTGCTGTGTGCTACCTTCTCTTCTGGAAAAGTATAACTCTCAACATTCCCAAGACCAAACCGTTATAATAGAAGATAATTATTAAATGCACTAGATAATAAGCCTTATGTGTATTTCATATATGTTGTGTCACATAGATTAATAATTGTTAAGTTACAGATATCGTATGAGAGGCAGAGGCATAGAAAACACGTTAAGTATTAAACCCGGTAGGGTAGCATTCCCATTTGTTATTGTGTGAATGGGGAAACTGAGGCAGAGGCTGTGTAACTCTCCCAGAGTCCTGTTGCTGGGGCTGTGTGTGTGTGCATGTGTGTGTGGAAGGAACCACTTGTACTACCCTGGAGGAACTAGGCTATCCTCCTGTGGCTTCCTTTCCCTAGCCTTTTTATTTTCATTTGGAGAACCTTATCTCTGATTCCCCGGTTCGACTGAGACTTTATCTTCCTGTAGCCACCACCTTCATATCCCCTGTTCTTTTACTGAGTGTGACCAAGTCCAAGCTCCCAGCTGAGTCCCCCTTATTCATTAGCCTGCCCTGGAGGTTTATCCACCAAAGCAAGCTCTCTCCTGCTGCTGCCCTTGAGAGTCTTGAGGGTCAAATGATGGGGCGACTTTCCTTAAGTACTACAGAATTTGTCGGAAGAGCATGCCTGCTACCTCATTTCCCAGACACGCAAGCCAAGATGCTCTGACCTGTTAAGCTAAGCAGGGCTGGCCTGTGAGCTAGTACATGGCTGGAACAGGAACCCATAGTAAATGTGATCAAGATTGGTTTCTGTCCTACTGAGGGCGCTCAGAGGCAGGAGGAGTTTCTGAGCCTTCTGGGTACTCTGAGTGTTGACAGCTGTCACAGGAATGGCTTGGCATGAAAAGATAGCACACAGCCCCAAATTTGTACTGATTTGCTAAAAGAGGAGGCAGAGAGTCCGACGAGGACAGGAAGAGCTCATGAGTACTTGTAGCTTCTGGGCCACATGCCCTTCCTAATGTGAATTTCTATTATGTAACCAGTTCTCACATACGGTCACTAGCTCAGAGATATCTCATACAGGTTATCCTCATCTGCACCTGTATCTGCACACACAGCTTACGGTAGAATAGTCATTTTAAAGTTTTGCTCTTGGGGCCATTGAATTGACTGGGCACTTGTCACCCGTTCTAATGATCTGTGATGATCTGCATTGTATCAGGACACACTTGGTGGAAGGAGAGAACCACCGTCAACAAGTTGTGCTCTGACCTCTGACCTCCACATGCACGCTGTGGTACATGTGGGCCCCCCCACCTTCATTCACAAGTAAGTAAATATGATTAAGAAGTTTAAAGGCAGGCATGGTGGCACATCCCTTTAATTCCAGCACCAGGAGGCAGAGCTCTCTGAGTCTGAGGCCAGTGTGGTCTACTTTGTGAGTCCCAGGCCAGTTAGGGCTACACAGGTAGATCTTAAACAAACAAACAAAACTTCTTAGTTTGAATTTGCAGCACACTTACAGAAAAGTTGGCTCTGTAGTATAAGCAATTTTCTTTCCACCAAGTCATGGAGGGTAAGTGGCTCGCCATTCCATTCCTAGGGTTAGTTTCTCCCTACAGTGGCAGTCTCTTCACCACACAGGGACCTAAATCCTGGGGCTGATTTGGTGCAGCTATGCCATCCACCCCACCTCATACCCCATTTGAGTTTTGTTGTCTGTCCTTAGTCCAGCCCGCCCCGTTTCCAGCTGAGAGCGCCGTCGGTGCACTTAACTCCTTCTTTCCATTCATCCAGCTCCTCAGTGTACTCTTGACTCTCATGACCTTGACATGTGAGGACCCCAGGCCAGTTGCTTTGATGTAGCATCACTGAATGTTCTCACATCGCTCAGACATGGCAGTCTTGTGTCTTCTGAGAGTTGCTGGTTTTGATGTTTCATTTCTGGGTCACATGGTTAAGACAGTATCTGTAGCCTTCTGGCTTGAACAGTTACACTCTCCTTCCTTGTAATTTTGAAATGGTGTAGGTTCCTCATTCCAGCAATTCAGTTTTACTTTTATCAGCATAGACTCATAGCTTCCTGTAACTGTGGTTTAAATGTGTCTCCCCAACTCCATGTGTTGAAAACATAGTTCTCAAAGTCGCAGAATGTTGAAGGTATTTGGAGATGGGGTGCCTGTATTGTTTCTGAGCCAACAACAGAGTTGCTCACCTTGTTGAGGGCAGTACAGAGGGATGGAGACAAAATAACGGGGCAAAACACATCCTTCTGAGGCTTAGTCCCAATGACCCTCTGACAGGCTCAAGCTCCTAATGTTTCTCTCACTTGTCAGTATATGAAACTGGGAGCTGTTCGTTAGTTCATATATGAAGTCAGAGCATCAGGGAATAGGCATTTCCTAGGGCCTCACCTCTGAACAGTGTGCGAGCCCTTTAGAGACACTTCATATGCAAGCCAACCAGTTACGACTAGTGATATCGTCTGTCCTGATGAGATAGGAGCTATGGGAGCTCTTTCCTGGGGATTCCCCCCATCCATTGTGCCATTCTTCTTTTGGATGTGTGGGCACTGACACCATACAAGTCAACCTCTGTGGGCGGGTACCCTCCAAATTCTGGTTAACATGGCTTCTTTTTATTATTTGAGGCAGGTTCTCACTCTTGATCCTCCTGCCTCAGCACCCTGCTGTGATTACGGTTCTGTGTCATCATGGCTGGCTTATCAGACTTTA
Organism: Cricetulus griseus; assembly: GCF_003668045.3. Taxonomy (NCBI): domain Eukaryota; kingdom Metazoa; phylum Chordata; class Mammalia; order Rodentia; family Cricetidae; genus Cricetulus; species Cricetulus griseus. The sequence goes on from NC_048597.1 coordinate 7,727,459, forward strand.
AAAAGTCTAGTTTATGGTTATATTGGGATCACTCGGCCGTGGGCATTTGAAGGGAAGGTTTTATAAGGAGATTGGTTTTGTTCCTAAATTAAGAAACAATGAGGTGAGGGCTGTTGGGTTTGTCGGTTGGCGAGGAAGGGCAGCCCCGAGCCCCCAGGTGCATTCTTAGACATGCTATTAAAAGACCCAGGAGGAGTTCAGTCATGTCAAAACCCAACTCTGTAGATGTCGTAATCGCTCTTTCCCTGCACAAGTTGGCGTTGATACAATCTCTAAGGAGGTGCAAGGGCAGGTTTTTAAGGAGGGGCATGACTAAGAGAAAGGCCAAGCCCGAACCTCATGGAGGGGCAGCTGTGAGCCGGGGCTGATGGGCTACTTAATACCTCATCCCAGGCCCTGTAAAGGTGGGACAGAGCCCAGAAGTGGCTTTTGTTTTGGGTTGATGTGTTGGGAGTTCTGTGATACTACGCCTGAACCAAAGCGTGTCTGTCATCACTGGTGGTTTTTTTTTTTTTTTTTCCATTTTGCCACACTAAAAATAACCCACCAAAACTTTTGGCTTTATATTTTTATGCAGACACATATATACATATATATTTAAAGATTTTTATCTTTAACTTGTAATCACACGTGCATGTGCGAGCCTCTTTGTGAGTATGTACACAGGGGTGCAAGTGCCTCCCGAGCCCAGAAGAGGACTTTGAATCCCCTGGAGCTGGAGTAACAGGTGGCAAGAAGTCGACTGGGAACTCAAGTCCACTTCCAGGGCAGTATTCGGTCTTAACTGCTGAGCCATCTTTCCAGCCCCGTGGCTTTGCATTTAAACCTGAAAAATGGCTTATACATACGTGTATTTAAAAGAGATCATTTTAGCGAAGATATGATCCCAGTGGACACTTCCTGGTTATATGTTCTTTTTAAGCAAAATATCTAAGATTATACCCTTACTTTTATTTAAAAAAATCTTTATTTAAAACCTGAACTTGCACACGCATGCATATATAATAGGGTGGAGAGACACCCCTCTGAGGCAGGTTTGGGGTAAACTTAGATTTGGAAACTCTACAGGGATGGAAGACTTCGATCTGGCATCAGGGTTTACAAGGGAATGAAAGGGTTTTTTGCTTTGCGTTTCCGTCACCGTAGCCGCACTATAAACCCTGTGGTTGACTGTGCTCTCATATTTGCTGCTGGCCTGTGGTGCTTGTTCAGGTTGGATAGAGCTGACTTTGGGTCCCAGTTTTGAGACTGGCAGGATGGAATTTTAAAGGAGAGTTTGTCCCAATGACATTCTGGAAATAGAACCTTTGGGAGTTTAAAACTAGGGTTTAGTCGGTGTTTCCCAATTTCTTTTCTCATATTTCGAACTCAGAGCCTCAGGCATACTAAGCATGTGTACTTCCTCTGAGTTAACCCTGCAGCTTGGTCCTGACTGCTTTCCCTCCTCCTCCTCCTCCTCCTCCTCCTCCTCCTCCTCCTCCTCCTCCTCCTCCTCCTCCTCTTCCTCCCCTTCCTCCAATAATGCTGAAGACCAGGCAGTTCTCAAAGTCACAGAGATCTGCCTGCCTCTGCTTTCCAACTGCTAGGATTGAATGTGTGCACCACCACTGTCCAGCAGAGCTATCATTTTTAAAAGCATGGCAATAAATCATTTGTCGCTGTGAAGGTATTGATGCCTCTGTAATTCAGGAGAGTCACGGCCAGAAATTACTAGAAGGTGAAGGCAGGGTAGTACCAAAAACCAATTTTCCAAGTATTTGACCTCTTAGATAATAGTAGTACTTGAGATGAATAATTGAATTATGGGGACAATATAATCATTGAATCATGTTTGTATTATACTAGCCTCGTTTTACACCTAGATCAAAGGAACAGGCAATTGCTCTTTATTTTGTATAGTTTACCTAAAATAGAGTTCCTGTTTGGGTTTCATTTTCATGAAACACAATCCCAACAGTGTTCATATATAGGGCCCTTGCTATGTTCCATAACTGTGGGGCTGCATAATAAAATTTAGGAAAAAAAAACATAAAACCAGCATTTTAATTGCACTAGGTTTCTGCCTTGCCCCCCAAATGCCCCCACCACTTCCAGTTTTCTCTCTCAGTACCCCCCCATCCCTCCTGTTCCCATTCCCACCCTCCCTTAGTCCACTTTGGTTGATAACCTGAAAGGTGTGTCCTTTTCAGAAGGGAAACAGAGGAGGAGTGGGTCTGAGTGGGAGGGACCAGGAGAAGAAGAGAGAGGGGAAACTGAGGTCAGGATGTAATATATGAGAGAAGACTAAACAAAACAAAACAAAACTGTTGCAGAGGTTCTTTTCCCCCAGCTCGCCACCCTTGAGCCCCAAATAAACACAGAGATGCTATATTAATTATAAAACTGTTGGCCAGTGACTAGGGATTCTTATTGGCTATCTCTGTCTTAATTATTAATCCATTTCTATTAATATAAGTATTTCCACATGGTCTTATCTTACTGGAGAAGGGTCCGGACCTATTACTCCTTTGGCTGCCTGCATGGCGACTGTTCTGGCAGGCCCTGTCTGTCTACCTTTCCCAGAATTCTCCTTGCCTTCTAGTCCTGTCTGTCTTCCTGCTTCATTGGCTGAACAGTGATTTATTTATTTGTTTGTTTGTTTATTTTGGTTTTTCAAGACAGGGTTTCTCTGTGTAGCTTTTGGAGCCTATCCTGGCACTTGCTCTGGAGACCAGGTTGGCCTCGAACTCACAGAGATCCGCCTGCCTCTGCCTCCTGAGTGCTGGGATTAAAGGCGTGCACCACCAACGCCCGGCAGTGTTTTTATTTATTAACCAGTAAGAGAAACATATATACAGAAGGACAGCCCCCATCACAAAACAAACCTCAGGGTTTTTGAGGCGTAATTTTAAATTCTCCTCTATTGATAAGGCCCCTGTAAACCAGGCCCTGTGTAACACACCATGGGCTCCCAGGCTTGGACTCATAGTCAGGATCTTTCCAGACTGACCCATGACAGTAACCCTGCCTGTGTTGGAGTTGGTACCTATCCCTTCTCTCCCCAGGCCTAACCAGGGTACTTGTCAGAGTTGTACACAGCCCTGCTCTCCCCAGGCCTAAGGACTCCGTACGCAGTGCCCCCTGCATAATGGTAGTTGTTTGTGATTGTTAATCAGAAGTGACAAGATCCTGTCCTTTTACTCTCAACATTGCTTTGACATTCCTGTCACTTTATACATAGCTGGGGAGGGGCGGGGCAGTGCCTACAAAGAGCCTGATTTTGGATGTTGGCTTTTCTGAGTCAGCTTGACAGCAAATCCATTTGACCACTGGGGTCACCCAAAGCTGAGATACCTTGAACTTGATTTTGTCCCTTAGAAGTATGACACTTTAGATGTAAAAACTACAAAATCGCATTAAATTTTCGTTTGCTTATTTCTGGTGTGTCACATGTATGTAGGTGCTGGTAGAGGCTGGAAGTGACAGGTCACTGGAGTTGGCATCACTGACAGTTGTGAGTCACTTGACTCAGGAGCTGGGATCTCAACTTAGGTGGAAGAGCAACAATTCCTTTTCAGTGTGGCACCATCTCTCCAGCTCCTAAAGTTGCGTGTTAATATAATTAGAGTTCTTATGTGTATATGGAAATAATTGTGTTTAGTAAGTCTGATAGGCCCTTTCTCTCTCTCTCTCTCTCTCTGTGTGGTGTGTGCATGAGAGAGAGAGAGAGAGAGAGAGAGAGAGAGAGAGAGAGAGAGAGAGAGAGAGAAGAAACTCAGGTGAATGCATGCCATAGCACATTGTGAAGGTACAAGGACAACCTTGGGTGTTGTTCCTGGCCTTCTGCCTTGATAGAAACAGACTCTTTGTTTTTCTGGTTCATGAGTCTGCCTGGTCCTTGGGCTTCCAGGAACCCTCCTGTTTCTATCTCCCATTTCTGTTAAGAGTGCTGGGATTTCAGACTCAACATATACTTCTGGTTTTTATGTCTGTTCTGGGGATTTGAACTCAGGTCCTCAAGTGTGCTTTTACCCACTGAGCCATCTCTCTAGCTCTTTTCCTGACAAGTTCTTGAGCAATAATAATATATCCCACTGGCTCTATTCCTTCTGAGACACTACAGTTTTGTTTCTTATCTGGAGAGGAGGAACCATCAACAGCTACAGGCAACAACGATTTTTTTCTAATATGCAAAGATGTGAATGACTGAAGAGCTGGCATCTCCCTTACACAGCAGTGTGTCTGAGCTGATCATTGTAGAGGACATGGCTGCCCTGTAATTGTCAGGCCTCTGTCTTTGCACTCATTTGGGGGGCAGGGTCTTCTGTGCTCAGTGCTAGCCATGAGGATCGGGGGTCTGTGGATCCAGGAATGAATTTCCCAGAGCACTTTTCATGCTTGTTTTAAAACCTGGAAGCATGGCTCAAGCACCTGAGACTCTACTGCTTGATAATATCGGGGTTTAAGGAAAGATTGGTCTTCCTCTTCAGCTTCCAGTGACTTCCAAGGCTCAGACTGTCTACAGTGTGGGTTTCTACATTCCTCCTCTTACTCACTCTGTTCCATTTTATCACAGAGGAAACTGAGGCTTGGTAGTGAAGAAACTTTCTCCTGTCGTTTGGGTATTAAGTAGCAGAGGCAGAATTCCCTGGGCCTTGGCCAAGGCCTTCATCTCTTCCTCCATCCAGCTCATGGCTCTAGTTACGCTCTTGAGCTTGAGAGCGCTTGCCTGGGAACAGTCCTGGTTTTGACTTATGTTGTTGGGTGTCTTTCACATTGCCTAAGACCTGTTCATTATCTGTTTCAGATTTCATTTGGAGATTAATAATTAACCCCTAAGGGCTTTTCCCATTGTGTCAAGTTCAAACAAAAAGAAGCTGACAAACTCCCATTATAAATGGAATATACGTAACAAACAGCACAGTGCCTCAACAAGAAACAACAGTTGACAGGCTTAGCGTTTACCCTACTGAAGCCTGGGCCAGTGTCAGCAGTTAATTGTCTTCTCAGAGCTGACTTGCAAGAAGAGGGTGGCGGTGGATTCGAGGCTGGATTTACTACCTAGAAACCAGGGCTGTGATTTTCTTTCTACCAACAGTCATGGGAAAAGTTGCATTTTTAAACTGAGTCCCTAAAAGAGATAGTAAAGTCTTTTAAAGATTTAAATATGCTAATCACATTCCAAAGTATTTTTGAACAGTTCGTTGCTTTGTCTTCAAGAATTTTGGATGCATTGTGTTAAAAACAAAGCAAAAATAATAAACCCCCCAATTAGAAATTTTGGTTCATGGCAGTTGATTGCTCCCCCCCCCTTAATTGTTGATGATGTCCGTCAGACTGATGGTATCAGTACTTGCTAATGTGGTGTGTATAAGAACCTGGGCTTAATCTCCAGGACTGCAAAGAAGGAGTAAAAAAATAATTATCGGGAAGGAACTGTTGAGGGTGTGCATTAAATGTGAGCAGTAGGAACCATTGCTGTGTAAATCTCTCTAAGTCCTGCACTCTGCCTTGTTGGTTCTGCCTTACTCCTCACGTAAGTATGAGACACAGTGATAGTTTCTTTCTTTCTCTGACCCCTATACCCGGCCTGTGACAGAAGCTTTGTGGTGATAGAGGTGTACATGTTACTTCCCTTTAAAGCACATACCCTATCCCTTCTTCCTCTCCCTCCCTCCTCCCCCCTCCCTCTCCCCTCCCGTGAGTGTGATATCTGGTTCATGCCCAATGAGTAAGCGGTGCCGGAGCCAAGGATGATCTTGTAGGGTTCGTCATTGCCGTCTTCCTCAGAGTCTCTGTGCTGCTTTTATGGCTGATGGGAAAGATTTGGATGAGAGGATAGAACATTGGAGAAGAAGGAAGATTCCCAGGTGAGGGTATTGCTGGTATGGTATTGACACGTGGAGCAGCCGGTGTGAGTCAGCTGCCTTGATTAGTTGATTAATTAATTAATGCAGGCAGATGACGTAGTCACAGGCACATTTTGTTACGGTTGTTTCCCAGAGTGGGGACCGAGGAAACACTCACCTTCGACAGGCTGTCCGTATGTTCTGCAAAAGAAGGCTTTAGGATGAAGAAGTTTGGGGGCACCAGGTTAAGTGAAGTTTCCCCTTGTTGCCTGCTGGGTCTGAAGAGGTTAACTTTGACATGAGGCAGTGTGTCTCTGGTAAGCCCTTCTGTGATTTCTACCCAGTGTGGAAGAATCAGAAGACAGTGTAGATGGACAAGCGCAGCAGAAGCTGAAAGGTATGGGCTCCATCCCAAAGATGACTGAATCACTCGTGCGTCCCCTAGACAACAGATATGCCATTACCCAGAAGTGCCATAGGTATGATGCATGTACCTGGTCCCCGGTTGCTATGGTGATTAACTGATCTGGTGTGTGTGTGTGTGTGTGCATAGAATTGACTAATCATACACATACACTTTGGATATTACCGAGCACCTTGCAGGCTTTATTCATGTTCTGGGTTTTTTAAATTACAGTGTAATGTACACAACACACAACTGACTACAGTGGCCATTTTCATACACATGGTTCAATGGTGTTAGGTGCATTCCTGCTTATGCAAGCACCACCATCCAACTCCAGGACTGTTTACTTTCCTAAGCATTTCACAGCCCTCACCACTTTTACACCACCCACCATCCTGCTTTATGAAACAATGAGTTTGTTCTTCTGTGACCACTTTCTTCCATTTAACACAATGCTTTCAGAGAGAGCCCCGTGTTTACGTGCTGTGAGGTGATGGTGGATGTTTATTCATTTTCTTAGTTCACTTGTCCTGGTACCATTCTTGTAATGTGTGGCATGGCACTGAGTGAGTATAATATACGTGTGTGTGTGTGTGTGTGTGTGTGTGTGTGTGTGTGTGTGTCTGTCTGTCTGTCTGTCTGTCTGCTTGCCTGCCTGTCAACTTCGAGTGTCTTCCCTGATCACTTTTTCACCTCATCTATAGAGATGGTGTCTCTCTGAGCCTGGAGCTGCTCACTTGGCCAGACTGGCCGGCTAGACTGGATTCCCACCCAAGAGTCCTCTTGTTCATGTGTCCCCAGCACTAGGATTACAGCTTCTGCTGTCACATCTGGCTTTTATGTAGGTGTCAGGGTCCAGACTCAGGTCCTCACAGTTGGTCAATAAGTGCTTTATTACTGTTTGAGCCATCTTCCGGCCCCTTGGAGTAGATGAGAAGCAAGAGTCTGTTCCAGCTTCAAACTGGAACCAAAGATGGTGAGGCTCTGATTGACGTGTGGATGTGTTTTGTTTCTTTTTAAACCAAGCATGGAGGCGATATTGACATTTTGTGTGTCTTGTGGGTGGTGTATACCCAGGCCGGAATTTACCTTTTTTCATGCTTTGTCCTTTTTGAGCACCTTAAAAATGATAATTTTCCCTGAAGACTTGGTAGACGTGCCTGTAGTGCTTAGGATGAGCCAATGCTCTCCCTTCATCCTGGAGACATCAGGGATTGGCTTCAGGTTGTCTGGCTTTGCACCAAGTGCTTTGCCTACTGAACCATCCTGCCCACCTTCTAGCCATTTATGGATAGAGCCAGTAGATTGAGCTGGGATTGGGTTGAGTTCAATTAAGATGGAGGCCAGTTGCTGAAGGAATGTTTTGTGATGAGAAACGACATCCGGGTCTTATTTACCTTTGTGAAAAACTGAGCTGAGTTGGGTGGTTCAGCACAGATGGCAGGCACACTGTTCCTGTGAGTGTGAGGACAGCGAGAGAAACAGAGCCAAACAGGAGGCTCAAGAGCTGGCACCCCGGCGCCAGCATTAGCTCAGGCCTCACACAGCCCCTGCCTTTCCGTGCTTGCACAGAGCATGGCATCAGCAGAAGCAGAAGGCTGCTGTTATTTTCATCGCCAAGCTCTATTTAGTGAATACACTTGATTAATCCCCTCCTTCTCTCATGGGTGCTATTTTGAATGGAAAATCACTACTGGGAAAATAAATCTCCACATTGATTATGTGCATAACCCCCCCTTACATACCAATTTGGAGTGTCTCTCAAAAGCTCCTATATTTAAGGCTTAGTCTCCAACCTGTCACTATTGGGAGCCTTTTAAGGTTATGGGGCCTAGTGGAAAGACTATGGACTAGGCCTTTTCATCCAGCACGAGTTCCCTCCATCATTAGCTACCCCACCACAGAACCAAAAGCAATGAGGCCAGCCAACCATGGACTAGAGCCCCCCAAACCATGGACAAAACAGCCCCTTTCCCCTTATGAACTGATTACTTGACCTATTTGTTAATGATGAGAACCAGACTAACACAGCACCGTACCCATTGGGCTGTGGCCAGAGAGCACTTGCAAGGTGGCCAGTGTTATCTCGGAAGAATCTGAAGCCACAGAGAAATGAGCTGACTTGCACCAAGGTGTCATACAGTTTCCCCTACAGTGACAGGTTATGCCAGCACTTGAAAATGAATCCAGATTGTCCATCTATGGTATGTGTTCTTTCATTTGGCCCATGAAGAAGCCTAAATTCTTAGCTTGTCTTCCTGAAGGTGGGTCTTTTCAGGAAGGGGTATGCTTAGGCCTTGGAAGGGCTGTACCCCCTGAGCCTTCTCAGGACTAGTTTAGTTTCAGTGAGGACATGTCAGTTCTTACTAACTGGGAGGAAATGTTTTCCCAGCATGGTGCATTAGTCATGAGCAGGGTGTAGGAGGGCATTGAACAATCGTCCTGACCCCTCCTCCCATGGATAGGCTTTCAAGCTAAACTCCAACCCCAGCTGTGCTGGAATTGAGGACTTGCTGGGGACACCCACACACTCTCCCTGCTGTGCACTGAAGTCTTGGATCCCAGGTGGGAGAGGGTGGTGATTTCAAGGCTGCAACTAGAGTACCAGCCGGGAAGCTCCTGAACTCCAGGCCTCCAGAGTTTGTGTGCGTGCCACAGGACAGCTGGGAGAAGGGTTAAATGGAGGCCTGCTTTGTTAACCAGGAGCTGAGGTGTCTGGAGCAGAGTTGTGTGTGTATGTGGTTCCAGTCTATAGTACACTGATACTGTTTCTGGGTTCCTGTGAGAGGCACCATAATGCTAGAAGGTGTTGGCTCGAGTGGATGCCTGGGATCCCTTGAGAGTACAAACCAAGTAGACTCCTGGGCCAGGGGAGTCAGCCAGAAACACCTGCTAGGTACTCATTGTGAACACTCTGTGGGGACAGACACTTTGGAATTTCTTCATCTGGCAGACACAAGTGCCTTCCCCTGTATAATGGAGAAAAACAAGGTCAGTTCGAAGGACTGCTGGTTCATTTTATTTGTCTACTTGGCTAGCTCTGGTGTCTAGTTGTTTGGTCAAGTCAGTAGTTCCTGTTTTTTCACTTGTGTATGTAGTAGGGGGGATTATGGGTATAAACAATTTGAGTGGACATGTCCCGTTGGTCACTGAGAGAAAGTAGTGAGCCATTCCCTCATAGAACTTATGATGCTATCAGAAGAATTGTGAAGGTTTTGTTTGTTTGTTTGTTTTTATTTTTGTTTCGATACATGAGAAGACACATTCTCAAGTAGCTCAGGATGGCCTTGAACTTGATTTGTAGTTCAGAGTGGCTCGGAACTTCTGATCCTGTGGCCTCTACCTCCCATGTCCAGTTTATGTGTTGAGGCCTGAATCCAGCACTTGGTGTGTGCTAAGCAAGCATTCTGTGTTATAGTCCCAGTCCTGATCACAGCTGTATTTTGAGACAGGGTTGGGCCAGCTGGTCTGGAACTTACTGTTGTAGCTCAGGCTGGCCTTGAATTCCTCCTGTCTTCGTTTCCCAAGTGTTGGAACTATAGGTGTGAACCACTAGACCTAGCCACAAGAGAGGATTAAAACAATCAATCAAATAATTGATGATGGGACTCCAGAGGAGAAAGGGAGTGGGGTGTGCATGTGAAGAAACCCATGGAGATCAGAGCTTTGCAATGTTGCTTTCAACAAAACACTTTGGTATAACAAGTGAGCATATTTCTAACTACTCCACATGCACTTTGACATGAAGTATGATGATAGACGTCCCTTCTTTCAAAAACCATGCAGATGAAAGCTCCTTTCCAGCATTACCCACCTCTCTTGCTCTCCATACGCTCCTGGGTAGATGTCTTGAATCTTCAGAATAATGCTATTTGACCCAGGCGGGTCCTCTGCTTGTGCAAGGAGCATCCGTGAATTAGCCAGTGGGGCAGGGACTGAGAGGCTACTGTGCGAATGTGTCTTGAATGGTGTCAGTTTAGTTGATACGCAGTGCGGTAGATTGGACAGATGATGGAGATTAAAGCAAAGGGGCTCAAAGTAGGATGGGCTTGGAAGGAATGGGATAGACATAGGAAAAAATGCCTCAAGGACCTCGAGGGAGGAGCAGGGGCTGAGGAAGGGGAGGAAGGAAAGACAATGGTGAGCTCCCAGGCAGCTCCAGCTAAACACCAAGGGGCAGTGTCTTCGCGTGTATCACCTCACTGCAGCTTCAGCGCAGCCCTGTGAGAGGAAGCGGTCTGTGAAGTATCACATTGCACCCGTTTCTGAGTCCAGATATCTGTTAACCGTTACAAACCATATGGCCTTGTTCAACAGGAGTGTGAATATAGGAGTTTTTAACTGTGAATGGTCTTCCCTGGAGGTACTCCTCGGTTGGGAGGGAGTCTGGAAGGCCTGGGGTGGGTCACTGTAACAGACAAGTACTGTTAGAGTCAGAGTAAGGGCTGGACTGAGAAGGGAATGATTGAGGGAAAGCCATACAGATCAACAGAGCCAGGTGTCCACTGAGGCTGCGACCACGTGATCACCTAACAAGACTCCCTCTGTTAGCAATGGCTCCCTGGATTGGAAGGTAGCCAGAGATGGCGGTTTTCCTCTGGAAGGTGAGTGCTATCTCCTCCCTCCTCTGACAACTATGATGATCAAAATTTTGTCTAATTGCAGCAGACTATCTCCTTCTAAAAGTGATTTTAAAAATTTTCCTGTGGCTTGCTGTTGTTAGCCATCATTTTTCTAGACCAGTCCTTGACATTTCTTAGCTGCTTCCCCCAACTGTGCCTGAAATTAGTCACACAATAAAATGGCGTATGCGTGGAGGCACGTTTCTGGCTTATCATGTCTGGGGTGGTCTTGAAACCCATGTTGTGTGGAAGGGAGGCATGTGTCTTCCTGTTGTGTGTTCATCGTCCGCGTATGGGGATTGTTTCATTAACTACCAGAGAAGGGATTTTTATTACTATCTTTGTTTTGAGTGCACACACACACAACATACAATTTAATGATCTCTGTTGAGGGCTGGAGCTAACAATAGTTTTTTCAGAAAACTTAGGTTTTCAGTGCATATCCCCAGGAATGGTAGTATGGTATAACCCTTACTATTCTGGGAAAGGTTGGCCTTTCTATGATGTTACTTCCTAATAAGTTTACGTATGAAGTTTAGACCTAACGTATGAGAATAAGAAGGAAGTTTTTAGTAAGTAGGTAAAATAGAACAGCAAGGCAGCTGGAGAGATGGCTCAGTAGTTAAGAGCACCCTCACGGTGGCTCATAACTGTCTTTTAATTCCACTCCTAGGGGTCTGATACCCTCTTCTGGCCTCATGGGCACCGGATACACACATTGTAAAATGACACACTGTTTGGCGTTTACATCTGTCTCTGTGGATTTCTCTTTGGTTCTCACTGAGAATGTGTGAGAATGTGCATAGTGTATTAGAACAGTAGTTCAGGTGTGCCATCAGGACGCAGCAGCACACACTGATACCGTACGGGTGGGCATGCTGACAAGTGTTTATTGAGTGGGATGTCTGTAAAGTGCCTTGCATTATCAGTGCCCCGAGCACTGTTCTAGCACCGATTCTTCTAAGCCAGGCCTAGCGTCTGCCTCGCTCTCTGTGTGGTCCCAAAGCTATTACTTGGCAATAAATGTCAAGCTTTTTAATCCAGTTGCTGTCACAGGAGACACAGATTTTCCTTGTGATTTTATGCATTGGTTGTTTTCTGCAGGGGCTTTGATGTGCCCGTGTTTCTGATCCTTCCCAGAGCTCCCTTCTCCATGACAGAGGCTGATTGGACTCTTCTTCTACTTTTACGAATTCTGCTTATGACTACATTGTGTGACTTTATTCCCTCTCAATCTGTGATTTGGCTGTGATGAACATTAGACATTAATTACTCAGTCAAACCAGTCTCCCAGCAGCTTTGAAAGTGAGGCTCAGTCACTCTCGCCCCAAGGCTTTCAGGGTCTGGCTCAGTGATGCTTTCTTTCATATTCTCAACCACCTGTTGGAGGAAAAGAGAAAATCCCACAGTGCTTATCTTTGGGATCCTGGGTGTGGGGGTGAAGGGGGCACAGAAGCCAGCCCAAGAAACATGGATTGCTTTTCTGGGGTGGGAAATAGAAACTTCTGTACCGTTCTGCCCTCTTAATTTTTTGTGTTTTGTTTTTGTTTTCTTGAGACTGAGTTTCTCTGTGTAGCTTTGGAGCCTGTCCTGGAACTCACTCAGTAGCTCAGGCTGGCCTTGAACTCACAGAGATCCACCTTTGTCTGCCTCTTGAGTGCTGGGATTAAAGGCGTGTGCTGCCACCACCCAGCCTTCCCTCTTAATTTTAGGGAGAATTGTTGGTGAGGAAGTTTGGGTTGAGATACCTCATTTTCCCTGTTGTCTCCCCAGTCTGTTCTTCACTACCTGGTTCTCTTTGCTGGCCTGGCTGCCCAAGTAACCAGAGAGAGCATCAATAGAATTCTACAATGCCTTAGGCCCCTACTGACTTCTCATTTTACTGATGGAAAGGCCAGTCGGGAATACTGTATTTGTCCCAAGGGCTCTTGGATGCTCTTAATTACGCTTCTTGGTTACATCTCCCTGTGATTCACACAGCTGTGGGACAGTGGTTGCTGAAGACCTTATTTAAATAATAAAATGGACTTCAAGGAATCAGTGAGCGTGGTGGGTACCTGCAAGTCTAGAGAATCTTGGAGGCCAAGCAATCACAGTTAAGGTAGAAGCCTGGGTTTTCTTTTGATAAATAAGCTCTTGCTGCTTGATAATGAAATCAGCATTACAGGTGTGGTTCTTAGCGGTGCTCCTGAGCCTGCTTAAATGTCTGTTCTGTTGTTTGTTAATGTGTTTCATTTTTGGCCCTTTGTTGCCTGGAATTGGCTGTTATCTGTGTCTTCACCTAAATGACCTTCCTATCTGACCTCGTTTGAGAGGGGATCTCCTCCTTTGCTGGTTTCCCCCCTTCCTGGTGTCCCTTGCTGGTGTCTCCTGCTACTATCTCCTCCCAATTCAAATGTTGGAACTTGAGACCTAAAGTAATGGTGGAAAGAGGTGGTGGTTTTGGGAGATGACTAGACCCCAAGAGTGCTTATAAAAGGGGACTGCAGGGACTGGAGAGGTGGCTCAGCACTCACAGGCTGTTTTTGCAGAGGACCTGGGTCTAATTCCCAGCATCCCCATGGCAGCTCACAACCATTTGTAAGTCCAGTTCCCAGGGATATGATGCCCTCTTCTGGCCTCCGTGCCCACCAGGTGGGAACATGATTCACAGACATATATACAAGTTGCTTAAACACATGAATATATATATATATATTATTATTATTATTATTTTTCTTAAAGAGGCCCGGCAAGAGGTTGGCTACTACATGACCTTCAGCCACCATCAGATGGTGAGAATCAGGCTTTCCCTAGACACCAGACCACTGGCCCCTTGATTTGGGACTTTCTAGTCTCCAGAACTATGAGGAATAAACTTTCATTGTCTATAGATTATCCTGCCAAAGGTGTTTTGTTACAGCAGCACAAACTGACTAATACACAGAAGGGGGTAATTTTGTTTTTTTTTCCTCAAAAAAATTAGCATTTAAAAATAGATTAAATACCAGTTATCACTGAGTTTTTGTTTAAGGTGCCATAATAGGTTCAAGTGATGTTTTAGTTCTTAGCCAAAAAAAAAAAAAAAAAAAAATCATCCTTTCTCTTATAAAATTAGATCCTATCATTGACCGTTTCTTCCCATCCTCTTAAATTAAGCTAAATGTTTAACCCCTTAAGACTGGACCCGAAGCTTCGACAGCTTCTTTTTGCATAATTGATTGGTTCCACCCCCGACATTCACTACTAACAGTGTCAAAATGGTAATGCTTCTCTCAGGTTATAGGCACCATGGGAAGATGGTCTCATGTTTCATCTCAGACATGCATCATCCTCCCAGGAAACTTAGGTTGAGCTGACCTCAATATTGTAGGTTTTACCTGATATTCTACATGAGCCAAAAACTCGACAGGTTTTGGGCAGTCCAAGCATAATTATTATAAAATCTGTTTTTAAGCACTCTGTTCACGTGATGCTATCTTTTGTGAGATGCACCATTGTTTGGTGTCCCACTGGGAAGAAGGCTCTGCGATTAGAGGCGAATATGCCATTGCCATTGCAATTATGAGCAGCATTCAATTTTAGAGCTCCTGAAGCAGAAATAGTGAGTTCTTAGAATCGATGAAATAACTGTGTCCCGTCTGCTGAAGCTGGAAGGCTCAAATGTGTGGTTGCCAAACGACTTGAAGTATTGAGGTCGCTTTGCAAGGTGCCTTATGTTTGAAAGTGAGTGTGAGTGAAGGAGTGTCTTGTCCAGACTGGGGGTCCAGAGAGGGACTCTGGACTTCACATTGTATTGGTCCGTCTTGTGATACACCCTGGTCTACAAATTCCAGTCTTGGATTGTCTCTTCTAAAAGATGGAGATTGGACTAGGTGTGGTGCTCCCAGCACTCAGGAGCCAGGTGGAGCTAAAACAAACAAACAAGCAAAAAACCAAAAACCAAACAAACAAGGATGGAGACTCATGGGAGAAGAATTCTTCTGCACTTTGAAAATTCTCAGGAGGAATTATTTTAAAACAATTTAAAAAGTCATTCAACTTAATTTCAAAGTACATGACTGTGTCACACTGAAATGGTTGACATCTGTGGTTCCCCATGATCAGACTTATCAACCCCCTTGGTTATTAGTACATGAATTCGTGTACAGACCTGACGCTGCTGGAGTGTCTCCCTTCCCCTGCATTCCCAGCGCTTGGCCTCCTGCTAACTTCACTATGCCACAGCCCTGCCTTCCCTTAGGACTTCCCGCCAATAGCATCTGCAACAGAGCCCCGCCAGAAAGCAGCCCCAGAGAAGGGCAGGGTTCTTACTAGATGGCCCTCTTGGGGCCAATGAAATGGTTCCTTGGCCCGCCATTAGAGTGATTTCTCCTGTCATCTCTGTGTCACAGAGGTCCCAGCTCTTGTTGTTCATTGGCATGGCAGACATATTGGCTTGTGGCCTCACTCCGGAGATCCCAGTGTGGCCTCCCTTTCTGTATGAATGACAGACAGCCCTGGGCAGGGAGTTTGGCCTACAGAGAAGTTTGGAGAATTGAATGGTGGATCGTGACCTCATTTCGCTCTGCAAGGGAAAAGGACCCCCTGATTACCTTACTGTAAATTGGTTGGGCTGGAACACCCCTCCCCCCATTTCCCTGCTAGACTACACAGGAATGTCCAGGGACTTCCGTAGACCTCTCTACAGTACAGTGTTTCTTTCATATATTGGGTCTCTTTGAACCAAAGCAGACCTGCGAGGTGACAGCAGCTTCTGTGGCCTTGCTTCCATTGCTATGGTTGCCTTTCTTCTTGACAGTGACCTGGAACCGTGTGCTTTGGCTCAAGGATGATCTTGGGTTTGGAAACCCAGAGGATTTGAACCACATCTTCCCCCTGGATCATCAGTTCTTGACAGTGGATGAGGAGCAGATATCACCTGCCATCCACCCTGCCACGTGTCCCAGGAAACTGGCTTTTCTGGCGCGTGGTGAACGCTTTAGTTTCCATGAGAACGAGAGGCAGATCTGTCCCAGGAAAGAGATCTGAGTGGCTTGATGATTCTGGAAAATGATTGTTGAGCAAAGTGGTGTGTTTTGAAAGCTCGCCTGACCTGAGACGATGATGCGAGCCTTATTCTGGCATGCAGTGTAAAGAATTGGACTGTTAACGTTTCTACGGAGATTTGAAAGTGCTTGTACCTGAATCCCGTCCTCTTCAACTTTGTTCTCATGGCTCTGAGGCAACCCTTTGCTGTCACTGGCAACGCCCTGACAGTAAAGCCTCATGGCAGTGAGACGGAGAAGGACAGGGTTGTGGTGTTAGACATTAATTATGGTTTGCTTCTGTGCCATTCTTTTAGGGAGGTGGGAATAAAAGATTCCATTTTCTCACACAACATCATGGGTATGCTTGTTGATGCAACGCTGTCTTGAAGCTAAGGGCCCAAAGCTGTGCTCTGGCCTCAGATGGCCATTATGCTTGGAAGCTGCATGAGGTTCTCCAGTGGTCAGCCGCCTTACAGCTTACGACAGAGAGAAAGATGATGCTTGGGGTTTAAAAAATTCTTTTTGAATTCATGTCACTGCCATACTGTGTCCTGAAAAGTCCTCAAATCCACTTTAGAAGCCGGGCCTCATTGGAGCCACTCTTAGCACCAGGCTGTGTGAATATTTGGGAGCTCAGCGCTCCAGCTGTGTGTGGAGCAGATCCCCGAGGGACCGGAGGTTTCCAAGTTCCCTCAAATGACACTAGTAGGAAGCTTTGCAGTGGTGATGGTGTCCCGGTGCCTTGGCGGGTCCCAGCTGGAGGTGTCTGTAGCGCAAGATGATAACAGGGGTAACTTGAGGAAACTTAGAATCAGAGTATTTTGGCCCAAAGCCATCAACACAAGTGCAAGCCGGAGAGTATGCTTTCCTTAAATGGTAGCTCCCCCTAGGTAGGGGATGCAGAAGACTTCAGTCCGACAGACTTTCTATGTGGTCATGTCTGTCCCAGCAGAACCTGTTTGTTAAGTATTGCCAGAGATCCACTGCTCCAAAATTATAAACATTTTAGTGGATGGCTCCCGACTTGTAGCCTGCACCCCAACAAGTGGTGATTCTGTGAATCCGCCTCTTGCTTCATCACCTTGTGGGTACATTTGGCTATATTAGGAGGCAACATTGCTCAGAACTAGGGCAATGGGGTATACATGGAAACTTTTGGGGATTTTCACTTGACTGGTTTGATATTTTCCTTAAAACACTGGTTGGGCGGGAATGGAGAGATGGCTCAGAGGTTAAGAGTGCTGCCCGCTCGTCCAAAGGTCCTGAGTTCAATTCCCAGCAACCACATGGTGGCTCACAACCATCTGTAATGAAATCTGCTGCCCTCTTCTGGCCTGCAGACATACATGCAGGCAGAACACTGTGTACATAATAAATAAATAAATAAATAAATAAATAAATAAATCTTTAAAAAACAAAAACAAAAACAATGGGGGCTGGCGAGATGGCTCATAGGTTAAGAGCGCCGACTGCTCTTCCAGAGGTTCTGAGTTCAATTCCCAGCACTCACATGGTGGCTCACAACCATCCATTATGAGATCTGGTGCCCTCTCCTGGTGTGCAGATATATACATGGAAGCAGAATGTTGTATACATAATAAATAAATAAAATCTTTAAAAAACAACAAAAAAACCCCAAAAAAACTGGTTGAGCTAAAAGTCATTACATTCATGTTTTATGGGGTAACAATTGGGTTCCATACCATGCTCATTCGTCTATACCAGGAGACGATTGCTCTTGTGCTAGGATTCTTGACCCAGCCCCAGAGCCCTCAGTGGTCATGTGGGTCACCTGAGAAGTAGGTGGGCACTCATCCTTGTGTGTGTGTGAACCCACACTGTAGTCTCAGTTTTGACAAACTGTGTAAGCACAGCCTTAGTAGAACTGTCTTTGACACAGTTGAGTATGGTCACTGGTCAGGGCCAAAATGTTTGACTTCCATTTATCCTTCCATCATAGTTCAGCACCTTGGATGGCAAGCGCTGTCCAGGGAGAGCCACCCAGGAAATGACAGCCAGGTCATTCTTCAGGGTTCTGTGTAATCTATTCCAGACTGCTGCTTCAGAATTAAAGGGTTTGTATTTACTTCCCCAATAAGTTGTCAATTAAAGAAAAAAATATATATATATATATATGAAATTTGTTGCTGAGCCCATGAGAAAGTATGGAGTTCCTGTCTTTTTAGTGGGGACATGTGTCCTGCTGAGAGACTGATGTGGACATTGTGTGGTTTACAGATACCATGTTGTAGGAACATTGCAGTTGTTGACTGTAACCAGGGTTCCTGTGAAATTAAGCTGGATGTGTAGCTCAGTAGATGTATACTGGCACCTTTGCTCCCCACTTTGACTTTGTTTCCTTTTCCAGTAGTAATTGCCTTTATTGTTTTTATTTTTAATTTCATTTTATTTGTATGTGTGGGAGTATGTGCACAGATGGACACACACACACACACACACACACACACACACACACACACACACACTGAGCTTATCATGGAACATGTGTGGCGGTCACGGGACAACTTGTGGGAAATAGTTTTTTCTTTTTGCTGTGACATCCACTGTAATCAAACTCAGGCTTGGTGGCAGGAGCCTTTCCCTGCTGGGCCATCTTACAGGCCTCCCTATTTTCAATTATTTCTGTATAATTTCATAATTTCACTCTAAGTCTTTAACGATTTAAAAAACAAAAGAGAGACCTTGAAGTCCTTGTTGCTTGTGGGTCGGGTCCTCGAGCAGTGTGGGGATGTGATCAGCAGCAATGGCACTCGCCGTTTGAGTCGTGTATTGTGGAGCTTGAGGCTAGAAGCCCATGTATCTCCAGCTCAAGGAGAAGCTAGAACATGAGTTCCCTGGATGCCTGGGCATCTGTGGCGAGGGGACTCCCCAGGTCACTGGGTTCTTTGAAGTGACAGTAGCCTGAAAGTTGGTTCACTCCAAGAAGAGAGGTGATGGCTATGTAGATACAGAAAGCAAGTTTCGGAAACTGGTGACCGCCATCAAAACTGCCCTGGCTCAGTGCTAGTAAGCCCCGGAGGCAGGGTCCTGGGACATCCTGACAGCCGCCTTATGACAGGAAGGACTGAAATGTGTCAAAGACCTGTGGTCTTTCCTCGATGTTCCTGCAGCCACCACGTCAGGCCAGAGAGTGCCTGGGGGGGGGGTGCCTCCCAGAATCCACCTGTGCATGTGCCCTGCCCTACTCTTCTGCCCTCTTCCTCACCTCTCTCTGAATTCCTCCAAGTCTCTTATCTAGTTACCTGCCTCGGTTTCCCTTCTCCAGTTCAGTCTGCAAGAAAGTTAGCAGCCATGTTGTCAACTGTTCCCAATTGAATAAAAAGTTAGATAAGGCAAAAAAACAAACAAACAAACAAAAAAGAAAACTGTTGATTTTTAAGTCATTATTGTTTTAGTGCCCTAGATCAATTGATTGATCTATCCTCCATCTGTCTGTCCCATCCATCCATCCATCCATCCATCCATCCATCCATCCATCCACCCACCCATCCATCCATCCATCCATCCATCCATCCATCCATCCATCCATCCCATTCTGATTTGAGAGCTAATACAAACACTGAAACCTAAATCTTCTTGTTACTTATTTTATGAGAGAAATGTTCAGAATTTTGACCCTGCCCTATCCCTCCCCCCACTTTTAGGTTTTGAGAGTCAGAAAACTTTGTGGTTCTCAATAAATTAATTGACTAGTTACAGATGTTTGGGGGCATGAAAAAAGGACAAAGTAAGAATTAACACACTTATGTAGAATTTAGTGAGTCTGACCATTGAAGCCAGGCACTTTGAAGGCAAGTACAATGCTCTTTTCTCTGTACGAGTTGGTTCTTGGAACTTGTAAAGCGACACAAAACAGAACAATCACCCCCCACCCAACCCCCCAAAATCCCCAGCAACAGAGCCACAGAGGATCCAGCTGAAACACTGCAGAACTGGAATGTCAGCTTTGCCTTCATCGTTCCATAGAACTGGGGCAGGTGGATTTTCAACCCTGTGTACCTGCAAACTGGTCATTTGATATCTGGCAGGGAAATTGTCTGTGAGGAAGGTGAGTCACAGTGAGACTGCAAACCTCAGTACGTCAGAGTGGTCGCCTGCATGTGCGTAAGAAAATCGGCGGGAACTGCTGGGCTTTGTAAGCCTGTCTTGTGTGTGCACAGGAGCATTGGCAAGCTGAGTGTGCCCCATTGCCAGCTGGGTTAATCTGGTCCCCAGATTGTTTCATAACAAACGTAAGGGCTGGACTTCATTCTTCTTGTAAGAATCAGTGAATGTGGTGATATGCTAGCCCCTTTTACAGAAGCCCATCCCCCAGTGTGCTCCTTATGGTCATAAACGTTAAACAGTAGCGGCAAGGGTAGCTCACACTTAGCAGAACTGATCACTGGATAGGCGGGCAGTGGATTATATAACACAAACGGTCTCATTTAGTGCTCATAACAGCCCAATAGTTTGGAACTGTTATTATCCCCAGTTTCAGATGGTGGTAAAATTAACAGTCTGTCCTTAATTCTGCAAAGTGAATTTTCAACTTGCAAAGCCAAGTTGTGATGAATGTTTGCAGTGGCCCCCCAGGCTCCATCTCCCATCCCTCAGCTTTGTGCATAGTTGCCTTCTGGTTGTTTAGAACCCTTTGTGGGTCTTGAAGAAAACTCAGGATGCTAATGTTTCTCAAGGCAGCCTGGCACACATTTACAAGGTCACTGTGGTGTCCGTGAACTTACAGCCACAATGAGTGCTTGTTGGCACATTGTGCTCTCAGAATATCTTCTGATTACAAAAGAACAAACGTGGGCTCCTTATAAGGCTACCTCATGTCTCAATTCTACAGACAAGGTTATGGCTAAATTTCCTTTCCTCCCAAGATCAGGAGGAAAAATTTAAAAACAAACCATACCAAACAGACTCGGCATTGTTTTCCATTTGAATAATGTCCTATACTTTTATCCTTTCAGTTAGTTCTTTTGTTCAGGCCTAGAAGAATATAGATAGAAAACATTGTAATTCTGGTAGATAGGATAATTTGTTTTTAAGTATAAAAACTGCATTATCAGCCTCCGTGGTGCAGGTGGAGGGACAGCCGCCTGCAAGGCCGTTCTGCCAGTGAGGATCCAGCCTTGCAAATTATTGGCAGCTGGCACGGTAATGAGTCCATTTCAATATAAATGGGTTGTTGCTTATTAATATCTGCCAGTTCCTAAGCAATTCAGGAACTGCTTTGAAATTTGGGAAATTTGCAGAGAGCAGTTGAAGGGGGGTGCCTTGGAAAAGGGGATGGACAGGATGGCAGTGGGGGCAGTTGTGGAAAGGGCACACATTGTGGGTTAATAACGGGGTGTGACTAGAACTTCTGTTCCTTCCCCTGCTAGTGTGAGTCACGGGGCTTCATGGCTAAACAGCACGTTTTCCAAGATAAAGGAGCAAGAAAGCTCACTGTTGTATTCTGTGTGGATGTATGTGTTTATTTACTTACTGCCTTTGTGTGCTTCCTTACCACACAGTAGGCATTTCTCTCAGTGTTCCCAATCCAAGAGTTTGCCATCTCTGGGTCCTACCTTGCTGCAACCACCAACAGCCTGCAGAGGAATGTCTGGTTGGAGAGGGGTAGAACTGAATCCTCTCTAAGATACCCTTCAGGCCTTTCTGCTAGCCTTAGTATTTGCAGTTTTGCCTCAGCTTCAGGTGTAAAAAAAAGGAAGGACCCAATAGCACTGTCTCTCTCGGAGCTGTTCTTTGTCAATGTATTGTCATTATTACTAATTATTTTGCTAAATACTGTCTACACCTTTTACCTAAGTTCTTTGCTCTATGTTTTCCTCATGAGCTTTCTCCGACTATGTTGTTTGCCACCTGAAGGGAACGCACAGAGGTCAAGAAAGTTTGTGGAATTAAGTTGTGGGCTCACCTATGTCATTGACTTCTAGTCTCTTTATGAGCGAGGTGCCTCTGTGAGATCATCAAGGCTCCCTTGCTCCCTTGCCTTCCTGTTAACACCCTTTGACAATTAAGAGACAACGATGACCTGTAACCTGCTGCTGTCAGCCAATGCCCGAATCCACAGCCAGGTTAATACCAGAGTTGGCCCGGCTGGCTCTGTGTGGCCATCAGTACAAATACACTGGCATTTCCGTGCATCTGACTGAGCCTGCCGGCTTATGCCTGTACCAAATGTCCTATCTCTTTATTCAAGGGCATCATATCTCACATACAGTTGATATTGGAGAATTGATGAGCGTGCTGTTTCTTTTTTCTGCCTGACCGTTGCCTTTCTGTTTTTCTGTCTTCTCCAGGTTTTTGGCTCATTCTCCCAGACTCAGGTGAGACCCTGATGGGCACCCTGTGGGGCAGGTGCTGACACACGCCCCGACTCCAGCCGCTGACATCATTACCAGCCTCAGTATCTAGATGCCACAGTGCTCTTGGGGCCAGTTGGGCTGGGCACCACTGCTGCCTTTTAAGGTAGGTTTGTACATGTTATCAGAAGCTGTGTGACTGAGTGGAAGTACTTCATAGATTGTGGGAGGGAGACAGTGGACCACAGTAATTGAAATTACTATGCTGTGTATCCATGGTGGGAAAGGAATTTGGAATCACTTCTGTGGATTAGAGCTGCACCCATCTAACAATTGAAAGGCATTAGCGTTAGCCCAAAACCAAATGGAAAGATCAAGTAGGTACCTATGAAGTCTTTTCTTTTCCTGTGAATTGCCCTCAGGGTCTTTCATCTCTTAGTTTCACTGTCTTTATGTTGGATTATGTTTGTTTAAAAAGAAAAGGAAACCTGGCTCCCAGACCCAGCCTCAAAACAATGATTTATTTCTGCTTTGGGTTGTCTTTAAAGAGCAAAGATAAATACAGTCAAAATAACAGTCTTTTAAATCAAAGACCATTGCCTATTTGCTGTAAAACATGCTTGGTCCCTTGGGTTAGGGGTATTTGTGTGTGACTTGGCAAAAACTGTTCGTGCATTGTAACGAATTAGTAAAAACTTTCAGAGCTTCGTCTGTTTAATCTTAGACCATTCCCCCTCCGTCTTCAGGCACAGCATCCAGTAGGGAAAAAACAGGCTCCAAACCAAGACCTCCCACTAGAATCTAATTTTAAATTTGCAATCTGTTGTCTTGTGATTTTTCACTTCAAATTTAACTTTGAAATAAATACATCTCATCCTTTCCACTTGGGCCTCGGAGGCCTGTTTTCCAGTCACAGAAGGGTAATCGCTGCATTTATTTTAATAAAATTTTTAGATACCTCGGGGGAGTGGGAAGTGCTACTAATATTATAACCACATCCACTGTTAGCTGGCTCATGGTTGGGGCTCGCATTGCCTTCACCCACAGAAGTGAGACCTGGCTTGCACAGCTGACTTCTGACCCCACTGTGATGTGGACAGGATTTGTCTAATGTCACAGACCTTGCTGTCTAGTGCTGTATAGACTCTGAAATGCCCTTGCTCTATGGCTGTCTTAGTAATGGACAGCACTGAAATTCCTGTGGAGAACAGGCGCAGGGTAGGTGGGCGATGGCCACCACCATAAGAAGGAGCACTAAACCGGAAGGACTGGGTGGAAATAAATGGCTTTGATGAGGTCAAAGTGCCATGAATCAGAGCTAGAAATGGATACATAGATGTAAGCTAGGTAGACTTTTCCTTGTCTTAGAGCCTTTCCCAAGCCGTCTGCTCAGAGTTTACATTTTGTTGTAGCTATCTGTGTAGTGTGACATCT
This sequence comes from Cricetulus griseus, assembly GCF_003668045.3. Taxonomy (NCBI): domain Eukaryota; kingdom Metazoa; phylum Chordata; class Mammalia; order Rodentia; family Cricetidae; genus Cricetulus; species Cricetulus griseus. The sequence goes on from NC_048597.1 coordinate 7,751,072, forward strand.
TTACTCTTTTAAATTGAAAAAAAAATCATTGATTGTTAATGTTTCATTATTTGTCTTTCCTTAGGAAGGAAGGAAGGAAGAGAGAAAGAGAGAAAGAAAGAAAGAAAGAAAGAGAAAGAAAAACATAGTGGCTGGAGAAATGACTAAGCCCTTAGGAGTACTTGTTGCTCTTCTAGAGTTCCAGAGTTTTGGTTGCTGGCACCCTTGCTAGGTGACTCAAAACAACCTGTAACTCCATCTCTAGGGCATCCAGGGACCTCCTTTGGTGTCTCCTGGTACCTTCATACACGTGTGTGTACACATACATGCAAGCCTGTGTGTGTGTGTGTGTGTGTGTGTGTGTGTGTGTGTGTGTGTGTGTGTGTGTGTGTGTGTTCATAAAAACGAAACACAAAATGAATTTTGTGGTTAGGGATGTAGCTCAGAGGTAGAGTACTTATTTAACCTAGTGTAAGAGTTTGGATTCAGAAGTATAATCAACCATGGTGAAAATTAAAGTGTCCTATAAACACTCCCTCCTTCACACATTTCCCTGTGGAAGACAGGGAAATATTTACTTACTAGTATTCATGAGGAAATTTACCTTTCTCAAGAGTGTGGCTTAGATCTCATCTCTAATAGAAGTTTTCCTTTGTGGGTAAGAGGAGTCTTGTTCCAGAGACGTTTAGTATTAATGGTGGGATGGTGGTTTTGGTTGTTGACTTCTAGCTAGGGCAAGGTAGGGCCAGCCAATCTACTGTCGGGGTTTCCTTCACTGGGATGGAGCATCCTACTGTCTGCCACAGAAAGCCCTGTGTCATTAGGGAACTAGACATCATAAATCATAAAAACATTATTATAATCTCCTTTGTGCTCAAGGGATGTGGTTATTTGCATACTCTCCTGTATCCTTTTTGTTTCTTCACCATTTCTCCCTCAGTCACCTGAACTTGCTGGACTATATTTCTTTGCTCTGTCTGCCCAAGACTTTTACCAAATTAAAAATGTAAGATACACAATAAATTTTAGACATATAAGACTCACCAGCCCCTCCAATATTAATAATAGTTTAGATTTTCCCAAGCTTAGATTCTCTGTCAGAGGTTATGTTTTCAGAGGGCTGATGTGTTCCCAAGCAACTTGAAGAAAAGGCGGCTGGACTAAGCAGACTTTTGTGTGAGTGACCCTAACTTTTATATAATGCCCTTTAAAAAATGTGTTCTGGGGGCTGGCCAGATGTCCCAGTGGTTGAGCGCACATATGGCTCTTCCAGAGGACCTGGGTTCAATCCCAAGCACCCACATGGTGGCTCACACTGTGAGCCTGTGACTCTAATTGCAGAGCATCAGATGCCTCTTCCAACCTCTGCGGGCAAAACCCCTATGAACATAAATAAACTTAAAAATGTGGTGTTTCTTTGAGCATGTCATTGTTTTTCATGATGATCCCATACAGCAAAGAGTTTCCCTCCCTCCCTCCCTCCCTCCCTCCCTCCCTCCCCCTTCCCTCCCTCTCCCTCTCCTTCTCCTTCCTTCCTTTCCTTTCGTCTTTGAGATAATGTTTCTCTGTGTAGCCCAGACTGTCCTGGAACTCACTCTGTAGACCAGGCGGGCCTCAAACTCACAGAGATCCGCCTGCCTCTGCCTCCCAAGTGTGAAGATTAAAGGCGTGCGCCACCATAATGACCTAGCAGTTACGTTCTTCACGTGTTTTAAGCATGTTTACTTTTACTTGAGGAGGAGATAGTTATAATAACTGTTTAAAGTTCTTTGTGTTATAATTCCACTGTCTGGGTCACTGGACATCTGCTGATGACTTTTACCCAGAAGCTGATCACATTTTCCTTGTTCTTAGGAATGCTACAAGGGGGGTTTGAACATCGTGTTCTGAGGTTCTGGATCTTACGGAAAATCGCTGATGGCATGGATCTTGTGGTGGTTGTTACTCCAGCAAGGAATCTCAAAGTCGCTGGCTGAATTTAGGGTTAATATCACAAGCCCATGTTGTGGGCTCCCATGTCAGCCTGGTATCCAGTGCTTTTGCAACAGGTTTATGCTACATTTGTGACCACAAGGGTCAGCCCGAGACTTGGGCTGCTCAGCCATAAGTCTTTGCTGTGTTGTTTTGAGTTGGTCTGAGACATGCACGTCCAAGACATGTTTGCACGCATTAGGAGAGACTTGTCTCCAGTCCTTCACTGTCCGAGGTCCCTGCTCACCCTCCGGCTTCCAGGGACTGTTCTTGCTTCTGTGCAGGAGCACAGGATGGGAGCACAGGACAATCCACAGTTCTTTTCACAACTGTGTTTGATGCTCAGCCTTAAGAGAATTTGGATTAATAAAAAACAAAGGAAGGACTTGCTGCTCTATTGGGTGGCTTCTGGGCTCTTCCTCAGTCTGTCTGCTTCTGTTTATCTTTGGCGTAGAGATTTTCATGGTGACTGATGGAGTGAGGTAGTGCTTTAGCTCCTTACTGATGTTGGAAATTAACAGTCCGTTTTTGCTCACTACTTCAGTGAGACAAAAGTTCTGCTCCCAGATAGTCACCCCCTCTTTTATTTAACCTTACTTTGGAACATTTTTCTCTGCATTTCCTGGCAGCATTTTCCTAGCTGATGTCTACTAAGTGTTTTTTGTTGTTGTTGTTGTTGTTTGGTTTTTTGAGACAGGGTTTCTCTGTGGCTTTGGAGCCTATCCTGGCACTCGCTCTGGAGACTAGGCTGGCCTCGAACTCACAGAGATCCTCCTGCCTCTGCCTCCCGCGTGCTGGGATTAAAGGTGTGTGCCACCAACGCCCAGCTAGTGTTTGTTTTTTTAATTCCTTAATTCATTGGGGATGTAGTGGAATGTTCCAGGTAATCTCTAGGTAAAAAGAAAGAGGTTGGGAGGATTCTAAATGTATTTCTTCAGAAAATTTCCTTATTTTTAGATTTGATTTTTTAAACCAGACTATTCCATTCAGTAAGAGCTTAATTTATTAGTTTCAAATTTTTTATTTCAAAAAGAATTAAGAATAATGGGAAATTTTACTAAAGGGGTATGCCTGCTCCCTATTTCTCTCTTGGTTTCATGGCTCGCAAGTGTGGTGAGACAGCAGGGATTTGGCCCTGTTACAGTGTGTGTGTTCTTTGGAATACCCATCTCACTGTATGTCCCAGTGCTAATATGGCTCACAGTATCTGTATCACTTTGTGGTAATATGGGTACAGTATCTGCATCATTGTGTAACAATATGGGATACAGTATCTGTATCATTTTGCCAAATGGACTTAGTAAGCTAAGGGATCCTACGGAATCAATCCCTCCATCTGCATTTGGATAACCTTCAAAAAGATAACTGCTAACTCTCGTTGGGTATTTAACTTGATGGAGCCTGAAGGCCCAGTTAGTATAATTACTCACTGGAAAGCTTGTGTCCTTAGTTTTGCTAAGAGATCGTGGTGTTCATGAGAATGGGGAAGCTGTACCTATTCTGCCCTTGACCCTTGGCCCCCAGAGAGCCCTGCAGCATTTGGACCTTCTGAGCTCACACTTGTCACTGTGAAATGTTACCCAGCCATCATGCTGCTGTGCCCTTCCCCCACTCTGCCTGAGTTGTCTTGGACGTGAGCAGTTCTGCCCTCTGACCATGACTACAGGCAGACAAGGCCTCTCAGCTCAGCTGGCAGGCAGGTGCTGGCAGGCAGCTTCAAACCACGGAGGGAGACAGGGAGTGCAGGTGGGATTCGTTGGACTGAGGCAGGAGTGGAGAATTACAGTTCACAGACAAACGCAGTGTGGAACCTACCTGTTGGTCCCGATTATCTTAATTTTTCATTTTCTGTGTATGGGTGTTTTGCTTGCATGTACGTCTGTGTGCCATGTGCATGCAGTGCCCAAGGAGGCCAGAAGAGGGCGGCACCACCCACTCGAGTTTACAGATGATTGTGAAATGCCCGGTGGGTTCTTGGACTCGAACCCTGGTCCTCTGTATGTATGAACAGCAAGTGCCATTTCTTCAGCCTCCATGTCTGTCTTTTATTGTGTGAGCTGTCACCTTCTAGATCCGAGGGCCTTTTGCTATTCAGTATTCATTTATTTGGTTGTTTGCTTCCTTTTTATAGGGCACTAACTCCTCGTCAGGCTCTGTTCTGGGCAATGACGGTATAAGAGGAAACACAACAAGTGAAACATTCAGCTCTCCTGACATGGTTTTGGTGGGAAGGGCCACAGTAAGACAATAAGCAAATGACCTCCATTGTGTGCCATGCCATGTGAACTAGATTATGATAAACATTGGGAGGGGGGAGGTTAAGGATTGAGTTCTGCAGGAGAGACCTCCTTCACAGCACTGTGGTGGCTTTGGGTGTCAGTGAACTGAGTGAATTAGTCAGACAGACACCAGTAAGAGGGTTTCAGGCAGAAGGAAGCACATGAGGAGGGGCCTTGAGCCTGAGATTTAAATGCTGAGCACTGTTCATATACTAAAATTGTGCCCCTGCCTCCAATGCCTTCTGGAGGTAAGAGCTGCCTGGACCACTGGGGATCCAAATAAGTGTTCCCCTGAGAATGAAAGATGCTGGTAAGATTTCCCAGCTTGAGATCTGCCACAGGTCTCAATGTCTCTTAGCCAGGATGCTGGGGCCAGAAGTGTGTCAGATTCCAGACTTCAGGATATTTGGGCTATTTTGGTGTGGGACCCTAGTGTGGCTGCTTGATTCATTTGTATTTCATGCACATATCTTTTGCACACAGCCTGAAGCTGACTTTATACACTATTTTTAAGGCACCTGCGTTTTGACTACAACCTGTAGTGTGAGATCTTCTGCCTGGGCATCAGATGGACATGTTTGGGGTGGTGGTCCGTGCCTGTTTCAAGATTGCTGCATTTTTATCTGTCTTTTCTGTGCATTTATGTCTATCCTCCTCTCCTGAAGACCACCTCTACTTTACTTGTTATTGTGTGGTAACCATGCGGCACTGCTCAGCTGCTCATCTCTGGCTTTTATTGAACTTTATGTGTATTTATTAACCCTTTGGTCCGAATGCAGAGTCTTTTTGTAGAGATCTTTTGTAAAAGTCACTTTCTATCCTGAATTAACAAGCCTGTTAATTTTCCCTTGGGGAAAGCTTTCAAATTAGGGAGTGCTTCTGCAGCCCCTAGAAACTTATTTTTCTTAACTCCTGCTGCTTTATACTTTGTTCTGACTCTGCTGAGGTCCTCCCCTGAGAATCTGTCCTGGTAGGATTTAGGAGATTTGGCATTTGTCTCTAAGTTCTTATGCCGAAGATAAAAATGGCTTCCTTCCTACCTTGGCACATGAAAAGGATCTTACTACTAAAAGTGCTATTAATCCAGCAGACCCGCCAGCGTGATGCATGGGTTGTTATAATTCTTGCTCGTTGGGCCATTTCCTTTAGGAACACTCTCTTGGGGCTTTTAACTTGATTGGTTTTCTCTTGGCTGAAGGAAACCTAACCCAGAAAACTCTCATTTATCTTCTCGGGCTTTTGATAGATGTGCTATGGGAGGGTAAGTGTGACTCGTGAGCTGACAGTTGGCCTTTTCTTCCACTCTGCTCATTTGCTCTCACTCCTTCCTCTGAATTTCAACCCATGTGAGTCTGAAACTGGGCTACAACTGTCACTTCTTCCCAATCTTCTGTTTATTGGCAAAACACAGAGGAATCGTCTTTACTGCTTTTTCCAGACAGTGTTTTTCTGTGTAGCCTTGGCTGTCTTGGAACTTGCTCTGTAGACCAGGCTAGCCTTGGAGCTCCACCTGCCTCTGCCTCCTGAGTGCTGGGTTTAAAGTCGTGCACCACTACACCCAACTAGGAATCTTAATTTATACTTAATTTAGCCTTTTGGGAAATTAGGAGCTGGGGTTGGGGATGTAGTTCAGTGTAGCTTGCTCAACATGCATGAGGCCTTGGGTTCGAACTCCAGACTTCCTCCTTCTCCTTGTAGATCAATAGCTGTATGAGCAGGCCTGTAACTCAGTGAAGAACATGTGTTTAGCATGTGCAACATTCCCAATGCCTCAAAAATCAATAAAACACGAATTCTAGGAACTTGGCCACGGCCTTTGTTGTTAGAGTGAAATCTGTGTTTACGTATGCTTGCAAAACATGTGGCCTAGTGATTAAGATGTACCATGGTCTTACACGGACCATTAATCTTTTCATTTTCCTTATGATCTTTAATAAAGACATCAGCCAGAGAGGCGTGGATGTATTGCTTTGAGATGTACTTGTTGCTGGTAAAAAGGGGGAATCTTCTTTCTGGGGAGATCCCCTTTGAGAATCGAGATGTGTGGCTGAAGGGGTGGGAATATTCTAGCACAGGAGACTATTCCTGGTATCTGGATGGGTGACCTCTGAACTCACTGGCACCTTCCCTGGAGGCTTTCCCTGTGTGCGCACATTGCAGTACAATCAGATCTGTTTGTCTATCTGAGCTGAAGCCACGGCTGAGAGTCTACAATGGGACTGTAGTGATTTCTGAGCCAACAGGAAGGTACCTTATGTTAGTGCATTTCCTTCATTGGTTTTTTGCTGTGGTCATCAACCACATTTCCTGTTCCCCTTGGCACCTTTTATTTTCTCTGTTACAGTGCACCTTCCATGGCTAGATCAGTTTCAGAAGAGTAGAAGGTGTGTCTGTCCTTCACTGCTCACCTCTGGCTTCTAGAATACTAGAATACAGTAGGTACTTAGCACAAGTTTCTTGAATGCATGTGTCTGCACGCAGTGGACAGAGCCAGTGCAGGGATTTGCCTAGGGAGGCCCTGCCGTTCTTCTTTCATTTCATCTGGTTTCATGTGTGTTATCTTGAGTGCGTACTTAGAAGAGAAATAGAGAGGCTCCCGGAGCAAGGTTAAGAGGCCAAATAGAGTCACAGTTGTGAAGCCGTGAAAATTTTCTTAGCTGTTGTGGGCAGCAGCATTGTGCCATCAGGTCAGAGTTGGAGAATGTGTTGAGGGAGGCTTGGGTTAACCTGGTGGCTCCCTCTGGGCTGCATTGAGTTTGCTGGTTTCACAGCATGCGTTCTCTGTCTTCAGGGTAGTCTGTACCAGATTCATGTTCACAGGTTGGATTTGCTCCCAGAAATAAACCCATTAGTCAGCTGCCGAGCGAGGTTCTCATTTTGTCCTGCCCGTGCCCCTCCTCCCACAGATCAGAGCTTTCAGAGTGGCTGTGAAATGAATGGTAGCTGTCTATTTTCTTTATGATTCTGATTTGTTAGGGAAAATTGATTAGGTAAGCATTTTGAGGCTTTCAAGTTTTGATTGATTTTTTTGAGGTGTGGTTAGAATCCAAGTAAAGCAAAATAGATAGATAGATAGATAAATAAATAAATAAATAAATAAATAAATTCCCCAGCCCGTGGAACAGATAAAATTCCATAAAGAAAAACAAAACAAAAAACCCAAACTGAACCTCTGACAGAAAGGGAGAAAAAAAAGTTGCTGATTTGATGGATGCCCAGGTTTCATCTGGTTTCAGTTTCAGTGCTTGATAAGAACAGACCTCCCAATATGTCACTGTGATGCTTCAGAAGAAAGCCAAGGTGAGCACAGTGGCCACCTGTATGGCAGCAACATTCTGGTATCCCCTGGGCATCTACCTTCTGAGCAAAGGCAGCTCTCTCACTATGGAATTTACATGAGTGTTTCACTTTTCTGGGAACCAGCTCAGCAGACAACGGTATTCTCACCTGTTGATCTGCCCAAAGCACCTAGAAGCTGTGCTGTTATTCACCTGACCCCGTCCTAAGCTTTCACTCTTCAGATCTTTATACCCTTTCTAATGCAGACTCAATTATCTCATCTTTTTCTCTTTCCCCCTTTTCCATACAGACCATAAAACCATGGGAAACGCAGAAAGCCAAAATGTAGACCACGAGTTTTATGGAGAAAAGCATGCCAGCCTGGGGCGGAAGCACACATCTCGCTCCCTGCGACTGTCACACAAGACACGGAGGACTCGGCACGCTTCCTCCGGGAAGGCAATCCACAGGAACTCTGAAGTGAGCACCCGCTCCAGCAGTACTCCCAGCATCCCCCAGTCCCTGGCCGAAAATGGCTTGGAGCCCTTCTCCCAAGAAGGAGCCCTGGACGACTTCGGGGACCCCATCTGGGTGGACCGAGTAGATATGGGCTTGAGACCTGTGTCTTACACGGATTCCTCTGTCACTCCCAGCGTAGATGGCAGCATGGTCCTCACGGCCGCCTCTGTGCAGAGCATGCCAGACTCGGAGGAGAGCCGGCTCTACGGGGATGACGCTACATACTTGGCTGAGGGAGGCAGGAGGCAGCGTCCCTATACATCCAATGGGCCCACGTTCATGGAGACAGCGAGCTTTAAGAAGAAACGCTCCAAATCTGCAGACATCTGGCGGGAGGACAGCCTGGAATTCTCACTCTCAGATCTGAGCCAAGAACATTTAACAAGCAACGAAGAAATCTTGGGTTCCGCGGAAGAGAAGGATTGCGAGGAGGCTCGGGGGATGGAAACAGAGGCGAGTCCCAGGCAGCTCAGCACCTGTCAGCGAGCCAACTCCCTGGGTGACTTGTACGCTCAGAAAAGCTCTGGGGTGAAGGCAAACGGAGGGCCGAGGAACAGATTTTCAGGCTACTGTCGGAATTTGGTGTCTGATATTCCCGATTTTGCAAAGCGTAAGATGCCACCGGCTGCTGCTGAAGAGAGTCCTCCGTACAGTAATTATAACACACTTCCCTGTAGGAAATCGCACTGTCTTTCCGAAGGTGCCACCAACCCACAAATTAGCCTTAGCAAGAGCATACAAGGCAGAAGAGCGAAAACAACCCAGGTAAAGCCTCAGAGTTCCGTTGCAGTATTTTGGAAGTGGTGCATGGCGCTTACAGTGCATGGTTTGGCTCTCACCGGTTCCTCACTTTAAAACCGGGCTTTACCGGGTTTGTCTGGCAGCTGCTGCAGCTGCCACAGCTTCTGCTGTGCCCCTTTTCCAGTTCTGTGGGTAAGGGGAGGGGATTGAGGGGTGTATGCAATAGGGTGGGAGGATGTGTTGGGAATGGCAATAGCACTATTAAGTTCTTACTGGGAAACTGCCTCCCCGCTCAATCCCTCCACAGCACCTCCCTGGTGGGACTTTCGTCTCACTTGGTCCTCTCTGTGGACACGCAGGCATGGTGGGTTGCAGCACTTGGAGCTCGTATCCACACTGCAGCAGGTGGGAAGAAGTCTGGTGGGGCAGCTCCTTAGAAGAGGCGTTTTCCATTCAGGGCGGGCTGTGGTCATTTGTCAGCTTCTCTCTGGTGTTGGCAGGCTTGCTGTCTTACCAGGGGCCATTTCACTTTCCTGTTTCTTGCAATGGGGCCACCCCGTCTCTGGATGGAGGTGTAGCAGAAGGAATAACATGGTTGGGTTCCCCCGTTTCTAGTTTGCAGCCAAATGTTTGACCTTGGGCAAACCCACTCTGACTTTTAGAGGTCCCCCTGAAAAGTGGGCATAAGGATGCTTAGGTGCTGGCAGTTTGATGCACGGGAGAGTGAGGGTGTGGACAGATGCGTAGAAGACTCGAAGAGTGTGTTCCCAGTGGAAGGAGGGCCCACTAACCTGGCTGGCATTAATAGCTTGAGTGACTGTCAGACAGCCCTGCATGCTTTCGTCGTTTCCTGAGGCTGCTGTTGCTTGTGGCAGATTTTGGGGAGCTCAGGATTCCACTCAGGTTGAGAAATGGGTAGTGGATTGTGCTTCTGATCCACGAGTGGATCTGATTGATCCATTTGCGTTGAAAGACACTGGGTGTCAATGGTGACCTGTGAAGGCTGCTGCACTCTGGCCTGCCCAGTAGGGGGCAGTGCTGCACTCTCTCGTCTGACTCAGGTTTGGGTCAAATGGGCACTGGTAGTGTTACTTTTAACATGGGTCAGGTGGGTGGGGGCCCTGGTGTCAGGCTGGGTTTCTTCCTGAACATGGGTTTTGCTGATGCCATCAAAGCCACTCTCCTAGCAGCTTCACCTCTTCCTACCTGGTTGTCTTTGGGCAAGAGAGTAGTTGTTTGAAAGCCTTGATTTCTTCACCTACCTAAGTGGAGACAATGGGACTGAGGACTCTTGACTAGCAAGAGGTCTGGGTGAGATCCTCAGCATTGTGGAGACACACACACCAAGGAGGGATAATAATAGGACTGTTTGAGAAGATGGAATGAAATCCGTGAGTCACGAAGCCACAGGGAGATTTGTTCATCGGTGTAACCCTGAGCATTGTTAGTGAGTGGTAGGTACTGTGTGGGTTGAAGACTTGGGGCCGTTGGGTGTTTGTGCCCAGATCTTGAGTTGATGAAAACTCGCCATGTGTCATTTGAGAAGATGCTCAGGAATTGGGCATCTAAGAGGAACTGCCTGAAGTTTATCCTTTTTTTTTTTTTTTTTTTTTTCTGAGTTGAGATGATAACAAAAGTGAAATTGTGACAGAAATGATGGGTTGACATCCTACCCGGTGGTTCTGTTAATACCCTGCGAGGGTCTCTGCTGAACTGTCGGTTTGAGAGGTCATAAGCAGGTGACCTATTAAAGGGCCACATGATAAGCACTGAATTTTCTGACATCAAGTTGGAATAGCAGGACCCATTCAGAGAGGTATTCAGCCTGCCTTGGCAAAGGGTACATTGACTTAGACAACACCTTTGCCTGGAGTGATCCTGAGTTAGTCCTTTCTCTCTGTAAGATGGGAGAGGGCCGCCCAGCTGTATTCTTTCTGGATTGCTGTCTCCATGGCTCTAAAACCAGAGATAGCCAGACTTTTACTTGGCCCCACATGCTGCAGGCCTTTAAGTCATAACCACCCATGGAACAGGGGCAAAGCGAGACGGTGCTCCCCCTCCAAATTCGACTCCACCGAGAGCTCCCCTGGGAAACTGCAACATGAAATCTCCATCCTGCTGACTTCCCAAGTTAATATACAGAAGTGAGATCATCTGAGTCTCACAGAGCCACTCTTAATGTAATGTAAATGCTATGGGTGAGGAATCCCAAGAAGGCCATTTGCATGCTGGCTTGTCTGCTCCTCCTCTGATGTCCTTGGGTAAGTCACTCTCATAGGTCCTTCCCTGTCCAGGGAGAGTTACACCAGCCTCCAACAGGGCTGTATTAGGTGAGCCAAAAGGGATGTCATGCTTGGAAGCCCTGTGTGGAGCCTAGAAAATGAGCGGAAGTATTATTTTGGTATTGACTTTATATGTTGAGTAAGGATCTTTAATGACTTGAAACAAACCCCAGAATTATGCACAACACTATCCATCCACCCACATTTTCCTAGTCTAAGTTGGAGCCCACTGTGTTCCAAACAGTGTATTTTAAGAGACAGTGGGTGTGGAAGCTTCCTTGACAAGAATTCTTCTTTTCCTTTTCAAAGGTTTTGACCCAAGGGACCTCTGTAGCAAGCTTGAATCATAGATCTTAGTCTCCTTGTCGGTCCTGGTGATGTAGTTCTGTCAGCCATATCACTCCCACCGGAAAAAGTTCCTGGCAAGCATTTGGCCCAAGAGCACGACCTCTCAGCCTGGAGAAAACACACCAGATCCAAAATAATGTGGACAATTTCATTTGATTTGAAAATGATCAAAAAAAGAGGTTTTGGCCGTTCTTCCTGTTTTTGTATGTTCAGGGGTTGGATTTGTTCCTGAAATGGGCAGGCTGTAGAGTTCTTATGGAAGTTTTGAAAGTATCATGCATGATGAGCCATGGAATCTGGCACACATTTTTTTGTTTTGTTCATGCATCTGGGCACATGGGTCTTGTACATGTACACATGTTGTATGTAGCTTGTACTGAGAGCAAATGGAGCAGAGTTCAGCTATTGATTTCAGTAACAATACAGAGTAGGTCTCTCCTTGGATTTAAGTGATGGCTGGATGGATTTCAGGCTGAACTTGGCTCTTCGGTTCCTATTTCTTTGGTAACAGACTAGGACAGGGCAGCCTGGGGTCATGCAGAATCAAGGGTGTCAGCCAGTCTGGGCTTGGAGTTTTTGCCTCCTGCCTTTTGGTTGTTTAACCTCACAGATGTGTTTTTTTTTCCCCCAAAGGAAGCTTCTGGAACGATTCAGTATTCTAGGAGGCAATGGATGAACAACTTAGAGCATGGACTCCAAAGTAGGAGGTGCCCACTGCATAGTGGCTTTAGTTACGAAGGCAAGGCGTGGCTTTGTGCTCTGGGGTTCCATCTCCTTCAGCTCTGAGGCCTTCACAGGATGAGTAGGAGAAGAGGGGACACCGCCATTGTTCTGTCTTGTGGCAGGCGCAGAGAGTCTGGGGAGTATCTGAGGGGAGTTTTGGCTTGGGGCTGTTGTACACACTTGAGGAGACCTTCATTCACCCAAATGGGAAGTGAAGGAAAGTAACTTGTCTCTACTAAGCCTGTTGCAAGGAGCCACAGAATCTAGAGAGCTTGAGGAGATCTAGGCTGAGGTGTGGTGGCCTATTGCCAACATGTCAGCATTCCCAGGAAGTCTGTGCACCTTGCTAACTAGTGGGAACAGGAAGGGGCAGAGAGCTCTGCTAGACCTTAGGGATCCTCTCGGTGTAGTTTCAAGATGCCAACTTCTGGGAGGAACCTCACAGACCCTCTCTGCCTGACCCCATAGCTTTTCAGCGAAGAAGGGTGTTAGTCGGTGTTTCTTGGTATATGAGGAAACACCATGACCACAACAACCCTTACAAGAGAAAGAATTTAACTGGGGCTGGCTTACAGATTCAGAGGTTGAGTCCGTTATCATCATGATGGGAGCATGGCGACAGGGTGGCTCTGGAGCTGAGACGTGACGTCTTGCAGGCAACAGGAAGTCAGCTGACACACTGGGTGGTGTCCTGAGTATATGAAACCTCACAGTCTGCCCCACAGGGACGCATCTCCTCCAACAAAGCCATACCCACTTCTCCTTTCAGATAGTGCCACTCCTTGGTGACCAGGATTTGAATTTGAGAAGCTGTCCCTGATGTTTCCTTTGATCAACAAATAACAGAGTTGATGGTTTACTAAGATGAGGAGCCTCATTTTTTTTTTTTTTTTTTTTTTTTTTCCTGAGACAGGGTTGCTCCATTTAACAGCTCTGGCTGTCCTAGTGCTCCCTTTGTAGACCAGGCTGGCCTTGAACTTACAAAGATCCACCTGCCTCTGCCTCCCCACTGCTGGGGTTAAAGGCATGCTCCACCATGCCTGGCTTGAAGAGCCCAGTATTAGATCAGAAGAGTATCTAAGTTCCTAGAAAAATCATTTTGATTTTTAAATTTTATTTGGTTTGACCACTTAGCTTACATGGCCCAGAAGTGAGTGTATTGCCTGAACTGGAAATTGCCCCCATAGCTGAATGAGCCTTTACCTTTGGCCTGGACACTTTGAGAACCAGCTAAAAACCTTGCTCTGATGTAAATACATAGACCACACCTTTTTGAATATCATCTTGGGAGCTCATGGGTCCCATCAAGTCCATTTAGAGATGCCTGGTTAAGAGTTAATTTTGTTAAGTGCTAGAGAGTTGGCCCTACAGTTATAAGAGCACTGGCTGCTATTGTAGAGGACTTGAGTTCAGTTCCCAGCGACTACACAGCTACTCATAACCGTCTGTAATTCCGCTTTCAGGGAATCTGATGCCCCTTCTGGCCTCAATGGACTCTTGCGCACATATGGTATACATACACACACACTCAGGTACACATACATATAGAATAAGAAGTAAACTTTTTAAAGGGCTGCTTTAAAAATCTCTTACATTAATGCTTCCTGAAACAAAATATTTTCATATGGGATCTTTTTCTAGAGCCCCTCATTTTCTTTCCTTCTACCTTCTGTTTGTTTTTTTGTTTTGTTTTGTTCTTTTGTTTTGGGGGCATATTTCCATCTTTGTCTACTTCTTTTTGGCATGTAAATTCTGAAGTGAGAGGCTTGTTTTGAAAACAAGCCCATCCATTTCCAACAAGGACTTCTGACTCCTTTGCCAAGATCTTTTTGGAGGCAGTGGGTGGGTAGCTGGGAGACTGGCTAACAGCTAACAGCTACACTTCTCAGACCACTTTGTGCACGTCAGAAATATTTTAGACATGAAGGAGCTTCTGTTTATATAGGGTGTGTCTTGAAATAGTCGTCAGTTCAGTAATTGAAATAGAATGTAAGAAATACTCATTAATTCATTTTAAATTAGGAATAGTTCAATTTCACACTATGCAGATATCTTTACATTTAAATTTTTATTATCTAAAATTAAGCATAGTTGTGTGGATAAGAGGGCTTTGTTTTGTGTTAGCATGAGTCTCTGACTTCCGGCTCACTGGAAGGCATCAGTCTCCAGTCTGTGCCTCATGCATTTACAGAGTGCTGCTCAGCTCTCCTATGTTGGATTTGACCTCTACATGGGGAGCTGGGAAACAAAGAGCTGCAGGGACCCTCTGCATGTATCTCAGGGATCTCAGGTCCACTCTTGGATTGCTGCTCATTTATAGTGAAAGAGGTAGGAATTTCAAGCTTGTAAAAAAAAAAAAAAATCACAATTTTTAATGTAGTGCGCCAGTAGAGAAAAGTTTGTGCCCCTCAGTTCAAATTGTGTTACAACAACGTGGGGGTGATGATTGGACAGCCTAACTGGGGGGGCAAGACTAGAATCAAGAGTTCAGCATCCTGTGAACAGGGATGTGAGGGCCTGTTGGATGTGGCCATGAAGCCAGCCTGCTATAAAGGTCTGACACCGCCTTCAGAACCTAGTGAGGAACTTAGAAACATCGGACTTTTTATTTGTCAACTGGGCTCAGCTGATGTTGGACGGCCCACTGACAAGATCTCTGGGTCCATAAGATAACCCAGTTTCCACTCTGAGTTTATGTATGCACTTTAAAAAATTAAATAAAAAATTTAAACGAAATGTGGTTGTATCCACAGGAGACACACAGATCTGCTTGGAGTTGCAAATGTAAGCTTTACGGCAAAGACTCGTTTGTCATCTCAACTATAGGCGATCCTTAGTGGGCTTGGCAATGACTAAACCTTTACATCAAAGTAAAATGTTTTTCCACAAGAGACTGTTTTCCTTGTCTTGAGATAGTGGTGGGAAATGAGCAGCCGTTAGTTCATTCAGTAATTATTTTTGAAGTGCCTACCCTGTGCCAGGCGCTATTCTTGGCACTTGGGATGTGTCGACGAGAGAAACTCCAGAGCTCATAGAGTGAGTTGTGGTGAAACGGGGGTGGGCATGGCACAGGCGAGATAGTGCAGGAGTAAGTGACGTGCTAAAGAAGCAAGACTCGGTGGCTGGGGGGTGGGGCGTGTGGTCCCCAACTTCAGATGGGGAGGTCACGGTGTGACCTTGAGAGAGGTCAGACTTGGGGCTTGAAGGAGAGGAGAGGGCTGGGTGTTGAGTTGTTAGGTGGGAGGCTGCCTAACATATCGGAGGAATGGCAAGGCTCCCAGTGTGGCTGCAGTAGGACTGTCAAGGGGAGGTGGAGATGCTGCAGGGGGGGTTGGCATGGCAACTGCAGGAGGGAAAGGAAGATATGTGCTGTAGAAAAGGAGGGGCATGGATATTCCTGCAATAAAGGGTTTTGGAGCCATGACCTCGAAGGAGTGTCTCAGTTCACCCAAAGCCAAGTGCTGGTGCTAGACATTTGTGCAGGGTGGGGAGTGACAGGCTCTGGAACCCTCCCTATTGTGCTGGGAGAGCTTATCTGGCCACAGGGTGTGACCCTGGATTAGTGGAAGAAAGCTCACCGTGATAACAGTGTGGAGGTAGGGAAGGAAAAATCCGACCCTGTGGGTGATACAGGAAGGAGAGGAGGATGGCTCCAGGGCGGAAGCTCATCTCTAGAGGAGCAAAAGAAGGGCTGGGGATGACTCGTGCCTCGTGGACCTAGAGCACTCAAGTATCAGGGGTTACCTGAAGAAATGTTTCCAGTATTTGCTACTATGTATTGGGTTCCCTTTTTAGTCACTAAGGATTTCAGTTCCAGCCAGGCGCTGGTGGTACACACGTTTAATCCCAGCACTTAGGAGGCAGAGGCAGGCAGATCTCTAAATTTGAGGTCAGCCTGGTCTACAGATGGAGTTCCAGGACAGCCAGAGCTACAGAGTGAAATCCTGTCTTGAAAAACAAAACAAAAGAAAAGAAAAAGAGAAAAGGAAAAAGGAAGAAAAAAAGAATTTCAGTTTCGTTGGTTGCATTGAGAGAAGTCATGAGTCACTCCCACTGGGAATAATTAGAAGACAAATGGCCGTTGGAAACATAGCAAGCCATGGATGGAGCTCCTGCCTTGGGAAAGGATGACAAGGGGAGAAAGAGCTGGTCTTCTTTTTCTAGCAAGTGCCCCCAAACTGCTAATTCAGTGTAGATTATGCCGTTTTCCTATTTGCTGTGCTGTTCTGAGAGTGTGAAGATGATTTAAAAGCCTAATTAGCATTAAGCTCCCACCTCTCTGCCTGAATGTTTTTCTCGTGAGATTTGTTTATACCGGTTTCCACAGAGGCAAGCTCCCTTCCATGTTGGTATGGGAAGCTTGTAACTATGGTTAGGCTGTGCCTTTTATCCCCTGTAAGGAAGGGCTCACGTGTAAGTAAGGCCTCACATGGTGATGATAGCAATTATGGTTAGCATTTATGTGGCGATACAGGGTGCCCAGCATGTTGGAGGCACGATCACTTAGGATATCATGCAGTGTTTCATTAAGTAGATATAGGCATAGTAGCTGGAGGCATGGCTCTGTGGTCGAGGACTTGCCTGCTATACCCCGGTCCCAGGATTCCCGGTACTGAAAGGAAACCCAAGTAGATCTTTGCTAGCCCCGTTGTATATATTAGGAAACTGTGGCCCAGATTACTTTAGTCTTTTAAATGGAATTGGCATGTTCTATACTGAGATTACTAAAGGGGAGTACACTGAATGTGTTCAGGAGGGTGTGTGTGTGTGTGTGTGTGTGTGTGTGTGTGTGTGATGAAGGGGTGAGCTCTTGTGTTTAGGAATAACATGGGAGGAGCAACAGTTCCATTTCAAGGCTTCCACAAGTCAACACTCTTTCCTCTCTACTGAAATCCAGAGAATTCCCTTACACTGTGTATACAAGGCTTCCGAGGACAGGTAGATTTGGGCTAAGCTAGATCCATCGGGGAAATTAACATGACCAAGAAAAACAGTTTCTAATTGCATTCTACTTCTAGCTACAAGTGGCCAGTTGATTTTGCTGGTCTCTGAATTGTCCCAGGGCCCTTGCCTTTTGTGGATAATTAGCTCTTCAAAATTGATTCTGCTGCTGAGCTCAGGGAGCTGTCCCTTGGAGCCTCCTTTCCTTGTAAGTGTTCTGGGGAAAGACCCAGAGCCTTGCTACGAGGCCTGATCAGTCCATATTCTTCATGCTGGTGATTCTGGTTCTTAAGGAGATAGAAATAGCCTTTGGTTTTGAAATTTCAGTACCGGAACTTGTTTACAGTGCAGGGGGCCCCCGAAGCGGCCCTTGCCTAGCAGCTGCAGTGTTGCTCTGAGCTACAGCTGGGTTCCTGTGCATCCATCCGGTAGGGAAGCACAGACAGACACTGTCTTTGGAAAGTTGCCAGTGGAGTGGAAGCTAGCCAGTGTTCTGAAAATCTGATCGGGGGATTTGTCTTGAGAGGCTGTGATTTAAGGACATCCCTGTCCTTTGGATGTTGCACATACCTGAAAATCTCTTCCAGGAGGCATTTCTAATAGGGACGTTGACTTTGAGCTGATTTGCAGAAGTCTCAGCTAAATCGTCCGCTCTCAGGGAGTTATTTTCCTCAGGCTAGGGTCGAGGAAACCACTTCCTTTGGTTTCCTCTGCTCCAGCCTGCCTTTCTGGTGCTAGGGAGGATATACCAGGGCCTCACAAGCTCTAGGTAGCTCTCCGTCACTGAGCCACGTCCCCAGATCTCCACTGACCTTTTCATGTGCATGTGTATGGGATGTATGTATGTGTGCAGACATGTGTTTGCATGTGTGGATGCAAGTGTAAGTGGGTGCATGTGTGTGTGAGAGAGAGAGAGGGGGGAGAGGGAGAGGGAGAGAGGGAGAGAGAGGGGGGAGAGGGGGGCTAGAATTGCTAGTGAGTGCCCCTCCCACTGGCATTGACGGAGGTTTGTTGGTATCCAACTCTGGTTCTCAAGCTTGCATGGCAGGCACCTTGTTTCACCCCTGAGCCATCTCCCAAGCCCTCCTCTGACTTTTGAAATTAACATTTAGTATTTGGCTAAATAGGCTAGAAGAGAACATATGCTGAGGTGTTGAGCTGAGTGAGAAGGATGGTTGATTTTATGCAAAGACATGCTGCTGGGAAGAGTCTGGAGGTCACCAGGTGCTTGCTTCTCCATGTGGGGAGGGATCAGGTTTCTCAGTTGTGAAATTGCCTAGAGACTAAGAAAGGCAGCCAGATGGGGGCGGGGTGGAGGAGGTGTGGGGATGGGGGCGGGGTGAGGAGGTGGTGAGCTTCCAAAGGATGACCACAAGAAAGTTTTGTGTCACAGCCAGGGAAGGAGAGCAGAGTATTGAGCAACATCTCGGCTGGACTGACCCATCATTTACAGTGCTAGAGGACAGGCTTCGGGGTGTGTGGGGCAGCCCGAGCATCATGGCTAAATAGGTGCTGGAGCAGGGCAGCTGATATCTGTTTCCCAACGGTTAGGTCACATGGGGGGGGGGATGTGTACTACTATGCCCAGTTAACTACTTCGGGGATGAGGTGATGTGTCTTGGGCAGATCCAAGGACACTCCCTAGCAATTACACTGAGCCATGGGTTCTGAAAGTATGCGCACTGAGCTGGGGCCTGCAGGCCTCCTACCTGGTGCAATCTCATCTTCGCTCAATTTGGTGACCATCACAGAGCTGAACACACACAGCCTGGGCCGTGGCAAGTTGACAGCTTCAGTTGGCATGAGCAGATGTTCAGGTGTGACGTAGAGGTGAGTGTCCATGGAGCCCTTTCTTTAACACTTGGCTGATGTGGAGGCAAGGAGGTCTGTAGAGGAGGGCGTGGCTTGTAAGCTCGTTTTAGACTGTAAAAGATGGGCACTGAGAACTGGCTGGCCAGCTCTCACCTCTTCCTGTTCTTTCCCCTGCTGGCTTCCATCTGTTTGCTGTGCAAGTTAAAACAAATAGAGGAGCAATCCCTTAGCTTTTCCCAGAGAAAGCTAGAGATACGTTAAACGCAGTGGAGAAGGACGGAGTTGAATAATGCAGGCAAAAATCTGGTCACAAGCTGTCCCACAGTTGAGCCAGGGGCTGCCCTGCTTCATAGTGGGAACGGTTCTCAGCAGCATAAGTTCGAACCTCCCATCTACCACTATCCAGAATTAGGACTTTCCGAGCCCTGGTGCTCATATCTGTGGTTCTGTAAGGTTCCTTCCTGTCCAAGGACTCTGGGAATTCTAAGATGTGTGGCGTCATCTCTTTTCTTCTTTGGACTAAAGGAGCTCCTGAGGAGGATACTGTCTGTGTAGCTTCTCAGGGGTTATTGCTGGTTCCTTCATACAATCTGTAGTGGCTTGAATGATGGTTCCCCCATACTCTAAGGCATTTGAATACCATGTTCCCAGTTGGTGGTGCTGTCTGGGAGACTTCGGGTGTTGCCTTGTCGGAGGGGGTGTGTCACTGTAAGCTTTCAGAGTTTAAAGACCATTTCAAGTTCGTTCTCTTGGCTTCCTTCTTGTGACCCAACGGCCATGCCTGTCACTTACTGCCACGTTTCCTGAACTTGATGGAATCTTACTTCTCTGGAAGCATAAGCCCAAAAAAATCCTTCTTCTGTACACTGTCTTGGTTATGTAACACAGCAATAGAAAAAGCGGCGGATATACAGGCCCGTGACCATCAAATCTAAGAAGCTCACAGATCTCTTATCCCCCACAGCTTTTGGTTATCCAAAATTGTCAGATTTCATTATCATCTTAACATCCACAGGGACACATATGGTAAATGTCCCCGCCAGAGGGAAGTGTGGGTTGGTAATAGTGCTTTTTGTTTGTGTGGTGGATCTTTGGCTAACTGAATCTGGGTTCTTTGTGACCATCCATGGCTGTTATTAAACAGAAGAACATAAAACGAAGTAATAGGCCAGCAGGCACAGGGTCTGTTGGTCTGTTTTTCACTGTTACAATGAAATGCTCCAGGCTGGTTAATTTGTAATGAAAAGACATCCATTTAGCTTAGCCTGGGAGGTCCAAGAGCTTGGTTCCAGCATCTACTGGCTTTGTTGAGGTCTTTTTTGGCACATAGCATCACAGTGGGAGTCAATCTGAGAGGGAGAGATTGCATGGTGAGATGGGGAGTCATAGGGAATGAGGGCCCAGGACTTCTGTTTCCTAGCATTCACTCTTATAGGAACTGATTCAGAAGGCCAGCCAGCATTGGTGTTTCCCAAGGGTAAGACCTGCCCATCCCCCATGACTTAAGTACTTCCCATGAGGGCCCATCTCTCTCCCCCCTTCCATTTCTTTCATTCTTTCTTTCTTTCTTTTTTTTTTTTTTTTTTGTTTCTTTCCTGTTTGGAAAGGTTGTCCACCCCGTCCACCCTCCAGCCAGCTTTGCTGCATTGGAGACCAAGCTTCCAGCTCTCAGACCCTTGGAGAACAAGCTGCATCTAAACACACAACACAGGGTTCATCTGAGCTGCCAGTGATTGCCTCGTCTCCCATAAACCCTTTCTGCTGCCAGGGATCTAAACTCCATCTGGAGTGGCGCTGATGCTTGGTCGATGCTCATCTAGGGCCGCCGCCTCTGACCCACCCTTGCTCCTGGTTCCTGCACTTCCTGTCGCTATTCTCCCACATTTTCTCAGACTGACTGACTGAGACAGAGGCATAGCACTTATTTGGACCTGGTGAGGGACAATCCTAGCTGTGGTATGACTCAGTCTGCCCCATTGCCTCCCAGCCCAGATTTAAGTTGAGAGTACCCATTTAGTAACCACTCAGTTTTTTAACATGTGTGGACCACCGTTATTTATTAATGAGACTGATGGTCCCCCAGACTGGCCAGAGTGCCAGTCTGTACACTGCTTTGCCCTTTTCTCCATGTCGCGCTTGGGTTCTTCCTTTGAGAAACATTCTTCAGGCTCCTAAGCCTGCCTGTCCCGGACTGTTGTCATTGTCTTCCCTTGGTTACTCCCATCATTTAATTATTGTTTATGGAAATACCTGTAGTGTTTTAGAGCCATTGAAATTCCGATTGAAGAACCTGCCTGTGTGATCCGGAAATACTCCACTGGAGTACAGGGTCAGCTTTGGAATCCATCTCAAACACTTTTCCATTGGGAATTGATACTCCTGGGTCTTGGCAGTTGCCCTGCTCTGTCACTCAGCCCAGGGCAAAGAGTTGCCCACTTCAGTCTCCTTACATCCCCGCTTTGAAAGGACAAAGTAATTGGAGAGGGGGCATTGGAGCTGTGGGCCCCACTGGCTGATTTACACAATGCAGAGTGAAAGACTGTTTTCAGGAAGCCAGGCTGATTAGGGCATAAGGACTCTTGCCTGCTCTTGCGCTATGGGGCCTTGCTGAGTGAGTGGGTGTGCTAGCAATCTATTTAGTCACCCCATTATAAAATAGACTTCCAAGCAGGCCCTTTATTTTATTTTTTTATGTATCAGCTGTAAAGATCTAGTTTTTCATTGTGACCCCAACCTCCAGAGCAGCTAACTAATTGGCTTGCTGAATTTCTCAGAGTTCAAGGCCAGCTGAGGTAGGTGGCTGAGGACTCTCAGCTCCTTCAGTATGGTCTTGGTAGAATCTCAATAGCTGGTTTGCCAATTAGCTAATTAAGTCAGATAAACGATAAGCTCTTTGAAGTGTTCCCTGTGCCTTTTTTATTTCTTGAACATTTTGGATCATTAGACTGCATTTGGGGTTGTTGAAGGTTTGTTCCCCCGAGCCTCCCTGCAGTGCACTGGCGTGACGAGGGATCGGGCCAGCATCGGTGGAACCCTGTGGGCCTTTCGCACTGCAGAGCCCCTGGCTGGACCCGAGTACTCCCGAGTCCCTTCTGCGCGTGATGCATGTCCGCTTCTCTCTCCCTCTCTATTCCCAAGGATGTTAACACGGGAGAGGGCAGCGAACTCGCAGACAGTGGGATCGAAGGGGCCACCACCGACACGGACCTCCTGTCCAGGCGATCTAATGCCACCAACTCCAGCTACTCGCCTCCCACCGGCCGAGCCTTTGTGGGCAGCGACAGCGGCAGCAGTTCGACGGGGGATGCTGCACGCCAGGGGGTGTACGAGAACTTCAGGCGGGAACTGGAGATGAGCACCACCAACAGCGAGAGCCTGGAGGAGGCCGGCTCTGCGCACAGCGATGAACAGAGTAGCGGTACCCTCAGCTCCCCAGGCCAGTCTGACATCCTGTTGACGGCCGCGCAGGGCACCGTGCGCAAGGCTGGCGCGTTGGCAGTCAAGAACTTCCTGGTACACAAGAAGAATAAGAAGGTGGAGTCTGCTACCCGCAGGAAGTGGAAGCACTACTGGGTGTCCCTGAAAGGTAAGGGCCGCCGGCCCAGCTGCATGCTGGGAGTGCCAGTGGGTGCATTTCACGGGTACTCAGGGGTATGCAATATTTCATAATTGTATATCTAAAACTTAGTCTATTGTGGTAGAAACACAACATTAGATGTACTGTGAAGATAAAGGCCATCACTGAAGAACTGAAAGATCTGGTTTGAGATTCGATTTTCTTTTTCTGTCTCTGTATTCAACACTAGGAATTAGACCCAGGGGCTCGTTACACTAGCACCCTAGCTCTGTGTTACATTCCCATAGCTCTTTGTATTTTTATATTTGTTTTAAGGAACCAGGTTGCCCAGGTCATACTTGACCTGGTAATCATCCTGCCCCAGCCTCAGGGGTAACTGGAATTATAGGTACCTGCTACCACACCTGGCTACGTATCACATTTTAAAATATGTGCTATGGTATTGTTGACTGTGTGTGCAACATTGTAGGCAGGTCTCTATAAATTATTCATCTGAGGAGCTGAGTGTTAGGTCTCATATTCAGTAACTCTTGCCATGCCCCCACCCCTGCAAACATCATTGCAGTGGTTTCTGTGCTCCATGGCTGTCTTGGTTTCATTTCTGTTGCTGTGATAAAATACCCCAACCAAGAGCACCACAGTGGAAGGGAGACTTTATTTGGCTTACAGTTCCAAGTTACAATCTATCATTTTGGGAAAATCAAGACAGGAACCCAAGCAACTAGTCCACAGTGTAAAGCAGAGGAATGAATGCGTCCCATCTTGCCTATTTTTGCTTGGTCTCAGCTAGCTTTCTCCATCCTCATGACCCTCTTGCCTAGGGAAGAGTGCTGCCCACAGTGGGCTGGGTCTTTCTCCATCAGTTAGCAGTCAAGACAGTCTCCCACAGACATGCCCAAATATAGACCAACCTGATAAAGACAGCTACTCAGTTGAGACTCTGCCCAGGTGATTGCAAGTTGGCATTTTAAAAGCCACCAGCACAAGTGAGGTAAAGTGTCAGATCCAATGTTCTCACAGTCTGCTGGTTCCACTGGGCAGCTTTGAAATGAGTTCCCCTCTAAAATTTCCTTTTGGGTCATTCAAGTTTCTGTCTCATACAGCAACTGTTGTAGAGAGAGGAGTCCTTAGCTTTAGTCCAGTGAAATGGCTGATGGTTTGAGGACTCTTTAAGTGGCAGAAATGTCACAAATTTTACATGCTTCAACCTGATGCAGATGGGATGTCTACGTCATCATTTGTTTCTGAGTAAGTCACTATCTTATAGACAGCTGCGTATATTGGGGTGCTCTTGACTGTGCACACAGCAGACGTGTGGGCATCACTTTGCTCCCTTCTCAAAGAAGCTCAGTGCTTATGTGTTGTTATTTGTTTTGCCATTTGGCTTCCTTCCCTGAAGGGGGCTCTATGTCTGTGTCTGCCCATCCCTGCATGAATGGGCCTCGGTCCTGGATGAATGGGCCTCGGTCCTGGAGACTTTGCAGTTCATTGTGAGAACCATGTTACAGAAAGGAAAACATTGCTTAAGCACATTGAGAATTTTGTTACAAAGCTAGCTTTGAGATGGGGGTGGGGGTGGATGGGTCAGACAGGAAACACACGGGAGAGAGAAGCCAGGGCTGATCAGGTAATGGTGCAGAAACCAGATCATTTGACATTGGCTCTTGCCAGCTGAGGCCAGTGCAGCGACATCCTACAGGAGAGTCCTGGGTCTGCCCAGTGCTCTGCTCAGTGAGACTGGTGTCTGCCTGAGTAGTGAGCGTGTGCAGATTACCCCGAAAGACAATCAGGAGATGGGTGACTGCCATTACTGGTGGGCTAGCCGGCTTCTTTGTTTGTTTGTCTGTCTTTGTTTTGTTTTGATGCCTGCTGAGATAGGAAACTGTGTGTCTGGTTAGGCTATTCTGCTATGCACCAAACGCGCATAATGACAAGGACGACGACAAAGCTAGACAGAACTACCCCCTGAAGCGTGCATGGGTGTGTGTGGGGGTACCTCTTTCCTGTAGAGTCACCGGAGGCCCGGGTCATGTTGCTCAGTTTCGCTAGAATGTTTTTGTTGGTGCAGTGTGGGGCCATGCTTCTAAAACAAGGTGTTTATCCCATGGGCTCACTTTGGAGAGCCGTTACTCGCCTTTCTCACTCAACACCTGACGTAGCTTCATTTGCAGAAGTGCTGTGGGGTTGCACGTGGAAGCCACTGTCATGCCAGCTGTTCTGTTATCAGGGAATGAGTCGGAAAAGAAAGAAATTTCTCCTTTCTCCCTTCCCCCGTCCCCAGAGGTATACATCTCTTGTTCCTTTGGTACCCTTCCATTGGGTGACTGTTCCTGGGGAGACTTGACCCTGATAAGGAGTTGACAACAGACCAAAGTAAGGATTTCACCGAAGCCCAACTTGAAGCAATGAGTTTATTGGGGTTCTTTACCAGACTCTGGGGGAGGGGTTGCTTAAAGACAGCTGGATCACCAAAAGCCCACCCTGGAGCATGGATATCAGCTCCTGAAGGCCGGAACTCTGGTGCTGGCTACACAGCTTGTAGGGAGTTTAACAGGCAGGGGAGCGTCTCTCCCTGGTTGTTCAGTTGTCCTGGGCCCCTTCTGGTAGCACAGCCAGTCTCTGCTTCTTCAGGCAATTCAGCCTCTTCCATGAAACCCTGCTTGTCAGCAGTTTGCTATTTATGTGAGTTTGGGCAGGAAAGGGCCTAGCGCATCTGGTCAGTTTCAGGGACTTTCAGGAAGTTTGAATTGTTTACTTGATGACTTTTGAGAAGCTTCCTTGCAGGATGGCAGGTTTCATCTCCTCTCAAGAACACACCTGAGTCTTAGCAAGCTTCCCTGCAAGATGCTAATTATCCCCCCTTGGAGGAAGGTGCACAGCTCACACCTTCATACACGCTATTGATTGCTGCTGAGGACTTCAAAGCCTGGCATGAGGACTGCCTACATCCCAGTTGCCTGTAATGCCTGCCTACTGTGTTGTGCTTCTTGCTCCCTGGACCCTGAATCTTGTAGACAGTCCTTTGTTAGCATTCGTTGTCTGCCATAACAATGGGCCACATGCTAGGTGTCTCCCAGCTGCCAGTCTGAAGTAGAGGTGTTGTCTGGGTTGATTTCCTTTGGTGCCTGACCTGACATCTTGACATAGCTGAGGCTGTCTTCTTTGGGTCTCAGTACGTGTTCTCCTCCTATAATAGCTGTGTCCAATGTCCATCTGATAGGACACGAGTTAGATCAAGGGACACTCACATTAACTGCCTCTTTTAAAGGCCATATCTCCAAATATGACCCTATCTGAAGTATGGGGGTTACGACTCCGTGTGGAGATGTGGGAGGGATGATTTTACTTATGAGAAAGCCCCAGATTTGTGGCTTAACAAAGCATCCTAGACTCTTCTTACACCACATTTGAGAATAGCATTTCTTGGCATAAAATAAAAACAATGAAGTGACTCATTTTAGTTGGGACACAGCAGAGGTGGCTGTTTTGTTTGTGCCTTTTTCTTAAAGAATAAGTAGGAAGCCATAGGAACACATAGGAAGCCATAGTGTGGGCATCGAGGAACCCATGAGATGAGGGAGTCATCACATTGTCCCAGTGACCCAGATCTGGGTGACACAGCTTGACAGGAGAAACCAAGCCTTTCACAAAGGTTCCTGTCTTCTGTTGACAACCTCTGAGCTGCTGGCATTTTCTTAGTAGCCCTTCGCAGCTGGGTTAGGAGAGAACCTGGGGACTCTGGGGTAGAAGTAAGGATCCCTTTTCAAAGACTTGTAGAATTAGTCTCTGGAGTGATGCCACTCACAGAATCACTCAAAGGCCAAGTTCAAGTGAAGATTAGGACAGACAGACTTTTATCAGAGTGTGCGGTTCTTGGATTTGTTTCTTCATGTTAGTCTTAAAAATGGAATAAGTTGAAAATGAATAAAAGTCCAATTTCAACCACCTACTGTTATGGATAATTCTAAATCATAGTTGAGAGACCATAAAAGTATGTTTGAAAGTCGGTACTGTGTCCATTCTATGATATACACATATCAGGATTTGTTTTCTGTTCCTAACCAGGTGGGAACATGTGCTGCTCTTTGGTGTTAAAAAGTCTACAGACGGTTTGTTTTGCAATAGTCATAGAGATGTTGCCTTTCCATTTTTATTCTAATGTGTGAGCCACTTTAGTACATGAAATGAGAGATACCAGTGGTCTCCCTCTTGGGATTTTCCTAGAAACCTTGAAGTCTTCAGAGTCCCAGGGATTATGAAAAGAATAGAATTAAGACAGGAGAGTTGATAGCATATATTTCAATTTATGTATGTATGTTTTAGATAATATGTGAATGGTTTATTTACAGTTAACGATAGAGTCCTATCAAAATTGGCATTTTCAAATAATATTTAATGGTAGCAAATGCTTAGGGAGTTAAGTATAAAGAAGTCTTTATAATTATATATGGTGTTATCTTTTTTAAGACTATGGTGTATTTTTTTTGGGCACAGTGCTAGTGTGGCAGTCAGAGGACCACGTTATGGAATTGTTTCTCTTCTATGTGTTCTGGGGATTGTGTGTGTGTGTGTGTGTGTGTGTGTGTGTGTGTGTGTGTTTAAAGATTTAGCCCTCTGAGCCATATTTCTGGCCTCTTTGGAAAGTTGTGTGTGCATGCATGGTCTCTGTGTGTGCATGCGTGTGTGCTTGGTGTGTTTGTTGAGTATCCAAATTGGCTTCAGTTGAGATGGTGCTATCAGCAGCTATTGCATGGGGGTGTGGAGAGGTCCAGGGAGGGGGAGTTGCCTTTTAACCAGGGTGCCTTTCCCAGTGTGCCAGTGGACATCTCCTTTCCATTGGCCGGCTTCTTTCTACATCACATGTAGTCAGTTTTCCTGTATAGATTTCTGTTGTAACCAAGAGCATTGTGCATTTCGAGGGCTTTGCAATCCCTGTGAGGTTTGGTTTTTGCTTGGAGTAAGGAGATGGTTGAAATGGACTGAATAGCTTGTGTTGAAGTTGCCGACGAGTTGTGCTGTGGTTGTCCAGCTGTGGACTGGGTGTGAATATGCATCAAGCTAGGACGTGTTATTTTAGTGAGCTTCTAATTCCGGCAATGAAAGAGCTGCTTTACAATCTTACCAAGTGTTTCTGTAGCTACTGTCTCATTGTTTCATGGTCCAGTTAAAGATGGGCCAAGGTTCAGGCTTCCCTAAAACCTTCCCGTGAGCCCCACACGCTCCCTGTTTCAGAAAGCACAAGGGAATAGTTTTTTTTCTAGGAAAAAAAATATAGATTGCATCTGAGGCCAAAAATACACCTTTTCTGGAAAACCCTAAATCCAGCACTACTGTTTTCTCCAGGGGCCCAGATCCACAGTCCAGTTTCCAGAATTCCTGGCTGCACACCACAGGAGGATGCTTGGGAGGAAGCTCCAAAGAAGTGCCTGTCTTTACCTCCTGGTAGCGCTACCCTGGGGGAAGTCACCACTGGCCTTGCGTGCCCCAAAAGTCTGTGTTGTTTGAGGGCAAAGACAGGGTCCCTGGCTGGCTTGGAAGTACTCTCTTTGTGGACTAGACTAGCCTCAAACTGACAGAGATCCACCTGCCCCTGCCTCCCAAGTGCTGAGATTATAGGTGTATTGTAGCAGGCTTTCTCAAACCACCATATGATGACATGGGGACTTATTAATTATGAATGCTCAGTTTTAGCTTATGTCCATTTCTAGCTATTTCTTATAACTTAATTTAACCTGTTTCTCTTCATCTACATTTTGCCTTGTTTTTTTTTTTTTTTTTTTTTCTTTCCTTCCTTCTGTATGTCCTACTTTCCTGCTTCCTCCGTGTCTGTCTGTCTGACAGCTACCTGGCTGGCTGGTGTCTCCCTCCTTCTCTCTTGGGACCTTCAACTTTTTATTTAACCAATCAGGTGCCTTAGGCAGGCGAGGTGAAACAGCAACACATCTTTACATAGTTAAACAGGTACTCTATTCCACAACAGTGTCTGCCAGCACACCCACCCATGAGGACGCGTACAACCAGACATACTGACACTGAGAGCAGAACTCGAAGGATCTCTTTGCCAGTTTGGAAGCTGTAACTCAAATTCTTTATTTTTCCACAGACCTGTCAAAGACCTGATTGCAAGCAACAGCCTGTTTTCTTTGCTTCTTGGGTTCCCACATACTTTACTGGTCAGCCCTGTCCTGATGACTAGCGCCTGTTTCCCTTAGGGGTCTGTCATTGGCCAAGCACTAAATACTGACACAGGCCCGTTCTGTTTCCTCAGGTTGCACACTCTTTTTCTACGAGAGTGACGGCAGATCTGGGATAGACCACAACAGTGTCCCCAAGCACGCTGTCTGGGTGGAGAACAGCATCGTGCAGGCTGTGCCTGAGCATCCCAAGAAGGACTTCGTTTTCTGCCTCAGCAACTCCCTGGGTGATGCCTTCCTCTTTCAGGTTTGTGGGATACTTTCAGCACACAGGGAGCCTTCCTGTCTTGCCTAAGTACCCTGCCCTCCCCTTCTAAAATAATGGTGAGATTTTTCATGATAGAGACAAAAGCGATAAGTGACAGAATAAAATACCTGCAGTGAATTGCAGAAATGAGAGACCCCACGCAGAGTTTGTATGCGAGGCCCAAGGACAATTGCGTTTTGGGTCTGAGAAACTTGTCGTGTTTAGTGTGAACCACTGGGTTTCTCGGAGTGGCTTCAGTAGCAATGTACAACACTCAGAATTAAGATCATGAGTTTCTTAATTTAGGTGTGATTTGAGCTGTCAAAATTTTTATCATAATATGTTCTCTGCTAATATTAATTGTAAGGTGAAGTAATTACAGCCCAGAAAAGACTGGTTGTCCCTTAAATAGTTTCTCTTTTTCAGCTTACCAGAACTTTTTTTTTTTATCAAGCATTCTTGAAGCCTGACTATTAATTGTTCCCCCCAAATGCTTCTCGGCTTCTAGGTGAACATCTCCTTTTTTAGCGAGTCCTTTGGATTTACAAGAACTTCCTGTGCTTTTAGTGAGGAAGGCTCCCCTCATTTATTCCATCAGTGTGATGGAGGCCTTAGAGAAAGCTGAATGCACAAGATGCAAATGTGACATCCAGTGATAAATATGGAGACTTAGGAGTTTTAGGCACTCCACAGCTACCTGACACCGCACATACACATCAGCATGCTTGTCAAGTAGGCGGGATCTGCCTTTTAGCATTCAAGCCAACACACTTACTTATCTGAGAGCCGCTTGATTTATCATTCATTCATTCATTCATTCATTCATTCTTTCGTTTAAGAGGAAGGTTTGCAGGTTGGTGAAGGGGACTCTTGTGGACATGAGTAGCGACAACTCAGTTTTGCATTTACTTCTTTGTGTGTGGGAAGAATGGTGCGGAGGTCAGAGGACAACCTTCAGAAGTCCCTTCTCTCCTCCCACCATGTGGGTGCTGGGGATCAAACTCAGTTCTTCAGGCTTGGTGGCAAGAGCCTTTACTTCCAAAGCCACCTTACCAGTCCCTTTGTTGGTGAGGGATAGTTTTTCTGGGTATAATATTCTTGCTTGGCAGCCTTATTCCATGCATGGGGAATGCTACCCCACTGCTTCCATAGCTTCAAAGAGAAGCCCACTGTCATTCTTATAACTGTGATGAATTACTTCTTTTGTTTCTATGTAGCTTATAATGTGATTTAGTAACAGTTATTGGATTTATGCTGCCTGAAGTGCATTGTGTTTCTTGTGTGTATAGGTGTGTGTATGTGTGAGAGAGCTTTATCCTGATACACAGGCAGCAGAGAGAGCTGGGCCTGGCTTGTGCTTTTGAAGCCTCAAAGCCTACCCCCCAGTGACACACCTCCTAATCCTTTCTAGTCAGTTTGTTAACCCGGGTCTAAACTTGAAGGTATGAGCCTGCTGGGGCATTCTCCTTCAAACCACCCTAAGAAGCAAGCACTCTTAACCTCTATATGAGATTCTTTAAAAAAGAAAATTGGTTTCTTGATGAGTGCTCCCTGTTTATATTACAATAGAGCAAAATGAGAGGATCCCCTTTAAAAGGCATTGTTAAGTAGGAAACAAGGAAGTATTTTCTGAATCAGTAGTCAAGGATCTAGGGATGAGTCTCAGTTGGTAGATTGTTTGCATAGTGTGCAAGCAGTCCCGAGTTCTGTCTCCTGCACCACCACCCGCACTTACAAGAAAAGTGGCATGGCACAGCAGTCGGACTGTAATATTACTCTCATACTTGCTTCTTTGGAAATGGTGTCCTTTATTTTATGTGTGTCCAGCACGGCTGATTTAAACTCTGTTTTAGAGGGCTTCACAGTCTGGTAGATTATGTTTTCATTTATTGATTGAGTATTCACTGCACTTGTAAAGCTGATGCTTACACAGGCAGGAGTGGCTGCCAGGTTCACAGTCAGTGAGTAGCGGGGCTGAGCTTACCCAGTGGCCGCCAGGTTCACAGTCACTAAGTAGCAGGGCTGAGCTAACCCAGCAGCCACCAGATTTGCAGTCACTAAGTAGCAGGGCTGAGCTAATCCAAGCCCCTCTTTCGCCACACCCTCCTGTTGTGTGAAAGTATGACACTTGCTTCACTGGTGTGAGCGCTGATCCTAAGAAGGGTGTGGGCCAGAGCAGTGGTGACAGTAAAGTGACCATCCTTTTCTGGCCTTAGCAGTGAAGCCGCTCCTTGGGAACTTCTGTCATCAGTTGCCTGGGTCGGGCCCTTCTTGCCTCCCCACACACGTCGTTGCTAATCTGATTGACAGGAAGGGGGGCCTGCTGTTGTTTTCCGTACACACCTCTGGTACGAATTCCTGTTGAAAGGACTTAGGCGGCCATAAAATTGCTAGTGGAATCTACTCAGTAAGTCATTCTATAAAATGCCTTTTGTAGCGAAGTAAGACCGTATTCATGGAAACCTCTGTCTTCTTGTTATAGGGAATTTTTATGCTACTTATGTGGGATAAAGGACAAAATGAACCTTTTCAGAGGAAATTACTGTTGTTTGGGATCCATGAAGGCATTTTCTGCCATCTACTTATTGTAATCCACATAACTCCAGAGGGGCCGAATTTGAAAGAAACCTGTGTGTGCAGGGGTGAGGTTAAAGCGAGGGAGATCAGCCGTGATTATGGAAATAATTTGGAGGTTATTTCAGCCCCAGGGCTCAATCAGTGCACACTGTTTTCAGAGCTTGTATGCTGCTGATTCCTCCCTGTTGCCCAGATACCCGCACATTCGCCCTGGAAAAGAGATTCAAGTTACCCACAGAAATAGAAAAGGGGTTTTGTGTGCAGAGTGGGGGCGGGAGTGAGGGAGAATGTTGGAGCAGCTGATATAGAAGAAGTTTTATACTGTCTGCGGAGTGTGGCTGTAGCTCCTGCCTCAAACTGTTTTAATTAGAGCTCTTTCCTCCGACCCGGTGTCAGAGACAGCCCCAGCTACTAACAAAGTTCAGAGCCCTCCCTGGCTGTCACTCATCCATCCCTACAAGATGCCACAGCTCCACACAACTCAGCCACTCGAAGGAAACATCCCAACGTGTGTTTCAAATTCCTGTCCCAAATGCCTAGAGAGCAGAGCTACCAGGCAGGACAAGCGAGATAGACGCTTGGTTGAGCAGAAAGTCATGTGGTATGTAAAGGGGTGAAAGAAGACTGATGTTAGCAGAAGGCTGCCTTTTCTTGCTCTGCTTTCTCTCCTTTTGGAGATCATTTCATTCGGCCACTTTGTGTTGATTTGTGTGCATTAGAAGGGGGACTTGGAAAAACTGCATCTGCACCATTCCCTTGGGCCTCAGATTAAACGGTTGACTATCCTGGTCCGACAGACAGTGAATTCTCAGCCTCCATCGTCAACATTTGGATTCTAGTTAGAACCAGAAAGAGGGGAGCTTTCTGTGCCTTTCCTAACCATTGTATTCTAGAAATAGAACATGGCTTCACTTTGATTAGGGAGAGGCTTTGAGTTTCACCAGTCTCTGGGGAATCCTACTTCCAGGTGTCAGACTTTAGGAAGGTCACGAAGGTCACAGACAGATGCCCAGGACTAGAGTAGCAGGTTGGAAGAAATGCATAGAGTAGACTCTATAGAAAAGAATGTAGAGGGGATTTAGCATCCTGGGATTTGCACTCACTGATGGATGGCAGCGTCTCTGCCTGGGGCATCAAGTCTGAAAGGGCCTGCCCGCTGCTGGTCAGCCTCCCTGCTGACCACCACTCACTTCCATGATTAGGGAGCTCCCAGCTTTTCACCCATTGGCTATGTTAGGTGGTGAACTCCTTGTTACACTGTTAGCTCTTGCTATTTTCCTGTTTGGGTATTACTCAGAGTCTGACCCGGGTCTTCGACTGGTAGTCACATCTCCTCTTCGGACTATCTGTCCAAGGCTCGAGCCATTCCAAATGCCCTGCTATCTGTAGATTTGAACTGGTGTGGTTCTCGTGTGGTCAGCCCTGTGCACCCTGAATTGAGGTTTTTGATGCACCCGTTTCCCCTCCTACAACGTTGTGCCTTTAAATCACACGCTCAACTCATTCTGAGTTTGTGATGCCCTAACATCCCCACCCCCAGCACCAACTCTTATGCCATAAAGACTTCCCCATTGTTTTGGTAGACTTTCCCCCAAACCCTAACACAGAACCTTAGTTCCTTTTAAACATTGCCTTTGTGGTTTTGCCCTTGAAGCGAGTTTGTTGATCCTACGATGGATCCTTATGCCCCTCCTTGATGCTATAGGTAGGACAAGCTACGTCTCAGTCTTTTTTTTTTTTTGGTAATTCGTGCATTGACATGTTCTGCAATGAAATCCTCTTTTCCCAACCTGGTGGACCGTATCTCTGCTCTTAGGCTGCACCACAGAGAGTTTGTGGTGGTGACATAGTCAACTTCAGCTCCTGCTAGGAAGGGAAAGGAAGCGTGGCTGTGCACAGAAAGGGGGTGAGCACAGGGGTGTGTACCCCAGTTATCTGACAACCTGCTCTT
This sequence comes from Cricetulus griseus, assembly GCF_003668045.3. Classification (NCBI taxonomy): domain Eukaryota; kingdom Metazoa; phylum Chordata; class Mammalia; order Rodentia; family Cricetidae; genus Cricetulus; species Cricetulus griseus. Next base: position 7,784,492 of record NC_048597.1, read on the forward strand.
GTGTTATCGAATCTAGTTCCAGGAGAGCAGGGACTAATTTATACAGCAAGGAGAGCGTTAATGAGTTCAGGAGGCCTCTGCCTCTGACCCCAGTGCCTCCACTAGACACAGATACTCAGGAGGCCAGAAAAAGACCCAACGCAGGCTACTTACGAAGGAGAAGGGGGAGGTTATTTAAGTCTACCACAAGCTAGTTTCAGTGGCTTGGACTTCTGACATGGGCAGCACGCCTCCTTCCCTGTCTCCTGTGTTTTCACCTCCTTGGCCCCCATCTCTGTAACGGGCACTGTTACTGGTTTCCAGCTTCTGGTCCTCTGGCTTTTCTGAGGATGCTCTGGGTTTAAGGGAAACTTCAGAGTACCTGTTCTTGTTTCTCCGCTCTCTGGCTTTCCCGCTAGAGGCTGGCATCCCATACCTGGTGATCACTCTCTGTTCATACTCAAGCATGAGACACTCAACCTGCCTGTCCGTCTTCTGGGGAGGGACCTCAGTGGACAGTTTTCGTAGGCGTTTTCTCAGGGGTCTTCTCAACGTTGCCAGCGGTGTGTCCTGTGATTCTCGTTCAGGGGGCTGGCATCCATGCACTTCCTTGTTTTCAGCCAGCCGCTCTTGCTTCTCTGGTGCTAGCTTCCTGGACTCAACTCCCTCCTTCTATAAAAATGACCTCCAACGGGGGACAGGAAGAGAGTGGGTATGTGTGTGCACAGTTGTCTGACCTCCAGTGGGGGAGGAGAGTTACGTTCCCATTACTGGTATTAAACATATACCCTTAGTAGGGCTTGTATTAATAAAACTCTTAGATATGATGGACAGCCAAGAGGAAAAGGACTCCTCATCGTCTAGCCTCGTAAGAGATGGGCACTTTCATTCCTTCCTTTTTCCTTCTCTTATAATTAAAAATAGAAGCTTAACACTTTGTAGAATTATTCTTGTTCTTCTCTCAAAGCAACCTATCCCAAATTTTAGTTCCTCAGACCTTGCGTTTGTTCTCCAGGACTTCTCCAGTTTAAAACGAGCCTCCCTTTCCTGCCACTCACGTAAACCATTGGTTATCCGAAATCATCGAGGGTCCTCCATGCGCTGGGCAAGTGAAGCTAGGTCTATTATAATACATGATGAAGGCCCAAGCTTCATCACATCTCTGCACACAGAGGGGCTCTTATGCAAATATGGTTTTTTTTTGTTTGTTTGTTTGTTTTTTGGCTGATTATCTTTTGGCAAGAACTTCTCTTTTTTTGCCCCCTCATGGAACTTCATATATTGTTTGTGGCATCCCCAGAAGGCCTAGGAAGAATCACAAACCTGCCTTTCTACCTGTCCACTTCCATTTGTGTGATGGAGGGAGATGACTGGTGACGGTGGACCAGGGTGTGTGAGTGGGTGTGGGTAGTCTCTCTCTTCTGCCTTTGTGACCACTGGGCTCTGGCCATGAACATGCTCTTAGTCTCTGTCCCTGACTACATTTGCCTGCTGTAAGGAGGTGATACAAGGGTAATGGGTTGAGCAGCCTTTCTGAGTGTCAGAATTGAGTCCGCAGAGAGGCCCTTCCAGCACCCTGCTGCATTAAGTTAGCAGTGTGCTGAGGTCACGTCAGAACTCTGGAGCCTGAGAACTGATGGAATGTTCAAGACATTCCTCCACAGAAGTAGCTGCTGAGAGCAGTTAGCACACAGGTTTCCCGGCCTCATGGGCATAGGGCACCCGCTTGCTCCTGCCAAAGGACCAACTTTGCTCCAAAGCTTATTTAGTGATTGTCCTACTCAGAAATGGATTTGGTTTAATGGCAGGGAATGACGGAGACTGCTGTTTTATTTAGACAGGACAGCGGGAGAAAAAAAAATCTCACTAATGGAAATTCCTTCCGCCACTGACAGGGTTTTAGCGTTAGATGGCTGAGACGTGCGTGCTTAGTGGTTAAAGGGGCTGGTGGCTAAATGTTTCATAAACCTGTCATCACGTGTTTCTGTGGAAGACTGACATCGTTTCCTCTTGGTTTGACTGCAATTTATTTATTTATCCATTTATTTATTTGTTTGTTTGTTTATGTATGTGCCAGTGCTTGCGTGTGTGTTGTAAGCCTAGGGACAGCCTTCCACTTTTTTGGAGACAGAGTCTTTCATCGGCCCAGAGCGCAGGTCCAGTGGAGAACAGATGCAATTAGGTATATGATAGAGCCTAGATCTTGAATTAGACAGGAGATCTAGAGGGTGCACACCATCAATATAGCAGGTAGCTACATACTGCCATTGAAGCAGCTCTATCACCACCTCTGAGAGGTCCAGGGTCAGACACTATGTCATCCTGGCAGTGGGCTTGGTGGCCTCATTGTTTGTGGGAGGAGCTTGAACTCATTTTTTTCTTTAAAGGAAACGGTATACAGTAAGTACCTTGAAAGGGAATACTTTGGAGTGGATATGAACATTGGTATACACTCACTTATACACACACAACTCCTTTCCAATTTTTACACACCGAGTTTACCTGGGGCTTCAGTGTTCTTACCTCATCTCCTCCTCCTACCCAGTCCACACAAATCAGTCCTGTTTGCTTGCCATTCGCTGCTACTTTCCATTGTGAGCATGTCTGGACGATTGCAGTCTTTACCCACTGACAGTGTGTTTCCCTTTATAAACACAACTGCTAGGTCTTCAAGGTTGGTAAGCTGGTTTTCTTGCATGGCAGCATTTTTAATATTGGATGCCACATCTTTGGATGAATACAAAGCTTAGGTTCAGATTGATTCCCTTCCCAATAGCTTCAATGGTCCTTAGACTAACCTTTCCATTCGTAACCACCAAGGAATAATATGCTGGGGGTTGTGGAGAGTCTTGTTAAAAGAGTTTTGTGTGGGGTCCTGTTGAAAGGATTTTGTTTGTAAGACAGCCCACCAGTGAGGTATAGATAGAGATTAGTGTCATAGAGGAAAGAGTGATGACAGCAGCCACCTTACTGTTACTGAGAAATGACTGAACCAGTCATTTCTTCGGTTGAGCTGACACCTTTGCCTATACTGAATTCTTTGGGATTGTGGGAGAACCTAGAAAAGTCTAGCATCTCTGCATTTACAAATGTTTCCTGCTTGATCTCTTAGTTTAAAAAACAATGTTTTTATTAATTCTTTGAGAATTTTATGTAACCTATTTTGATTATATTTTTCCCTCCCCAAATTCCTCCCAGATCTTCCCACCTCCCTCCTCATCCATCCATCTCTCTCTCCCACCCTTCCTCTCTCTTTCTCCTCTCCCCCTCTCTCTATCTTGCTGCCTCTCATTTATTTATTTATTTTTTTAATTTATTTATCTGTTTATTTAGTTTTTTGAGACATGGTTTCTCTGCGTAAACCTGGCTGTCCTCTGTAGAACTTGCTCTGCAGGCCAGCTAGCCTCAAACTCAGAGATTTGCCTGTCTCTGCCTCCTGAGTGCTGGGATTAAAGGCATGAGCCACCGCCTCCTGCTTCTCTCCATCTTTTTACCCAGTTTGCATTGGAGACCGCTCCTTGGTATGGAACCTGCCTGCCGTGGAGCCTAACTGATAAACCAGGGGTCACACAAAGTAAACTAAATTGACTCAGCCTCTCCCAGCAGCAATCAAATGCCAATAGCTCTTCAGGTAGCCATGGGACTTGTGACCACCCCCTTCCTCCGAGCTGGGATTTGGTCTGGCTTGAGCTTGTACAGGTCTTGTGAATGTTTAATGATTTTGCATATAATGATAATTTTGCATGAGTTTTCACCCCCAAACTTTGCCACTTTTGCCTTTCAGAGCATCTTTGTCTTATATGACTCCCGTTTGGAGGTCACCTGTCCTTTGGTGTGTGTCACATAGCATCATCTTAGTGCTCTTCCTAAACACGCTGTTGGTAGTTTGTGGATAACTGCTGGGTTGTTGCTACTCATGGATGTTATTCCTGGACTTCCCCAAGGCAGGCAGTATTGATTCTGGTTGTCTTGAACTCTTCCCCAGCCCTCGTTTTGATACAGCTGCTTAAAACTGGACTAAGTTTCTTTAGCAGTATCATTTAAACAAGAGAATTTCTTAGGCACGTTGGGTAACATGAGACTTTGAGGGTATCACTTGAGGAGTTAGTGGTGGGTCTGGCCCTCTTTTATGGATTTCTAGAGTGGGTAAGTTGAGGTAGTGTGTGTGTGTGTGTGTGTGTGTGTGTGTGTGTGTGTGTGTGTGTGTGTACACGTACCTGACATCTTGACCCAGAGACACTGCTTCCCTGAACACACGCTTAGTTTCTGTCATCTTCTAAGAAACGACTCTTTCCCCCGCCCTCCTCATGTAGACCACCAGTCAGACAGAACTAGAAAACTGGATCACCGCCATCCACTCTGCCTGCGCAGCTGCCGTCGCAAGACACCACCACAAGGAAGACACGCTCCGGCTTCTCAAGTCGGAAATCAAGAAGCTGGAGCAGAAGATCGACATGGATGAAAAGATGAAGAAGATGGGTGAGATGCAGCTGTCTTCCGTTACTGACTCGAAGAAGAAAAAGACCATTTTAGACCAGGTGACTGTGCCTTTGTGTCTGGAGCTGGCAAATTTGTTAGGTCTTTATTGTTTTGTTTTGTTTTTCCTGTCTCGGAATCTTGAAAGATCTTCCCTTACTGTGGCAGCAGCCTGTCATCCAGACTGCTAAGCTCTTTATTGTGACTGTCATTTCCTCACCCTTTGTTCAGAGTTGATTGTTATGAGCTAAAGGGAACAATATGACATTGAATGGAAGGCAGAAATCAGAGACAGGAGCTCTCTGGCTTCCACCAATCCTTGTGAGTCTAGGGGAAACTGTATTTGAAAATCTGCCATTCCCTTTCTCACCTTATCTTGAAGGTAAGCCATGAGGAAGATTCATTCCTGATTCCTCAGTAAACTTAGAATCCTAAATTTTAAAAAAAGTGATGGGGTGCTTTTAAAAGTCCATACAGCTGCCCCTCACTACCCATTGGGAAATGGTTTCAAGACCCCTGCAGAAACCCAAATCTGGGTATGCCCAGTCCCTGACATAAAGCAGCGTAGTGTCTGTAAGCTACACACATCCTCTCATGCATTTTAATTCATCCCTAGATCATCTGCTTAATAGATATTAATAGATATAAGCATTATATAAATAATTGTGTTGTAATGTTTTATAAATATTGACAAAGAAAAAGTTTGTACATGGTCACTATAGCTGCAGGGTACACACGGGGCCCCTTTGCTCTGTTCTTTATCTTATTGGTCACTGTAGTTTTTAAATTCAGGCAAATTCACATTAAAAACAAACAAACAAACATGTAATGGGAACAGCGGTTTAGCAGCAGTCAATAGATTTGCAATGTGAGGTGGCCACTTTCTTCATCTACTTCTAAAGGGAACCCAACTCCCGCTAAGTGTTTGCCCCCCTCTGTCCCTGGAGCCTGTCTTGAAGGGTTTGTCCCGCCCGTGGAGATGCCCCATCTGAAGGTAATTGCTTAGAGTGTGACCCCTGTGCCCGCCTTCTTCCCTTGGCACAGCTCTCTGGGGTTTGATTGGCATTGGAGCTTACACAGCAGTACCGCTGCCTCTCTGGGGACCACTGCTAATTCCAGTCCACGCATGCGGCACTGTTATCCATTTCTTCTCTGAGGGGATCTGAGCCACCTGCAGCTTCTCGGTTGTTTTGGACAGTGCCACCATGAACATGTGTCTCCACCCTGATTTTAACCAAGATTAAAAGGGAGGCGTCACCAAGGACCCTTTCTCAGCTTTCACTTTGTCTTTTTTAAGGTTTGATTTTGTGTAGAGGTGTCACCTGATGTATGTCTGCCTATCCCGTGCATTCTTGGTGCCCGCAGAAGCCAGGAGAGGGCACCAGAACCACTAGAAATGAGGTTCTAGGCAGTCACGAGGTGCCGTGTGGGTGCTGGGAACAGAACCCAGGTCCTCTGTAAGAATGGCAAATGCTCTTAATTGCTGGACTGTCTCTAGTCCTATGAGCTTTCCCTTCATGCCAGTGCCGCCTTCTTGAATGTACTCGCTCTTCTGTGATCTTACTCAAATGTTACATCAGTAACTAGAGGATATTTTGTCACTTTGAGTGACAAGGACATGTGTGGACACTGGCCTTGGGTGGAACCCTGTACCGGAACCCCTGGATTCCACCATTGACATTTTACCACTTCTCTTAGTAAAAGTCCTCTCCTCATCCATGTGACAGCTCCTTAGTCACCACGAAGATCCCTACATTGTTAGTCCTTACGTCTTAGGTTTGTGGTCAGAATTGACATATCAAACATGTTTCCCCCACCCCCACAAAAATCCCTGTGAAATCTATGCTAGGAGAGCACTAATAACTAACAATGTACTCTATGTTTATGACGCTGATTTATGATTACTGATGTTTGCAAACAAAAAATCATGTGCCCTAGGAGACCTAGGGCCCCATTGTTTACCCTCAAGAATTGTAATTAGTACCTTTACAATAAACAGATCTGCAAGAGTCTTGCAGAAAAGGGTGGCTAACATTTGTTTTCACCTTTTCTGACCTTCCTCTCCCTGTGTTTTCACTACTTAGATCTTTGTTTGGGAGCAGAATCTCGAACAGTTCCAGATGGACCTGTTTCGTTTTCGCTGCTATTTAGCCAGCCTCCAGGGTGGGGAGCTGCCAAACCCCAAAAGGCTACTTGCTTTTGCAAGCCGGCCCACGAAAGTGGCAATGGGACGCCTTGGGATCTTTTCTGTCTCGTCTTTTCATGCCCTGGTGAGTAGAAGCAAATGATTTTTGGAAAAATATTCATCTTGGTGCTTAATCCTGAACAGGCCTTGACAGGGGTCTCTCAACTGTTTTCTTAGTTTGCTGCCCTGTACAGATTTCCAGACTGTCTTCACTTTGCAGTTCATGCAAAATTTTATTTGAACCTGTGTGGGAATGTAATTAAACCTCTTTATAGGGTTAAAACTACGGCGCAAGGAAAATGCAAAGGCACCATCTCCCCAACCCCTCTCTACCACCCCAGTCTACCCCCTCTCCATGGTGTTGGGAATTGAACCCAGGACCACACATGCCAGATAAACACTCTACTGTTGACCCAGATCCCGGCTTCATAAAGGTGTTGTTTTGAGATATGTCCACTGCAGTGTTTGTGGATAGATGTTATTTTTAGGCAGTTTTGGCATTTGCAACCATAACGTTAATAACTTCCTGTAAACGATAAATGGAGGGCTTTCCCTCACGTATATAGATCTAGTCCCTCTGCCCCTCACACCATACACTAAACACAAGTCTTTGTGGGTTGGAGGTCTCACTGTTTATCGTAGTTTGAGGGGTGTAAATATATGATGTGTAGAGGAAGGCCAGGCTTCAGCGGCATGTAGCTGAACGTGCCCTAAGAAGGGAGTTTTTGTCCGACTCCTAAGCAGCAGAGTGTGTGGTGGGCTGCCTGTTCACAATCTGTAATTCTGAGTACTTGCTGAATTACCAGCAGCTTTATGTACTTTGGGCCCATTGCTGCCAAAGGGGGGAAAAATCAGTGTCCAACTAATATGTTTTAGCTCATCCAGGTCGATACCCTCAGAACTGTAGCACCCCTGAAACACATTTGCCGTGGGATTAGATGTCAAGTGTCAGGGTCCTGAGCTGAGCTGCCATGAAAAGTCTTAGCTGAGTGTTGCCTATGCCTGCCACTGTGCTCTGTGTTATAATTCAGTCTGGGGTATTTGTGTTCTTTGTAAATAGATTAGCATCATCATTCAGATAATTAGGGGAGATTTGCATTTTGAAAGAGGTCTTCCTCCAGTTTCTAGAGTTGGTTAAAACTGTCTTGTTCTGCTCATTTCAGCTCTGCTCCTGGCCTGCTTGCCTGACTATGGCTGTTACATTTTTATTTTTCCCTGGAATTCATAGCTGGGCTAGTGAGAGCTAAGTTATGAACCCAGCTTTTTATTTATGGCATGATCTAGGTCTGTTACTTTGAGACCTGGTTTTTAACTTAGCCAGATCTCTATTCTGTGTGTGTGTGGGGGGGGGGGGAATGAGATAAACGAATTCACTTCACTCCTGTCAGTATCCTCGTCAAGAGTGTTTAGTTATTTATTTCTATTAGTGGGCAAGCTCATCTCAGGGAGACACCGCCTGTCAGTCTCTAGCATCTGCATCCCTTTCCCCTTTGCTGTCACATGACAAAACTTGAGGAAACCCAGTTTGCCTTCTACCTCAAACTTGTATGTTTTGATTATTTTCTTAGAAGCTCTTGAAGCGCATGTGTCTGAAACAGACAAGGAAAAGCCATTGAGCTGAATGTCTGTAATTGATCTCTGGGCGCTCTTAAGTTCCCCCCCTCTCTTAAAGTCTGTGATGTATGCACTCTTTTCATTTGGTGGCAGGTGAGTTAAATCTGCCCTGTTGAAGAAGAGGTTGCTTTGGTAATTCTCAGGGATTTTTGCTCCGTGAGTTGGAAGAGTGGCATTTCATTCTTGCTAGCTGCTTCAGTACACCAATCTTGGTGCTCGTGCATCCTTGCCAGTCTGTGCAGGAGACAGAACAAGTTAGCATACTCGATTGGGTTTCTGGGTCTATTTCTGCATCAGCTCTAGCAGGATATCCCAAGCAGAATTCTAATCTGATTTATTGGATACCTCGGCCCCCCCCATTTTTCCTTGTCATTTGACCCTAAGGGTCCCCTCCTCTCAATGGGAGTTGAAGCCTTCTTCAATTCCTCCTTTGTCTAGGATATCCCCCCTCCTTTTAAGTGGGGGTGGATGGAAGGAGAAGGTGCAAGGGTACCAGGGCCAGGGCAGGGCTTTGAGCTACAATGGGAGTCCCATTCACTGGCTGGTCCCAGTCATGCTGAGTGATTTGCCTTCATTAACTGAAGGGTCCCTGCTGTACTCTTTGAAGAAAGGTTATCATTGTTCTTGTTTGCACAGATGAGCTGACTGATAAAGCAGTCAGGTGGCCGCCACAGAGGATGCATTGTGAGGACCGATCATTGAGAAACCCATGAGCTCTTGTCCGGCAGCTCTTCTGCCAGCCTGTTTTCTATACCCCTTTGGTTATTATTGTCAGGGGTGGGGGTGGGGCTGTCATACGGCCCACAAGGCCTGAGTACTTGAGAATAACTGCTGGAGTCTTTGAAGCAGCATCAGTCAGCCAGCCAGGCTCTGGAAGTCTTTGTGTACACTGGTTTCTCTTCCCAGTGCTTTTCTCCTTCCCCTGAGATTGTATACTCCAAGAATTACTTTTTAAATGGTTGCTGCTACACCATTTAATTTCCCATGTTTTATTTATTCATTTGACTGACAAACACACACACACACACACACACACACACACACACACACACACCCCTGGCATGTGTCAGTTGCTAGCCTTGTGATGAGGGTTGTGAGAGCACAGAGAGTCTGTCCTCCTGGAGCTCATCTTCATGTAAGATAGACGGGAAGGAAGGAAGGCATTTCATGGAGCATGGTGAGTGTGGACAGCGAGGCATGCAGGGAAGGAAATGAGGAGGCTAACACAAGCCTGCTGTGGTAGCCATCCCTCAGCATCCTCAGAAGAGCACCATCAGGACCCCCTGGTCCCATGCGCTTTAAACTGAATCTAGATTACTTACAGTGCTTCATGTGATGGTAATGGTATTCAGATGCTTACACTATATTGTTTGTTGAATAACAATGAGGAAAAAAATGTCTGTATGTGCAGAATACATATGGAACTTTTTTCTGAGTAATTTTGAACTGACGTAGTTTGAATCCATGGATACAGGGTGCTGGCTGACTCCTTTTGGCTACCTCTGTGTGGCATGGGGGCAGATAGACAGACAGGCAGACAGACAGACAGACAGACAGACTGACAGACATTGTTCTTACAAGTAGACCTTGCTGTTTGTAAATAGGCTGAGAGCAGACAGCTGATCTGGTTTGGATTTTAAAGTTTAGCACCATTTCTTCTCTGTTTACACAGCCGTGGGAGCATACATGTGTCAGCATGTTCTGATTTAGTCAGTTTACAAGCTTTGCTCGCCTTCAGCTTAGAAAGTAGGGACCAGAACATTTGACATGTTTTATGATGCCTTCTATTCGTGAGTTGTGCCCCCCCCCCCGCTGTGCTTCAAGAATGAGTGTAGGTTAAAATCTTTCTCATAAAATTTCCCATGGGAGTCTTGGCTCCCACTTTTTAGTGTCTGATCTGTGTTTCTTAAGGACTTAGCTGAGACAAGGCAAGACTCCTCAGCTCCCACGTCCTTCTGTTTTCATCTGAGTCCAAAGCCCTTCTCCCTAATGCCCTGGCAGAGAAGCTATTTGGCTTCGGTTCTGAGTGCATATGGGGGTCCTTGCCTGGCTACTCACTGGGCTCCTTCTGTGTTGATACTGTCAATACTGAAGACTTAGGGAAATGCCTTGTGGCCAACATGCTGAGGGCCGGGAGGCCCCGTATATTACCCAACACCATTTCACCACTGAGGCTGCTGCCAGTTGGCATCTGTCACATTGGGAGTTGCCCCTGTGGGAATCCATGACAAGTAGGTTCTAAGACGTTGGTTCACCTCCAACAGCAAAGAGCAGGTAGGGGGTTTCATTTCCATTCTGACTCACTCAGCCTCCTGCCATGCCCTTTTGAAAGGAGATCTTGTGGGTGGCCTATTGAGATCTCCTGGCAGAATTTCCTGGGACATTGCTTACAATGTAAAGTTCAAGCCTGCGGTTCTAAGGCCTTTCTGGAGTCCTCAGAAAGCCCCACGTCTGCCACTGTCATAGTGGCAGCTTCAAATATGGGTATCCTGTTCCGAAATGTGTCTGTGGTTGGATGGTACCTTGGAGGCATCTCAACAGAGTATAGCTTAAAAAAGTGTAATTACAAGTGTAATTTCCTTTTCACACGACCATAACACATGTAAGTTATGGAAGATCTGTGTTTACTACACATGTGTGTGTAGATGATAGATAGATAGATAGGTAGATATAGATAGATGATAGATGATAGGTAGTTGATAGTTGATAGATAGATGGTAGATAGATGGTGCATAGGTAGATGAGAGGTGTGGAGGGAGGAGAGAATGCCTGAATACACGAGAGAAAACCCTACCCTCTACTCATCAGTACCTTTGTTAGGCATGCATGTGGCTCAGTGGTAAAGTGCTTGCCCAGCATGTGTCAGGTCCTGGGTTCAGTCCCCAAGGCAATGAAATGAGAGAGAGGGAGGGAGGGAGGGAGAGAGAGAGAGAGAGAGAGAGAGAGAGAGAGAGAGAGAGAGAGAGAGAGAGAGAAAGAGAAAAAGAAAGAGAGAGAGAGGACACACACAAACACCCACACAGAGTGTACCTTTGTGGATTTTGTGGATCTGATCTGGGTATGTAGCCCACTGCTCCAGTCTGGCAAGGTGGTTCCCATCCTTGGTCTTCCATCCTGGAAAAGTCTAGTGTTTCAGGCTATGGTATGGTCCTCATCACTGGGGATGAGCTGCACCAAAGAGAATAGAAAGCCTCCCCCTTTGAGAACATTTCCTAGAAGCTGTCCCATTATGACAAGCCCATGCTCTACTATAAGGAAGAGAATACAACTTTGACTTCTTGGCCAAGTGCCCAGAACGTTAGGGATTTCCTAGTGGGGATGCTGGATACTGGGGCAGTGATTACTTGTCGTGCAAGGAGGATGGTTTGATACATTCTAAGAGATTCAAGAGATCCCAACAGATAGAGGAGAACAGTTAGTATACATTTAATGTAGAATCATAGGAGACACATTTGGTTTTTACCAATGGTATCATTTTTAATTAAAATGCAGAAAATGGTCTGTAGCGTTTACAGAGCACCTCCAGAAATGTGTGTGGTTCCATGCTTAGGTGCAATAGGTCAAGCAGACTGGAGTGTGCTTCCAAATGCTTTAGGTTCAGTAGGTCAAGCAGACTGGAGGAGAGCTAATTCTTAGCAAGGTGACATCTTTGGTTGCCATTTTATTTATTGTTACTGATTTCCTACAGTGAATGGGTTTGCCAACTTTCCATTTTCCATCAGTGAAGGTTTCCAGAATCTCCATCTGTGTGAGTCATAGGTTAACACCGTGAGAACTGGGGTCAGTAGTATGTTAGCGTTCACCGAAGGGTAGGACTGTGTGGCAACTCAGGGTACCTATGTCACTCTTCATAGACCTCTCCTGTGGCTTCTGTCTTAAACAATCCCAGGTGGCAGCCCGCACTGGTGAGATTGGAGTGAGAAGACGTACTCAGGCCATGTCCAGGTCTGCAAGCAAGCGAAGGAGCAGGTTTTCTTCTCTCTGGGGCCTGGACACTACCTCCAAAAAGAAGCAGGGACGCCCCACCATCAACCAGGTAGGTCCCAGAGTCCACAGAAAGAGCCTATAGATATTTCTTCTGGGTCCATTGATTTGCACATGTGGGGGTGTGCATGTTTTTCCTTATTGACACTTTAAATCAACTTGACATGAAGTTAGTGTGCTAGTAATTTTTAATAAGTAATTTATACCCCAAACATGGAGCTCTGCTATTAATCTGTCACCACCATTCATCTCCCACCTGCATTCTACCCAAACTTGAGTTAATCACAGACCCACTCAAGAAAAGTGCAGAATTCGTACAAGTCCTCCGAAGAGAGCTGCTGCCACAGGAAGCCAAGTGAGCATTAGCTATAGTCTTCCTAAGCCGTCTCAGGTGCTGGATCACAGGCAGCCTCCAGGGAAATGTGTTCATTTCTTTGTCCCTGAGATTTGGAATGTGGCCTTAAATGGGCAGCTCAGTCTATGGGCATGAGGACCCAGGAATGTGAGAATGATGCCCGTGGCTGCCGGTTCTGCTCAGGTCCAGGGCTGGCAGAGGATGTTGTCAATAGCATCATCTAGCTGATGGTGGGTGGAGCCCTGCCTGAGTAACCACACCCAGTGGTCCTTCTCTTCCCTCTTTCTTCTTGCTGGTGTTACTTCTAGAAAACTCCATCCACTCTCCATTATTTTTGTCATCTGTCCCCACTGAACAGCCTTAAACTATTCATCTAGACTTTAGAGTCCAGAAGCCAGGAGCAATTTTCCTCGTTTTGTAGGGAGTATTCATTTCATGGGCTACTGTGGCTTACTGTCAAGCACTGACTGTGAGGGTTATGACCGGATCACCAGTGTAACCTCCATGTGATGCCACTGAGAAAACTGACTTGATCACCGCAGTCCCTTACCGTTTCCTCTGAGAACTGCAGCCACCAACTTCCATAGGGATGAAGGTTTAAGAGTTGGTCCTGAAGGCTTCTGTCCTAAATTCTTTAGTTGGCCAACACACTCACCTTTGAAACAAGGCATTTTTGCCTTGATGGAACCTGAAAGAGACTAGTTAAGCGTGTGATGAGAGAGTGTGGAAAATAAACAACCTTGTTTATTTTCTAATTTCGGAGAGGGTAGGATGTAGACCTATCATGGACTTGGCACAACAGAGACTCAGTGGTTCTCCATCCTACCTGCAGACAGGGCCGTTAGCATCAGCATCTCTCCCTTCCTTCTGGGGGGACTGGTCTTACAAGTTTGACTTATGTGGCTTTGCCTTTTGAGTTAGACAGTAGCCTACTGAAATGCATGACCAAATTTCAATAAGTGCAAGCAAACATCTTCACAACATGTTGTTAAACCATTCTTGTAATTCATAAAGTAAATTTTTTTTAAAAAAAATCTTGCTTAGCCATGAATATTATAATAGAAAACTGGTCACTAATTTAGGACTCTAAAATAGACAAAAATTCTGTATTCCTCTAACCTCATTTACACTGGTTAAAAAAGGTATTGACTTTATTCCAGTGGTACATGCTCATTTAATAGCCTGCATATAGAATTTATTGTGACTGTGTCTGGATAGTGATCATTTTCTTTATATCTTTAAGTTGCACAGTTTATCAAATTTCAGAAAACAGCAGTTTTCTGGTTTTTAAATAAAAAAAACCCTCTTTCTACCTTTTATATAAAACACACACACAAAAAAGCTATACATATCACCTTTTCCAGTTCTATGGAAGAATATGACTTGAAAAGGCAGTGTAATTATGGGTCAGTAGCTGCCTAAGTCTTCTACATGGATGAGTCTAGTTCTTTGCCTTTTCGAATTTTCTCTTAAATGTAGACAAAGTGTCCACATTACTCATGTCTGAACTATTAAAGGTGTGGGAAGTTTGATCTACAGGGACCTGATTCTTGTAGTTCTCTCCACCTTAAATTGTGACATAGTATGGGGTCCAAGAGGGCCTGAATTCTGCCATGATGTTTTCCCAAAGCCCTGCCCATTTCCAGCGGCTGCTCCATGCTTCTTTGCCCTGCTGCCCAGATTTCTTTTTTTAAGGTGAGGCTTTTCTATATGCAGGTGTTTGGAGAAGGACCTGATGCAGTCAAGAAATCGTTAGAGGGAATATTTGATGACACTGTTCCAGATGGCAAGGTAAAAATAAACACGTGTTCCTTTTGGAGCACGTTGGCAAAATGCACAGTGCGGTGGTTGGGGGATGCTAAAATCAAGTACACTCAGCATGAAAAACCGAAATGATCAGGTTTTTAAAAAAGTTATGTAATAGGTTGTCGTGAGGTGGAGAAATCATTGTCTGTTGAACTCTTGCTGCTAATAAGAACAGTTCCCTGCTGACATAACATTTCCCGTACTTAGCATTTGATGTGTAAGATTCCAACCAGAATATAAGAGAAGATTTGAGTTCTGAGTTAACTGAACATTTTATGTCATTGCTAATTCCTTTTTATGCTCAACTTTTATTCCCAAGAGGTGAGATCTTAGTGTCCTCACGCTCTGCCCACACATGCGATTTTGTTCCCATTAGTTTCAAACAAGTGTTCTGATAGTGTGTTCTTGGTGGTTTTTTTTTTTTTTTTTTTTTTTTTGCTCCCAAGTCAAATACTCAATTTGAAGTTCACGACGTGATTCAGCCTTGTGCTTGAAATGAACAGGGGCTTTGAAAGCGCTACGATTGAAACTCCACAAGGACACTGAGTCCCCCACAGCCACTTTTTATAGCCTCTCTTAAAAAACAGAACACCCCCTTTTTCAGAACCCCCATTCCACTTCTCTTTGGGGTTCTAGTGTCGACAGCACAATGTTGCTGTGATTTCCTGGTTCCCATTCCTAGGATCAGTGTGACAGAATTCAGCTTTTGGTTGCCATGCAACCAAGTGATACTAGTCAGCAGTGGCTAAGCCCAGTGTTCTAGAAGAATCTGAGCCTCAGAAATCAGAGTACAGCGTGGAATTCTTGGTATTGGAGGGAATGGGAGAAGAGTGGTCACAGGAAAAGCTTTTCTTTATTCAAACCTTCTGGATGTGTCATCCTGGGTTTGGAGGGTTAGTTTAGGGAATACACTCCCATGGCACTCTCTTTGAATGATTGTTCATGATGAAATTAGATCACTGCACCTATACACGATCCAAGCATAGCCTTTAATATTTACTTTGTCATATCTGAAGTTGGCCAGTTTTGCACACATTTTGCATTTTAAATGATGCAGTGCCTTGTCTTCTGCATGGGGTTTAGGAATGACACAACTCTTGAGTTCCCTGGTAGATCTGTGTTTTCCATTTTTCTAGGCTAACTTTTAAAAATTCTACTTCCTGGCATTTAGCCTCATCTTAAAGAACAGTTTAGATGCAAATCTAGGGTTGATGCAGTGCTAAGGGGCACTTATTTAGTGTGGCATGTGGGGACAGCCTGGGAAGATTCCAATTGTAGGTAATGGGCTGTAGACAAGTGATTGCTTTTTGCCAATTATTTTCCTGGAGCCCCTCTTTTTCTGTGGAAGTAGCGTTCAAAAGCAGACCCGAGACTTCCATAAGGTCCTTTCCTCATTCCTGAACCCCATGATTCCCATTAATGGAAGTTATTTTACCACCTCCCAGGATTGGCTGAGAACTTTGTTTCTTCTTGCATGTTGCTACTGTTAACCTTGTTCTTGGGAATCTGTAGATCCATATTTACCAACTGGAGCTCTTGTTATAAAACCCTAATAAAGGTGTATCACTTGAGCACCAAGTATTTTTTTTTTACATTCCAGTGATTTAACACATTCTTCCTTTGCTTATTTGACTGGACTCCTAATGGACCAGCCATCCACAGAGTATTTTCTGCTTAGCCATTCTACTTGCTTAGGGTCAGCCCAGCTGCATCTGCACAAATTCTTCTCAGCATCCATAGACATGCTACTCCTCCACCCTTAGCCAGCGTGTGATCGAGGCCACAGTCATGGCAATGGGCTAAGGTGGCTCCTTGCAGCTCTTTGAACTGGGATGTGGAGCTGTTCCTTCCAAGTTGTCCTGGTGGTCCAAGCAGCACAGGATGCTGCTGCCTGTCACCACGCAGTGCCAGGCCATTGTCTCTGTGAACACAATTTTCCCGGGGCCTCATTGCTTCTTTGCTGTGTAAGACACTTACATGGCAGATATTCTTGCTGATAGAATTCTCTGCTCAAATTTTTATTTAGTTGTTCTTGTTTGTTTTTGTTTTTTGAGACAGGGTCTCTCTGTGTAGTACTGACTGTCCTATAACTCACTCTGGCCTTGAACTCACAGAGATCTGCCTGCCTCTGCCTTCTGAATGCTGGGGTTAAAGGAGTGTGCCACCATAACCTGGCTGCTCAAAATTTAAAATGACTTTGTGGAATAAACAATGTAGTGAACCAAATGAATGACTTGATTTTTTTCCCATCTTCCAAATTTTGCTGTCCACTTATCCATGCCATGCCCACATAATGTACATGATCCAGGTGGGGAAGGGGGCCCCATGTCCAGGGTCAGAGGCTGTCTGCCCTTCCCCTCGTAAAGCTCCTTTCTCAAGAGTTCCAGTTCCTGAGGGCTCCCTCCAGTACTGCCACTCCTCCCACTAGCTGTTTCCCTGGGGGTAGATATCTGGGGTCTGACATGGTTAGGTCTGGACTGCTGCAGCCCTGCTTATTGTATTTCTTACCACAGAGGGACAAGGAAGTGGTCTTACCCAGTGTCCACCAGCACAATCCAGACTGTGACATCTGGGTCCATGAATATTTCACTCCATCCTGGTTCTGTCTGCCCAATAATCAGCCAGCCTTGACGGTTGTGCGGCCGGGGGACACTGCGAGGGACACCTTGGAGCTCATTTGCAAGGTATGTAGGTAGCTGTCTGGTTGTTTTCCAGGGAAGAGCAGATTGGATGGAGGCCTATTCTCGAGCACCTGTGTGCACAGTCTGAGGGAGGAGGCGCTGGGTATGTCGTGCACATGCAGGCAGCCCTGTGACAGTTTGCACCATATGTAAGCAGTGTCTGTGTGAGGAGCAGGACACTCTCCAGGGGTGTTTTGTTTACATGTACACATTTCTAGGTTTGTAATGAGTATACGACCTTACCCACACACAGTATAGGAAACCTGAGACGAAGATACAATACAGAACTAACCACTGTGGACATTTGACTGTTTGCCTTTTATATGCCCCCCCATATGTAAATGTATTTAATAGTGTCACACCATGGGTACCATTTTGCAGCCTGATGTTTGAATAGTAATTGATTCACCAGCGACATCTTTCAGTTAGAGAAAATCCAAAGTGAGTGTGAGTTTGATGTGATGGGAAAAAGTTCCTCTCTCTGTGGACATGGAATTAACCTGTGTTTTTAAACTAGAAAGTGATTGATTTCATTCTTCTTTTGCTTGAAGATGTGGATCTTGATTTTTTTTTTTTTAAGGTGAGATTCTTCTCCTAGCTGAGTGCCCTTGAGTGACAGTGGGAAGAAGGACTCACCCATGCACACTGGTTTCCACTTTCCCATAAGTAATGGCCTCAGTGGCCTTACTTGGTCACATCAGGTCTGAAAAGGAGATGTCATTGTCCTGGTTTGAAAGTGAGGTTCTGAAAGCCTTCCTTCCTTTCCACACAGCCCAGTCACAAGGAGAGGAAAAACTGGCAAAGTGAGCACAGGAATGCCTCAGCCTAGTTCCTGCTGGCTGCTCCCAACCTGGGCGGGTCGAGTTGTGACAGGTGGACACTCACAGAAACTCCCAGATCCTCCGTCTGTAGGGAGGATAGCCCCCAAAGCTCACAAGAACCTAGAATATGTTCTTAGGGAGTGAGCTGATCCTCCAGGAGGCTACAAAAGTAGAAATCTTTTGTATCCTAATTTTATTCCAGAACCATTTGGATGGATAAAAATGACATTTGAAAAGCACTGTTCTTTCCACATATGAGTTGTAAATATTGAATAATTTCACTCCCTCAACAAGTATGTTGTAATTACACTCTCAGAAATTTATACATGTTTTTTTAATTACTAATGCCTTAAAAATATGTGTCTTTATATGAATGGAGGAGGGAAATGAAATAATCCAGCTCAAATATGATTTTCAAATAGCGTTATGTGGAGAAAAGTAGATCAACCTATTGTTTCAGGACAAACTAAACTTGGCCCCCACATAGGCATTAAAAATAAATGATAGCGACTCATGCATGCGCATGATTTCTAGGTTTTGAATGTAATGGCATCTCTGTTATAACTTTTTGTGTTAATTACTTATGAAAGTTGGTCTGTTGAGGATTTCTACATTCTTTTATCTATAGCTAAGCAGGGTTCCTTAGAGAGCCATTAATATTCTGCAGAGCTGTGGGAGTTGTTCTCAGTGGGAGCTGCTGGAAGTAGAACTCTGGCCTTTTTTCATAAGCCAGGTCCTGGAAGGTGTTTCCAGTGAGTAGCATGACCATGGAGGAATACCCTTAAGGAATTGAAAAGTAAGCCATAGTTTTGTGGTAACCATGTTTTGTGAGAAGTTAATCTGTGGGAGGTACAATGAGTTGGTTGGACCAGTGTTAGACTCTTTTTAAGACTTAAGAACGGGAGTCTTTTATGTCATTATTGT
The DNA here is from genome assembly GCF_003668045.3 of Cricetulus griseus. Classification (NCBI taxonomy): domain Eukaryota; kingdom Metazoa; phylum Chordata; class Mammalia; order Rodentia; family Cricetidae; genus Cricetulus; species Cricetulus griseus. The sequence goes on from NC_048597.1 coordinate 7,803,317, forward strand.
CATTGGTGATGGATGCTGTCTCTAATAATTTCTAGAAGGTGAGAGTTAAAAAGTAACATTGTCTCTGCCATATGGAGACCATCATTAAATAATACCGTTGCTCTGTTCCTTTAAGTTTTGGTTCCCTGGGTTGCCATTTCCCTCCAAAACATAGAACTAAGACACTGTAGAACAAGCTTACAGCTCATGAGTTAAAAAATGGAAAACTTGCATGGTGTATTTCAAGAAACGCTGTTCTCTGGCAAAGGATGCAGTAGGGTAAAGTGTAGTGTGCTCGGACCTAGATGCCGTCTTGACTCTTCAGTAATTAGTGGAGCAGCTTTATTCTTGAGGCTGGAAAGGGAAGTGAGGGGTGCCATGCGTTATAAAATGGTCTAATGCTGAAAGAGTTTGGATTTTTGGAGGAGGGATGGAAAATGGAGACTTAAGAATGTGAGTCTTTTATGTCATTATTGTCATTGGTGATGGATTCGGTCTCTAATATCTAATAATTTCCTCTGTCTTTTGCATGAGCCCATTTTCTCTCCTACTTCCTGACCCACATCATGTCACATCCGTTTTCCATCTGCCATCCGATCACCAGTCAAGTCCTGGTATAGGAAATGTTTCAAGATACACATTTCATGCTATAGATGGTACTGAAATGACTGTTAGATGTAGGTGGTAACCATGTCAGCCTACAGCCTATAGGGGCTGTTTTTTTTTTTTTAAAAATATATTCAGATGATTGCAATTATAAAAAATTGCAAAAAATGATTCATACTGTTCGTGTGTAAGCATGGTGTCAATTTTACTAACTGCTTTTACTAAGTATCTTTATATGACTATGTGTGTATCTGTTCATTTTGTATAAGTGTAGGTCAAAGGACAACTCTGGGTGCCATCTGCAGGGATACAAATCATCTCCTTTCAGATAGAATTTGCAATTGGCCTGGACCTCATCATGTAAACTAGACAGGCTGGCCAGCTAGCCCAAGGGTCGCCCTGTCCCCGTCCCACACAATGGGATCATGGTGCCATGCCATCACTCCTGGTGGTTTTCCGTGGCTCCTGAAGGAGAAGTCAGGTCCTCATGATTGCAAGGGAAGTGCTCTACCCCAATCCATTCTTACGTAGTTAATGTCTCAAACTATTTATTTAAAATATCTACATCATTACTTAATCCTTTGAAATAATTATACTAAGATCTGAACCTCAAGAAATTATGCTAACTAAACTCAAACTTGCCCAGTTGTGATATTTATTGTATGGCGCAATTTACAGCTAGTTTTCTTGCCTCAAAACAGATTCAGTGCTAAGTGATTTAAGTAAATGTACATTGGAAAACAAATTTGTACCGCTTAATTTTTTTCCTAATGGAATTCCTCTTGCACGGAAATTTTCTCTTGAGTGTTTTACAAAGTCTGAACAAGCCAGATGCTCAACAGTTATCCATCAGTATTCTCTAACATTTGGAATTCTTTCTGCATGAACAAGTGTTACGAACACAGTTGATGCTTAGACCCGCTTTGATATTGAAGCTCATAACGCTCTTGAGGATTCAAGTAGCTTTTTAAAAATTATTAAATTATCTATTTTTATTTTATGTGTGTTGTTGTTTTGCCTACATGTCTGTCTGTGTGAGGATGCCGGAACTGGATCCCCTGGAACTGGAGTTACAGACAGTTGTGAGCTACCAATTGGATGCTGGAAATTGCAACAGGACCTCTGCAAGAGCAGCCAGTGCTCTTAACTGCTGAGCCATCTCTCCAGTCCTTAATTAGCTTCTTAGGACTGTGTTTTATTTTAGATCGACCATGTTATGTGGGTTCATGATCCTGAAACTTTCACCAAAATGGGAGGACCCACAGGAATGCTCATCTTCTGAGCCTGGTTTTAGAATGACTATTGACAACCGTGGATGTCTTTAGATTTCCTGTTACACCTATATAAATGAGCCAGAGTGGTCTCAACCTTGAAACCTTTCTGCCTTAACCTCCAGAGTGCAGGGACTGTAGGCGTGTGCTAACACTCAAGCCCACTGTCATTTTCACAGCCGTGGCAAGATTCAGCTTTGCTTTTTAAAGTTATCAAGACAATGAGTAATATAAAGATGTTTGGAAAAATACATGCAGCATGAACCCTGTTCTCTGTACAGCACTAAACCCCAACTGCTGCTTGTCCTTCCCTGGGCAGTTCCAAAGGTCAGCACTGTGTTGTCTGGGGCCTGGCGGGAGCCCCCCTAGAGCTGGCTGGTGAGCGCCCCTCCGAGGTTTGACCCCAGTGTTCATGGGTGAGCTCAGTGCTGCGTGTGATGTCGGTAAGGTGTCAGTGAAAGTGACCATCTGATTAGGACTGCCCACAAGAATTTATTAATGATGACAGTAAGGTGTCCAAGCTGCTTTGTTCCTGTTATTGAGACCCCGTGAGTGAAACTCTGCCCCCTTCCCTTCCACAGATAGCAAAACAAATTTTTGCTTGTAATTAAAGATTTTGTGAGGACCTGGGAAAGAGAGAAGCGCCCCCCCACTCCGAAGCCAGGCACATGGGGAACTTTTCCTGTCACATCACCCTATTACTGTTTTCTTAGTGCAGTGGGTAGCACTCTTAAAGGCTCCCCTGTTGTGTTTTCTCTCAGCTCACCCACTCCCTTCTTCACCTCTGACATCGAGAGCCGTGGGCTGTCAGAGGCATCCTGTCTCAGACATAGTGAAAGAAAGCCAGGTGCCTGGAGTGTATTCACTGAATGGTGTCTGTTCTGTACCATGGACTTCAGAGTCACAATCTGTGGGACTGAGGCACAGGCTGCGGTTCCCCAGGAACCAGCGATAGGAATGGTCTTTATCATTCTGCCGTGTGCTCCCAGGGGACTCATTTCCACTTCCTGGAAGCATGCTTTTGTGGTCATACATGACTGCCCCCCGTGCATGAGTTCAAGAGCCACCAAGCACCTCTCTGCCTCCCTTTTTCTGCATACGGATTCTCCAAACCCAAGCACACTAGAGAGGCCTGCAGTGATCCGAGCTACTGTCTGTACCCGCGTGGCTTCATGGGGGGTCCGCTGGGCACACTGCCCATGTTAGCTTTGACTGCGTGAATGATAAGGGAATAATGACTGGAATGCTACTAGTTTGGTCTGTGTGTTTATATTTATACTGACAGTGTAGAGTATGAATTTTTACCAATTAAAATGAATTTCTCTTATTACAAGATAATCCTCAGCCTGGCGGTAGTGGTGCACACCTTTAATCCCAGCACTCAGGAGGCAGGGGCAGGTGGGTCTCTGAGTTTGAGGCCAGCCTGGTCTACAGAGTGAGTTCCAGGACAGCCAGGGCTACACAGAGAAACCCTATGTCACCCCCCCCAAAAAAAAGATAATTATCATTACAGGGCATCGAGAAATATTTTTATAACTTACTTTATATAAAATTGAAATTTTATTTTATTTTTATTACTTTTTGTTTGTTTGTTTGTTTGTTTTTTTGAGACAGGGTTTCTCTGTGTAGCATTGGAGCCTATCCTGGCACTCACTCTGGAGACCACGCTGGCCTCGAACTCACAGAGATCCGCCTGCCTCTGCCTCCTGAGTGCTGGGATTAAAGGCGTGTGCCACCAACGCCTGTCGAAATTTTATTTTACAAATCTGAGACATTTACAACTTATGTAAAAGTGAGGTCCATGTAGTAAATCCCTGTGTACCCATTGCATAGAATGTATGATGTTAAGTTTCATTGATTCTACCTCCAAGTGTGGATTACTTTGGAAACAAATTCTAAATAGTTTATCGTTTACTTGGTAGTATTTTGGGATGTAATTTTAAGTGATAGATAAGGGCATTTTACAATTAAAATTACCCGTTTAAATATTTCATCTCTTGCAGCATAACTTCATGGTGTCTTGTAGCACTTGATGTTTTGTTTTTGTTTCTTCTAGACAGGTTCTCTCTACATAGTCCTGGCTATCCTGGAACTCTCTTTGTAGACCAGGCTGTCCTCATACCCTACGCGATCCACCTGCCAGGATTAAAGGCGTGCGCCACCACTGCCTGGTGTTTTGTAACATTTGAAAAGCATTTTTCTTTTCTCCACATGCCTCATTTTTGTGTACTGAGAAGCAGTTATACAACAATATTGTGATGGTATCTTTTGTAATCAAAATGAATTCAAGAATGGCTTTTTACACAGACGTCAGAAAGGCTTGCAACGCTTCATTTGATGTGCTCCCTGGCTGGAGGCACACTTGCACTGCTCCTGGGATCCAAATGCCTTGCCTGCATGCTAACTTGCTGGCAGTGATCTGCGGACACCTGTCCTGGGGTCCCTAAATATCCTGGGGCACAGCCTTTTTCTCTCATGGTTAATGCTTCCCCTCTTTTCTTGTTACTCTGTGTGTGTGTGTGTGTGTGTGTGTGTGTGTGTGTGTGTGTGTGTGTGTGTGAAGTTACATGCAAGGGCTTCTTTAATGTAATAGATTTTGTTGGAAAAACCAGTGTTACAGAGAGCAGTTAATGACATATGTGGAAAAGAGCTGTGACTCAGTTTTCTGCGTTGAATTGCATGATCCCTGCAGGATTTTATTAATGAGTTCCAGGTCTGACTTGTATTCTAACCTTTTAAGGATAGAAACCCGCCACACACCCCATCTCTGTTGTCGTCAGGAGACAAGATAGCAAGTCCCGTGTCCTTGGAGAAGAACTCTCGTCTGGTTACTACTAAACAGACCTTTGCCTTCTTCCCCACCCCAGGCACATCAGCTGGATCATTCCGCCCATTACCTGCGCCTGAAATTTCTAATGGAGAATAGGATGCAGTTCTACATCCCGCAGCCCGAGGAGGACATTTATGAGCTGGTAATGCTTACGACCGCTGTCCCGTGTGCGTTCGGTTTTCAAATTATGTTTGTACGTGTGGTAATTGTAGCTGGTGGAGTGGAACGAGTTCTGAAATGAGTGAGCTTCCTTCGGAGTACCAAAGCTGGCAGGAATAACCTTACTTATCACAGACGTCCTCTGCTTGTCCAGGGATCGGGGCTGCACAGTCACAGAAGACGTTGAAACCCATAGATAAAGCTCAGGCAAGAGTTGAGTCATCATGACCTGTAGTCATCTTCCTGTAGACTTGTGTTCTTAATTGGTAATTCTAAGATCAGTTGCCTGTTGTCTCAATAAAAGCACCGACTCCAATTTTGTGAAACTTCCAATTCTTATCAAAACTGATGGATCAAATCTTGTGCATGGCTGGGCGTTGGTGGTGCACGCCTTTAATCCCAGCACTCGGGAGGCAGAGGCAGGTGGATCTCTGTGAGTTCGAGGCCAGCCTAGTCTACAAGAGCTGCTTGTCATGACAATGGGCACGAAAACAGGACAGGGCCTTACCACAGACAGAAGTACAGACCAAAGGTTCCTTTTGGGAAGGGGAATGACTGTGTGGAGTTTTACAGGAAACGGTGTTTTACGTCAACATTTTGAACTATACTTCTTATATTAGGAAACTCTCACCAATGTTAAGCACTCATTTTAAAGAGCTTTGAAAAATTTATGCAATTATGTTTCCACTGCAGTGGTTATGATCTGGAATGTTTTTTGCCGGCCTAGAAGGTCACCTCAGATCCCTCTAAATGTTTTTTAAGGAAATTATGAGATTGTACTTCTCTAACAGTCTGATCATGTTATATGTTGGGAAAGGATCAGAGTGGGGCTGGAAGGATGGGTGGTCCTGTGGTTTGGAACACTGACTGCTCCTGCAGAGGAACTGACCGTGAGTTCTCATTACCCATATGGTGCCTCAACCATCTGTAATTATGGTTCTGGGGTATCTGATGCCCTGTTCTGGCTTCTGTAGTCACTGCACACATGTAGTGCAAAGACATATTTGCAGGCAAGACATATATAAATAAATTATTTATTGGAAAAAGGGAAAAGAACCAAAATAGTCAGTCCACTTTAAACCACTGTTGACCGTGTCCCTGGAGGAGGCCACATTAACAGTGAGGGGCCCAGGTGTTTCTTCTGAGAAGTAGAGAATAGCCAGACTCTCTATGAAAGTCCTTTCCTTATTTAAAGAAGGAAGTACTTAGGAGGCTGAGGCAGGAGGATTACATGACCCCAGGAGTTCAAGGCTAGCCTGGAGAACAACATAGCAAGATGTTTCTTGGAGCAAATGCTTTTCCAGTCTCGCACTAAATGAGTTCTTACTCAAGTGATGGGGGAAAAATGTGCCAGCAAAATTGATTAACGTATTTATTCATTCATCTAGCAAATATTTACTTAGCATTTTTGTGCTTGGCATAATCTCTAATTCTCACAGGGTGTGTGCCAAAGGGAAAAAGAACCCTGTTTCTGGAAGAGCCTGCATTCAGGTTTGCAGACAGGCATATAAAAACAAGCCAGCAGCAGCAGCGTTTGAGGCTTGGAAAAGAAAGATGTTAGGGCAAAGGGATGGAGAGGTGTGCTCGGGTGTGCCATCTGAATGGGCAGTGGGAGAGTTCCCCGTGCTTCACAGGAAGTGTCTCACGGAGGACACGTGGGTGTGGGGAGAAGGGCCAGTTGGCAGATTCTTGTCACACAAGCATGAGCTGCAGAGTTGGACCTCAGCACCCCTGCGAAAGGTGCTACCATGGCATGCAGCCGTGTTCCAGTGCAGGGGAGACAGGAGGGAGGGCCCTCAGAGCTTGCTGGCCGGCCACACGAGCCGACCTGGCGAGTCCCAGGCTAAGTGAGGCGGCGGTCAATGTCATTTAAAGTGGAGAGTGACCAAGGAAGATACCTGACACCAGTCCCCGACCTCACATGCATGTGTACATACCTGACACCAGTCCCTGACAGTCCCTGACCATGTGCACACACATGACACCAGTGTCACATGCACACACATGACACCAGTCCCTGACCTCACATGCGTGTGCACACACATGACACCAGCCTCTGACCTCACATGCGTGTGCACACACATGACACCAGCCTCTGATCTCACATGCATGTGTACATACCTGACACCAGTCCCTGACCTCACATGCATGTGCACACACATGACACCAGACTCTGACCTCCACATCCGTGTGCACACACATGACACCAGCATGTGTACATGCATCTACATTTGCCAAAAGGAGGTGACACCACCGGCCCAGCCTGTGGTGGGGAGGACATGACTGAGCTGGTTGTACCATGCTAGGAGGTTAAAAACCAGATCAGGTACCAGACATGAAGCTAGAGAGGAACAGGGAGGCCATGTAGAGAGAGTCCAAAGGAGAAGGGAGGCCACAGTAGAAAAGGACATTACACATGGCCGTCTACATCTGAGATGTACACTGAGAGTCTGCGCAAACAAGTCAGAAACAAACGGAAAATACCTCCCACATTGTTACTGCTTTATTGTATGTAACATACACAGTGCAAGGTACAGTGTGATGGCCATGACTGTACTGAATATGAATAGCCTTCCTTGGTCTTTATTCCCTACATAATACAATATGAAAACAATTTACCTGTCATTCGTGTTGCATTAGGTTGGTATCAGATTCAATCTAAAGATAAGTCAGAGTATGGAAGAGCTGGTGAGCACGGGTTTTGTACAAATACTACACTATTTTCTGTAAGAGAGTTGAGTGTGCAGGGATTTGTGCATTCTGGGGCCACATAGGCCCTTGAACCAGTTCTGTGCAGTTCCCTAGTAATGACCATAGCTGCCCTCTTTTGTTACAGTTTCCTTGAGGTTGTTGTATGGCAGATGGATCGCACGGCATGAGACAGTGGGCACACAGAACCACTGCAGGCTAGGGCACCGTGGCTGAGATGAGAGACCATGGTGGCTTAGGCTGGGGCACCCAGAGGAGAGAGGAAAACAGGACATGATTTCGTGAGACCCAAAGAGGGGGTGCAATTTCAGTAATTTAATGAAATGGAGGTAATTTAATGTGTGCCACTTATTTGTGCATAAAGTGACCAGATTTCAAGTTTCCTAGCTCCAAATACTGTGGTCTCGGAGGAAAACATTTTAAAGACACAGTATATTCTTGAAATTTTCTGTATTTCATTAGAGTCTTTTGCTCCATCTGGTCTCAGTCTCAGCCAGCACAAGAGTGATTCTGTGGCTCAGGGGCCTGTTTATGCTGCTCTGAGCCGTCCTCGGAGACCAGTGGAAAGCAGAGATTGTGCACAGGTCATGTTCCCAGTGGGTCTTTCCAGCAATGGTTAGAACAGTTACACACTGCCACCTGGCGGGAAGGATCGGCTGTCACACACGTTTCAAAATGTACTCTCAGGACTCAAACTAAGCAGAGATGAACAATGGGTTAGGTTGTATTGCATACCGCGCTGTCCTGCTATTTGGGTGAGCATTATATGAGTAATTCCATATTTGCCATTTGGGTGACTATGTTTCCTGATCTTAAGATCATTATCGCCGAAGTCTTCTAACAGGGAAATTTAATTTTGTGAAACGTTTCCGAAGTATCTAAATAAAATCATACTGAGTTAAACCCCCTGACACCCAGGCTGTAGTGCTGATGTTCCTAGCTCTAACCCCTGTCACACTGTGTCAGAGTACACTGAAACAAGAAAATTGTATTCTCTTCTTCTTGCCGGAATAACGCTGGTATGCTGTAGAGGTGGGGGCAGGGCAGCCGTCACCAAGGGCTTTGCTTCAGTACTCCACCATGAAGTTTCTGTAAAGTTCTGTGGCTTGAGACTTACTTTCATTTCAGGATCAAATAACAGCTGGCATTTGTTTTTGCTCTTTTGTTTTCAAATTTGGGTTTCAGCTTTAGGCTTTCTTACCTAAGAAGGGAGGTCCACTCTCCTGACCTGGGACCCCTTTGGGTTTCACAAGTTGGCCTGGGAGTCACCATCGTGAGGCAAAGAGAACCGTATCTCTCGTGGTTGCAAGATCCTGCCCTGCCTACCTTGGCTTAATAAACTTTTTAAAGTGTGTTCTCACCAGCCTTAGTCCCCTTGTTTGTAAAATGGAGATCGTAATTGTCCTGGAAGTGGACGAAGAGCCACATAGCTAGAAATCCATGTCTTAGGAGATTAGGTTCAGATAGAGGAAATTACAATATCAGTTCATTTCACCGACAGTTCTGAAGTGCGAGCTCTACACTATTTCAGTCTTGAGTTTATACAGAAACACATGATGGATCGTGCTGGGTTTCTAGGTAGTCGATTGATTGTAGGCTTGATTTTCTGACTGATTCTGTAGAATTAAGTGGCTAGCAGAGACTCTTGCCCATCCACACAGTTTGTTTGTGCCAACATTCATCTCTACCAACTTTTCCTACCGTGGGTTTCCATGTGAAGGTGCTGTGTGTAAGCACAGAGGTACCCTGTATTCTCAGGACCCTCAGTCAGCGTGTTTATAACCACAGTTTGGTTTTGATGAACCCTCTGCCCAAGCACTGCAGGGTTTAATGGCTGAGGCATTATTTTTCAGTCTGTGATGAATTTAGGGTGTTCCCTGGAGTGATGTGTGTGTGGAAGGAAGGGGGGGGGTTAGAGTTCATACTGTAGCTGAGTTTGGTGACCAGATTTCTAAGTTTCTAATATAACTCTCAGTAGGTTAAAACATTTTTAAAAAAGAATGACTGGTGTGGTATGTATTTTTGTTCAAGTATCACTTATGAAAAAATAGATGTCCAAAATGCTGACCAACCCTAAGGAGCTGTTTGTGATGGGGCCCTAATTAGCCTCTTCTTTGTGATTTGCAGCTTTACAAAGAAATTGAAATCTGCCCCAAAGTCACCCAGAGTATCCACATTGAGAAGTCAGACTCCACCGCTGGAAATTATGGTAGGTTTGTTTGTCTTTGCTCTTGGGCGCTTGTGTTCCAGTTAGAGCATTTTCTGTGTAAACAGAATGTGCACATATTTACAATTCAATAAAAAGCCTTTGGGAGCCTCTTTCAAACAACACATTTGACTCCTGCGCTGGGAAGAGCATCTGAGCTACGAAGAGAGATGCTCACCCTGGGCACAGGGAGGGAAGTCCCTGGCCTTCAGTCTCCTAATTGAGTCTCCAGCGTTCTGCTGTCTTAAGAAGGAACTTGGGGAGGGGGTGGGGACAGAGAGCTAGCTCAGGGGTTAAGAGCACCTGCCGCTCTTGTAGAGGATCCACTTGGGATTCTTGCGCCTTGGGTGGCTCACAACTGCTTGCAGCTCCAGTTCCAAGGCATCTAATGCCCCACCTTCTTCTGGCTTCTGTGGTGCCTGTACTCATGGGTACCATACACTCGCACACAGACTCACAGAAATACAGTTTTTAGAATAAGGAACTGGACATAGTGGACAACAGAAAATAAAGTAACCCATTGGACATAGTGGGAATGGGTTACTTTATTTTCTGTTGTGCCTGACATGTGAAGGGAATAATATCCACTTATTCATCCTTCACACAAGCAGGCGCCGTCCTGCTTTTCCTATGGGTGAAATGAAAAGGACTTACTTATTGCTGTGCTCTGGTGCCCAAGACCACCGATGGTTCTCCAGAGGAGTTACTGCATAGTGTTCACCATGACTTTGAAGTGGTAACAGTGAAATAACACAAACAAAAATCAACAAAGGCGAAAGGACAGAAGAGAGTGTAGGGACAACAGGCTTCCGATACTGCTCACTCAATGGAGTGAGAGGGTAGAGTTGAGTCCCCAGGGTCAGTGTGGCAACACAGGATCGACTGTTAACTGGGGAGTTTTGAGAGACTTGGTCTCTGAGGCCTTTCTTGGACAGCAGGTCATCTTAAACACCCCTACCTGACACACACCATATCCTAGAGACCTGGAGGACAACAGGTACCTGACACACACTAAGTGCTGGAGGATAGCCGGCCATCTAAACACACTCTACCTGACGAACACACCCAACCCTGCTGTCCTGGAGGACAGCCAACACTCACTCTAAATGACACCGTTTGTACTGTGTAGACATACAAGCTGTATTAGAGTGTTGGGTATTTCCCTCAGACTAAGTGGTAGATGCCAGTCAAGGACCAGACTTGTGTGGGTCTGTCTGCTTGTCTTTCTTTTCTTTCTTTCTCTTATTTATTTGTTTACTTATTTATTTTGAAAGAGTGTTTCTCTGTGTCGCTTTGGCTGTGGCCTTGAAGACACTCTGTAGACCAGGCTGGTCTCAAACTCACAGAGATCCTCCTGCCTCTGCCTCCTGAACACAGGGTTAAAGGGGTGCACCACCACTGCCTGACTGTTGTGTACATCTTTCAAAAAAAAAAAAAACAAAAAAACTGGCAGGTCTGCCTGCTGTGTAACACCTTCCTGTATGGCCGACAGCACTCTGATATCCTTCGGAATGTGTCCTTCCAGTATATTTTAGACTGGTTTTAGTTTAAACAATAACAATAGCATTGAGTACAGCAAGTGTGGGAATCTGGATGTTAGGAGAGGAAGAGTTAGCTGAGGTAACAGTCACAAAGCCCAGCGCCCACACGTGACATTTCCTTTTTATACTCACCACATGTCCTTTGGGGATTTTCTGAGACTATTTGTCATCTGTACTCCAGAACCAGCCTGGAGAGCTGTCACCTGAGGTGTTATCTGTGGCTTTGCAAGAGGAAATAGGAGAAGTGGCGAATCAGGTCTTGCTCAATGACAGTCACAGGTCTATGCAAACCACATAGCCACCTATTTACAAAGTGTTGGCCTACTGTGCGCTGGAAGGAGCTGGCAGTTCCTGATGAAATGTCGAGACCACTGTTTACACATATTTGAGCTCTTTCTCTGAATGCTGCTATTAATCTTTTAGTGTTTGAAAATTTCCAAACCCTGCACAGGGCAGCTGGTATTATATTCCTTCCGCATCTCCTTCCCCAGGCAAATAACCTCATCTCAAAATGCTCGTCAGAAGCTTGTGGCCTAATGAAGAGGACCTAATTTTGTAGCTCTGGCCACTTCCATTATACCTTCATGCCATTTACTGTTTGACCCTTGAACTAAACACATCAGAAAGCCTGGAGGACATTTTCAGTGGCAACGAATTCATTTTTATAAAGGGCTTATTATGCAACCCAAGTGTGACCTCTGTGATTAAAGCCATAATTGGTGGCACTGGCGTAAACAAGTGCCTGGTCCTGTGGGACTCAGATGCTTTGGGCTGTGCTTCTTCTCCTGCCTATTGTACTTAATTTCTTTCAAGGAAGAGGAAACCAGTGGGGATCTAGACAAGAACTGATTTCCAAGCTCTTAGGCTTTTAGTCTAGACTCAGTGATTCCGGGACACAGAAGTAAGCCCTTGGTGTAAAGCCACCCTATAGTTACCTCTACTTTCCTTAGAAGATGTTTTCCAGGTGCCTAAAATTGTGGATAGCAGAGTCCTATGCCACATTCCCTCCCCCCACACACATACACACCAATAATAAAGTTCAAAGTTTTAATGTGTATGCATATATATGTTTTATCTGTGTGCAGTGTTGCATGCCTGGTGCCATTGGAGGTGAGACGTAGGAACTGGAATTAAAGATGGTTTCTAACCATCATGTAGTTGCTGAGAATTGAACCTGGGTCCTCTGGGCCCTTGAATACTGAGCCATCTCTCCAGCCCCTCATAAGGTTTGATTTGTAGGTTAAGCACACTAGGAGAATAACAGCAATGGACCATAATAAAGAAGCTCTGTAACAATGTGTTGTAATTAGAGTTACTTTCCTGGGTGCTGTTAGGAAGTACTCCAACAAGAGCAACCCAGTGGAGAAGGGGTTTATGTCAGCTCACAGCTCCAGGGTAGGTTCCGCCATGGTGGGGAAGTCCTGGCTTCAGGGGTCTGAGGAAACAGAAAGCAATGAGTGCTCGCACTCAAGATGCTGCCACCCTCCTTCCCTCCATTCATCCAGTCATGCCTGGATGGTCTCCGAGGGGATTGTAGATAGAACTTGTTCACAGTCCTGCATGATCTGATGGTCTCACCCCAGAGACAGCTGTGCCATCTCAATGTAGACTCAGCCAGCCTGCATCTGGTCCTCATAGCAGCCTATGTGTAGCTTTCCTGTACATAGGAGCCCCACATGTGTGCAAGCCGCTAGCACACAACACCAGCACAGGCCATCTTAACAGTACCGAGTGCTGTTTTCTATTTGAGAACCGAAAAAGATGACCTAATAACTCAACTGGCTGAATAAATAAAGAGTAAACACTTAGGCCAGGCAGTGGTGGGTGCACGCCATTAATCCCAGCATCCAGGAGGCAGAGGAAGATGGATCTCTTGAGTCCAAGGCCTGCCTGGTCTGTAGAGTGAGTTCCAGAACAGCCAAGGCTACACAGAGAAAACAAAACAAAAGAAAACAAAAGAATAAACACCTGGGAATTTCTCTCTCCATGCCAGCCCTTAGGTGGAACTTAGATTATGTGCTGCTCCACTGTCTGTGAGTGGAAGTGTGCAGAGGTCAACACTGTGGCTTCCCCTTACCTCAGAGGACCTCTGATACTATGTTAGCTGTGTGTCATCCTTATGGTGAGCGTCTGTACCTGAATCTCTGTTGTGGATCCCCTTTGGCCATGGATGTCTGTATGAGGGATTTCTTGGCAGTTCATCAAATCAGCTGGAGGTCTAGTTTCTTCACGTGATCTTAATTGCTTCCTTCTCTAAGTCCTAGGGCATTTATCACTCTTGATGCCTTCCTGTTTTTACAGTGGCGGCCTCCTGATTACTGGTTACCTTGGTTTGATATTGAATGATGTCCTTCTGCCCCTGTTGGCAATCATTTTGGCTTTTGTTAGAGTCTGCAGAGATTATAGGGTGTTCCCATCCCACAGAAAACCTTTGTTAATTGGCTGTAAGACCACTGACTTCTTCATTCAGCTAACTGTAGCTTGTAAAGTTTCCATAACTTTGTTGATGTAGGAGATGGTTACCTGTGCTGCCCCGTGATGCAGGTAGGAGCTGCTTGGACCCCCCTACACATTTGTCCTTCAGGGTGCTGCATGTGTTTGTAAAGTTGTGTCCTCCTTGCATAGACTTTGGAAAGGAAGTTGTGCCCATGGTCTGTTGACAATCAGAGATGATCCTGCTTGAGAACTCGAGTACGCTTCTGGTTTCTAGATGTCTATATTTTGTACCCAAGTGCCTGGTGCAGAATTTCATAGTTAACATAGGGCTCAGAGTGGACGGGTCCCCTGCCTCGCCCACTCCTTATCTGTCATTCAAACACCAGGATCAGAAGGAAATTCTTGAATGACCTCTGTCAACTGTGGCTCCAAAGCGTCCTCTGTCTTGTCTTCCAACTACACAGCCTAGTTCTCAGCATGTCCCATTAGCATTTTAATTCCCCTGCCCCATAAGAATGAAATTCAAACTAATAATATAGTGAAGACTAGGAAGTTCTGTTCTCTGTCTGAGAGAGTTATAGGAGAATTAGCAATGGCAGGTGGCCTTTCCTGCCTAGTCCACGAGCTAAACAGAAAGCTTATATTTGACAGTACTGGAAAAATCCCAGTGGCTCTCTGGCATCCAGCCTTATAGCATGTTTTCCTCTCTTCTTTATTCTTTCTTTCTTTCTTTATCCTATTTTTTAATTAATTTTTTTCATTTATTTTACATATTGGCCAGTTTCCCCCACCCACTCCTCCTCTGTCTCCTTTCAGAAAGGGGCAGGCCTACCATGGGCATCTACGGAGCATGTATTTCGCCTATTTTTTTTTTAAAACAACTTTTGTTCTCTCGGCATTGGTTGGTTAACTAGTTAATATTCTGATGGTCACTGGTAGAGTATGAAATCAGTTAACCAAATTCCAGTATGAAATGGTATGTGTAAAGTGAGCTTTCTGAATGTGGTAATAAGTTAAAGCAGCGTCCATATTGCAGTATGCATGGGTGAACACACATCATGCCTGGGACAGCGGGGTGGGGGGTTGGGAGGGTGGGGAACTGTGGAGGTCAGCTGATCTGTCTGTCTTGTGCTGTGTGAGGAAGAGGACAAAAAAGGCAAATCAATGCCCTTCACCAGGAAACAGGTGATACAAACTAATGTTCTTTTGTTTGCATTGACAAGCGAGTGTGAAGTATGAGAGTAATGCACCTAGCGGTTATTTATTTTTATAGGTAGTTGCCTTTAGAGTGATCTAAAAATACTTTTTTTTTCCCTGCTGTGTAAAATGATCTGAACAACAGGAAAGAAAAACAATTCCAAAGTGTAACCCAAAACATAGACATAGCTCTGTGCTCATAGCAGGTATTTCCTGTTGCTGTCTAAACATTCAGAGGTGTGAGCCTGCCTTCTGTCCTGTGTTCTGTAGGGTTTTCCCTTTCTTCTGTGGACGAAGATGGTGTCCGGAGGCTCTATGTGAACAGTGTCAAGGAAACAGGCTTAGCATCCAAGAAAGGTAAGACTGTGGAGGCCGTGGCTGCATCCATCCATCCATCCATCCATCCATCCATCCATCCATCTATCTATCTATCCATCTTTCTATCTCTCTTGACTTTTTAATTTTTGAGGCAGGGCCTTGATATGTAGCTGAGGCTGGCTTGGAACTCATGGTGCAATTCAGGCTGGTCTTGAACTCATGATCTTCCTGCATCAGCCTCTCTACTGTTAGTTCTACAGACTTGCAAACCCCCACCTCTACCCCTGCCCCCACCCCCTAGCCCTTGTTTATCCCGTAGTTTCCCTCTGGGTTTTTTTCATTGGTTAACAAGAAGGACATTTTCAGAGGGTTTGTGTCTAGAGAATAGGATGTCCTTGAAAACAATTCCAAGGAAGTGGGTTTTACATTCGGGTGTGCAGGAAATGTCACCCTCCTAGCTTCTAGGTGAGACTCTGAGCCTGTATCTATGTCCCCTTTAATCTCCTGAAGAACTCTGGGCCATGAGGGAAGCAAAACTTTGGTTCTCACTGGTTGGAGGCATTGGCCGAGCCTGCAGCACTTCGTCACTTCCTGGAAAGTGTGCAGAGGTTGACTTAAGACCCAGCCCCCTCATCTCTGTGTTGGCACCCCTCCCCTGATATGTCCCGCCGGCTTCTTTTGGCCCTCCCGGAGCTTACCATGCATTTTGGCTGCCTTTGAGCCCTGTTCTCCATCCTGTTTGTAGTTTCGGAGTCCCTTCTCAACCTAGATTACAGGGGACCCTCTTCCATGGACTGTGCATCTCTGGGTTCTACCAACTACACATTGAAAATCTTTGGGGTGTGGTGCTAAAAAAGTTACCAACTACTGAACATATGCTTACCTTTGTCCTTGTCATCTTTCCCTAAGCAATATAATGTAGTTACCACTTTCATAGCTTTTATGTTTGTTTAGGTATTATAGGAAATTTACAGATGATTCAAATATGACTACTCTATACCTGTGGATGTTGTCAAGAGCTTTCCTGGAATCCACCTGCTAAGGGTACCAAGAGAAGCCAGAATTTGTCCACTCCATTAAATAGAACCACTATAACATATTAAACTCTCCGGCTCAAACAGTTTTCTCAACTCACAATTCAAGAGTCTAGAATTCTGAAGCCAAGGTGTTGGCTGGATGGATTCCATTTGGAGCCTCAGGGAAGACTCTGTCAGTTGTCTCTTAGCTACAGCGGCTGTCAGCCATTCCCAGTGATCCTTGGTTTGTAACCCATGTTCCCCTTTTGCCTTGGGACTCTTCATGGCCATTGCTGTGTCCTTAGCCTTTTTGTGGCTGTTGCCTAAGAAAGAACAGAGGTCATTTTGGTTTAACACTCACCCTCAATTTCTGTGAGTTTTGTCTTAGTTAGGGGCTTATTTTGATTTAATTATGTCTGTAACATTATATATAGTTACACCAATTATTTTAATTATCTCCATAATAAGTTTCTGAACATCTTTGCAAAGAAGGTTGCTTTCAGATGTAGGCAGACATGATTGTTTTTGTTTTGTTTTGAAAAAGGGGGACACTGTTCAGCTCATTATATTTATAAGAATATGAAGCAGGTCAGTGAGTTTAGGAATTTTGCTCTTGGTGTGGAATTTTGTGGGAACCCAGCACATCTGTGTCAGCTATACTTAGACATGGCTACCCAAATCTCCTCTGTCAAGAACTCTGAATGGAGCAGTAGGAACAGAGGGGGACTGAATTTCCTACCTCCATCCCTGTAGCTGTGGGCCTAGTTCTGGGTGTTTCATAGCTTGTGAGTTCCCTGAGTGGGTTATTTCAACCTGTGCTGTAACCATGGGAGAATCTGAATCCAGTCTGTCTGCACAGGCGGAGAAGGTGGGACGTGAGGGAGGAATAGTCGGAATCACTTATGTTCTAGCCACTATGGCAAGAACCTCCTATGTGTGCCCTCTGTACCTTCTAGGCTGCGGGCCCAGTGGAGGGCAGAGTTTGCCGAGGCACTGAGCTGTGGCTCGGCTGTGAATAGATGGGTTCATTCCCCTCCAGACCTGCAGGCTGATCTTTATCACTTTCTGCAGGATGAGTGTGCTGTGGGTGTGGCCCCGGGGGTGGGGGATATTCTGGCTTTAGTCACATCCTGTTTTAAAGTTCTTTGAGTCTGAGAACCCTGATACTCGATGAAAACAAATGTCTCCCCAGCCTCCTTGTGCCATAGAGTAGTGTTCTCAGCAGAAGAGCAGTGTGTGTGTGTCTTTTGTGGCCACAAAGACCACCCTGACACTCCACACAGGCAGGCAGTGCCAGGAGGAGGCATGTGGGGTGTTAGGTCTAACAATGAATGAAAACATACATCCCACCACACCCTCTTCAGGGCTCACTGCAGTCCTCACACCCCATGTACACACTGAGTACCAAACATCCCTCCCCTGGCTTCCCTCCACTCCTCCCGGTTAGTGTGATGCTGTCCTGCACCCAGGCTTTGAGATCTGTCATCTCAAATGTGAGACATTTTCTTTCCCAGATTTAGTGATTCCAAGTTCTTTGCTCTTTAGCATGTAGATTAGAACTCTGGCTGGCTTTTTGATCACAGCCTCGGTGCCCGAAAACCCTGTTAAAATGACCAGCATATGTTGCTGAGAAGAGAGGCCGAGGGAATGCTGCCTAAGTGGAGCTGAGCACGCTGCTCTCTGGTTTTCACCTTCATTCCCTTCTGTTGGCCATGTTGGGCTTTTGGCTATTCCGCACTGCAGTTGGGCCCCATGTTGCCTCTCCCACCCTATTGCTCATCACACACAGACTGCTCTTAGTTGGTTCACACAAACATGGACTCCCTTGCAGAAAGGACTTTTGTACCTCACTGTGTTCTTTGACCCTTCCTCTCCACTCATCATGGCCCTGTTTGTTTTGGACTATCACTCTCCCTTTGAGGTTACTGGAGAGCCGTTGTGTTGTCATCTAGTATCTTCATGATGGTCTCACAGGACATAACCTGGCTGAGGAGGACACAGGTCATCTTGCTCCAAACAGCTTGGATATGCTGGGCGTTGGTGGCGCACGCCTTTAATCCCAGCACTCGGGAGGCAGAGGCAGGCGGATCTCTGTGAGTTCGAGGCCACCCTGGTCTCCAGAGCGAGTGCCAGGTTAGGCTCCAAAGCTACACAGAGAAACCTGTCTTGAAAAACAAAAACAAACAAACAAACAAACAAACAAAACCAAACAGCTTGGATATGGCATAGGTAGGTTTTTCATGGTCAGTTCTTATTTCCAGGGTCAGTTGGGGTACATAGCAACTTGAAGAGCCAATGTCTGTTGAATATCTTCAGCGATTGCACGGCTGGCTTCATTTCCTCTCATCACCACATTTCCCTCTTACATATGAGACTGGGTCTGGGGGTGACTCAGTAAGAACCGTCACAGAGCCTGTCCGTGACCGTCACAGAGCCTGTCCATGCCCAAACGGTGACAGAAAGACCCCAGTGCACAGCTTCACAGCACAGTGCTGCCAACACTTCCTCTCCACTCACTGCTCATTCTGAGAATAAGCCACCCTGTGTTGTCTTCCTGCTGTTGCCATAACAAACTACTGGAAGCTGGGTGGCTTACAGCAGCAGAAACTTATGTGTTTGCAGTTCCAGGGAAGCCAGGCAAGGTTTCCCTGGCCATGCTCGCCAGAGAACACTCTTTGGTATCATCCAGGCTCTATGGCCCCCCATGTTTGTGGGCTTGTGGCCATATCCCCCCAGGCTCTGCGTCCATCTTCACTGGCTCCCAACTCTTCTTTGTGAATCTCTCTTCCTTGGGCCCAGTGAGGACATGTCAGTGGGCTTAGGGCCCACCAGACATGGCAAGGTCTTATGGTTACAACTGTACAGATCCTCTTTCAAGGTAGAATTGCACTCACAGACTTTAAGTGCAGGAACATAGGGACAAAGTTTTCAGGGGCCAGCACTCAACTTGCCATTACTCTTATGCTGCCGGTCAGACTGGGCTGCATATGAGTTCCAGGACATACATACATACATGCTCCCACACACATGCACACACACAGGCATGAAAGCATAGATATGCACACACACACACAGGCACACATGCATGCACACACATGTACACACCAAAACTAAACACCAACACCTGGCTTTTCCTATATTGACATTTTATATTTTCTGTTTAAATATTATACTGCTCCAGATTTCTACCTAAAAATGAATTTTTGGGGCCTCAGCTGTTAAAAATCACTGGCTGCTCTTCCAGAGGTCCTGAGTTCAATTCCCAGCACCCACATGGCAGCTCACAACCTCTTTAATGTCCCATGGAATCTGATGCTTTCCTGGTGTGCAGATATACATGCAGACAAAACACACATAGAAATAAATAATAGATCTTAAATACAATGAGCTATTTTCTCAACAGAATTTTACCTTTTACGGTAAAACATTCACATTTCATTTCTATTCCCTCCCCATGTGGTGTGTGTGTGTGTGTGTGTGTGTGTGTGTGTGTTGTAAGTTTTGGAAATCTGAGTGAGGAGAGCCAGGGTTAACTCCAAATCTGGGAAGTGAGAACTGTCTAGAATGATTCTTGTGCAGAGTCAGAGCTGGGACCATGGCTACCTGGGGTGGGGTGACTTCTCCATTCTGCAATTCCTCTCTGCCTCCATTCACTTCCCATCTTGGGGAGATGCCCCCTCTTTCTAGGGAGACTCCCCCCCCCTTAGCAGTGTGTTCCCCCTCAGCCTCCTTCTTCTCAAGCAGCTACAATGTCTATAATAAAGATTTGAACTACCCCGTCTTAGTCACAGCTTCTGGTTTTCCCAGGTCGGGTTGTGCTCGACTGTCCCTTTGCGTCCCAAACATTGTCCCTTCCTGAGGTGTGCCCTGCAGAGGTTGCAGAGGCCTCCGAGGACCCTACCACAATGAAATGGAAGCTGTCCTTGCCTGGGTCCTGGTGTCATTCAAAGGTGGGAGCCGGGTGATAACAGCTGCATTTGTTTCTCTAAACTGTCCGCTCTGAGCGAATTTGGGAAAAAAACAAAAAGGAAACAACTTATTTATAGTGGTAGATGGAAGAAACTTCTGCATTTTAGTTGTGGAAATGATCAATAGATACAAGTGTGTATGAAACACTGTTGCCAACATTCCCGAGACAATAGATACAAGTGTGTACAAAACATTGTTGCCAGCATTCTGAGACAATTGATACAAGTGTGTACAACCACTGCAGCCAATTTTCTCAGAGACCAGCATCTTGGGGAGTTAACTGGAATCAGCATTTGTAAAAGGAAATGGGCAGATCCTTAGAACACGTGGAAGACGTAATAGTTGGTTCAAGTCAGCAGTTCTCAACCTGTGTGGGTTGTGACCCCTTGTGTGTTGTTGGGGGAACCTAAGACCATACGTACATTGCAAGTCATAACAGTAGTAAAATTACAGTTATGAAGCAGCAATGAAATAATGTTACGGTTGGGGGTCACCACAATGTGAGGAACTGTATTAAAGGGTCACAGTATTAGGATGGTTGAGAACCGCTGCTCTAGAACCTTCTCAAACCCATGTGTGTTTGCATCCTGCTCCCAGCGGACCTGTGGCTACGAGACTCATTACAGGAGAGCTCGGCATGCCCCTCCTGGCAGAACTTCTAAGTAGTTATGCTCTGATTTGTGTGACATTAAAACTTTCCCATCTTGCGTTGGCAGGCCTGAAGGCGGGGGATGAGATTCTTGAGATCAATAATCGTGCTGCTGGCACCCTGAATTCATCTGTGCTCAAAGATTTCCTCTCCCAGCCCTCCCTGGGCCTCCTGGTGAGGACCTACCCTGAGCTGGAGGGAGGACTGGAACTTCTGGAGGACCCACCCCACCGAGTGGACGGCCCTGTGGACCTCGGCGAGAGCCCCCTCGCCTTCCTCACCAGCAACCCAGGTATGCGGGGGCCTGGGACTGTGCGTCATCAGCCTGTGGCCCAGGAAGTGCACACACTCAGTGCACAGGGCTTGCTCCTGCAGGCATTGGAAGGTGTCAGGGACTGAGTGAAGCTGGCCCTGTGATTCCTGTTGACATTTTTTAAAGGGAAAGGGGGAGGTGCTTTTGTCATGGAGTATCTGCTTTGTGTTTCTTTTGCTCATTTTTCATCTGGGAGAGAGGTGAGTGGTGAGGCCACCATTTCAAGCTTGTGGATAGAGGTATGGGATCACAAGGCTCGAGGATGCGTGGTCCTCTTCTAGCCTTCTTTCTCCATCCCCAAAGTCTGCCCAGCCCTGTTCCTCTTCCCATGTGAGAGAAACTGGATGCTGTGTGAGGAAACTTGTCCAGCAGGTGTTTGCTTGCTTTGAATCATGTATGTGAACATGAATCGGGCTGGTGGAACCCCTGCTCTCCCCTGGTCCACCTGCCACTCTTACCCCCTGTCTTTCCTGATCTCTCTGGCAACTGGATACTCGAGTCTGATAGAAGCAGCTTGGGTGCCCCCTGCCTTGGAAGCCTTCCTGGGACCCCCCCCTTCACAGAGTTAGTCCCCCCCCCTGCACCCCCGGCTCCATGACTTGGAAAATGTGGCTCTTTGGGCTCCAGCTATATTATGCTATTAGATCTGCTTCTTTTTGTTTGTTTTCTAAAGTTTTATACTGATAGGCTTTCACTTTGCAGCCCAGACTGGCTTGGAACTCCCTGAATAGCCTAGGTTGGCCTTGAACCCAAGATTCCCCTGCTGCAGCTTTCCGAGTACTGGCATCACAGGAGAACACCTCTGTGATACTTTTCTTGCCTGTATCTTTCTCTCTTATGTTTGTTTTCTTGGATTGGTGTATTTTCTTCATCTTTACCTTCTAGCCCTTTGGACAGAGCCTCCCACACAGGTGATCCTTCCCTATTGAACTTGAGAGTGAAGGTGTGAACAAAGGAGCCGTGTCGATTGCTGTAGCTAGGTTTTTATGAACTGGTGCTAGGGGTTTGGGTTCACTGACTGGGCTTAATTTTGGAATTATTTTCGTCTTCATCTTGTGTTTTCACGGGGAGAAGCAAGCTTGAGGCCTCATGGACTTGCATGGGGGAGGTGTTCTCTAGTTTCAGTGTTGTGTTGTAGGTACTTAGTTGTGTGTTGCTCCTTGCCATTGCTGTTAGATTACCGTCTGCAGCTTGACTGCCTAAGCAAGAAGCCTGTGGCCACTTATGGTTCTGTTCAGTGGCTCTTGGAAGAATTTGACAAGTAGAAGCTTCAAACATTGATTGTACTTACTGTTGACTTCTGGGACCACTATGTTATATTGGACGTCACACTTAAAAAGCTGCTTCAGTTAGCCCAGAATGCCAAGGAAAGTGGGATCAGGATCATGGAGGCTGTTCTCACAGATGGCCATAAGGTGGCGTTTGTGATCCTGCAAAACAACCCACAGCTTCTGTTCCGCAGAGAGACAGAATGAAACACATTAGGTGTGTGATGTTAGGCTGTTTCAGGATTTTGTGATCATGTACACGATTGCTGTGTGGCTGTGTTTGCATTAATCTGTGTCATTCCCATTGTTTATAGATACAAGTTCAGAATTTGCATGGTATAACCCACAAACTGAAACCTGATCACCCCACCCGAGTTTGGTTCTTTCCCCATTGCAATGGCAGATTGAGAGGGTTGTGATGGGAGTTCTGGTCCACTAAGCCAGAGATGTTTACTCTCCGGCCCCTAGAGATAAAGTCCTTGTGTAAAATGGACTCTTGCTCACAAATTGCTTCCTTATTTACTGTCACTGTTTGTTTCTTACTTAAAAGACCCTTGGAAGTATACACAGATTATTTCCATTAGTGTTTTTAAATAATTGTTCTGTATAGATTGCAGTGGTGCTGTCTTTAATACCGTGGAGTCCTAAACACAACACTGGCTTTCCTGTCGTGCCCCATAGTCAAGGCACCGCTGGGCTTACTCTTGTCTAAAACAGTAAAACCTCAACCTTGGAGTCTGGAAGGAGATTTATTCTTTCCTTTGTTTTTTTCCTAACTGAATGGCCGTGACTTGGAGCTCATGATCCCCACCTGGGTCTCTGCCTTCTGGGTGCTTCGGCTTCCTGGTCCTTATCTGACAGCAGAAGATGAAAGGGGACAGCAAGGAAACAGGATGGGCAGCCAGGCAAGCCTGCGCATAGCAAGGCAGAGATAACACAGACTCAGCGGACAACTGCCTTAGCACAGAGCAGTGGGACAATAATGGGTCGGCTCCACTCCAGCCTGGATCTAAATTTAGAAGTAACTAAACATAGGAGCCATCTGAGTGGCAAAGTCCGGGGTTTGGTGCTAGGGCACTTTTAAGGTGGTCGTACCGAGTATTTGGTGACCTGGATAGAGACCCAGGTGGGAAGTGTGAGCATTTCAGGGACTTTGAGGCCCACGTGATCCCTGGTACTGTCTGCCCAGCATGCAGACTTGAGCAGACCTCCCCCTGAGAGTCCAGATTGCAGGTATTGATTCTCTTTCAAACTTTGGTTATTTCTGAACCTCTTTCTCACATAGAGGCTTGTAAGTAGAAACACCATAGACTGGCGGTTAAAAATAGTCCCTGAAGCGGGTTCTTTGGGACTGCGTTCATTTTGATGTTAGCCCCTATGGGTCCTGATTCACCCACCACTCTGTGTCCTGTGTCCTCATTATGAAATGGAGACAAGAGCACACTGCCATACTGCTAGGTCAGTGTGATGGTTAAATAAGTCATAAAAACGTTCAGACCGGCAGTAGGGTACATCCTAAGCCAGTTTCTGTCACGGAGGACATGAGGATTGTCTCATCAATAGCAATCAGTCGTGTCTGCTCACTGTCCCCTCCTCCACTTCTGTCTGGAGCGGGTGGCTCGTCTGACACTCTGGTATATGAAGTAGACCCTGTGTCCCCTAGAAGGCAAAGATGAAGAAAATACACCCAATCCAAGAAAACAAACATAAGAGAGAAAGATACAGGCAAGAAAAGTATCACAGAGGTGTTCACCGTGCTTACAGTTTTCCAGGTGGAGAGAAGGACTTCTGTAGTACTGCAGTCCCTGGACCCCATTCACAGCCCTTGAGTCGCTCTAGTTCTTGTGTGTTAATTCTGGTGGTTGTTTTAGGTGGCATTTTAGAGTCCCTGGGTGATTTCCACCTGTACCTAGAGTTGGAACTGCTTAGGCCACCACCAACACTTCCTGTGTGTAGACTTTGTCCTGGGAAAACCGGAATCCGAATGTTCTGGTGACATGCAGACTTTGTTCATGCCGTTCCAGGGTCTACTTCGTTGAGATTTTTATGTTGGCATTCTGTTAAGTGGCAGTGGAATGCTTTTCTTTTCCTCCTTGATAAAAGAAGGGGGCATAGTGTATGGTTACCACATTGCCTTCAAAATCAAGGTCTGGGTAAGGACGGAATCCTCCACAGTCTAAGACCCCGTTCTAGTTCATGGCCATTTGCAGTCCACAAGTTCTGACTGGTTGTCCTGTTTTCCCCCTTTGTTTCCTAAGCACTTGTTTCCCTATGTACAAGGGAGGTAGCCAGGACTGAAAAACGGGTGGTTCCCTCAGTGACTGTTCTCTCGGCGGGCAGGCGGATCCTTGTTGGAAAGGGGAAGCTGCTGTGAGGACTTGAAAACTGAGTTTTCAAAAAGTTGCTATTAAGTTCTTACGGGATTTGTTTTGAATACTGATCCTAACATTTCGGACCGGGCAGTTCTTTGGTGTGAAGGGCTGTTCTATGCATCCATACTAGCTGTTGTAAGATAGTAGAGCCAGCTTACCCCAAACAAAAATGCCCTCAGAGATTGCTGCTGTCTGCCCCCAGTGGCATCTCCCTAGTTCAGAACCACCGGCCCAGTTTCTTAGATGGTTGCACACCTACCTCAGCCAGCTATGTGTGCATCTCAGTATGGGAAGGCAGATACAGATCTGAATGTTCTTAGAAGCTTCCCAAAGCATGTGCCCATCGTGTTTTAATGTGCTTGTCTGGCTTTTCCTTTTACTGCTGTTCCTACTAAGGAAAGAGAGGGAAGCTTGTTTTGAGTGTTGGCTTCTTAATGAGTAAAATTATTATGGTATAAGATATGAATGATGAGATTCACCAATGAAATGTAGGTATTTCTGATGCAATTATTGCAAAACCCCAGATTTTATGCAAAATGTAAGAATTGTCATTCTAGTAGCATCTGGGTGTCTTTTCTTGAGTTTGAAGTGTGTGTTTAGGGGCAGGTATTAGGATGAAAACCTGCCATTCCAGCACTTGGGTGACAGTCAGGGTTGCTGAGAGTGAGAGGGAATCTTGAGGACTACATAGGGAGACCCTCTTACACACACACACACACACACACACACACACACACACACACACACACACACACACACAAATGTGCTTGTCTCTCTTGTAATTCCTTCCAGTGGCAATGCCTCTCTGATGCACTGTCCCACCCCTGGACTTCTCCTTGACTGAAGTGAAGCAGATGCCTCGTGTCATCTCAGAGAGGAGCCTGCACTTTTGTAGTAAAAACACTGGACTCTCTAGAGGGACTGGTGCCTCATCTTATTTGAAAAGTGGGTATTCTTGCATTTTGAGCTAGAGAAACCTGGGCCCTGGTGACTGACAGCTGGCCAGTGACACATTAGACGATCAGATCAGGCTCAGGCTGGAGAGTTGGAGACCTTTTGATCGGCCTCCAGCACATCTGTCTGCT
This sequence comes from Cricetulus griseus, assembly GCF_003668045.3. Lineage (NCBI taxonomy): Eukaryota > Metazoa > Chordata > Mammalia > Rodentia > Cricetidae > Cricetulus > Cricetulus griseus. The sequence goes on from NC_048597.1 coordinate 7,829,241, forward strand.
GCTGAGAGGAAGCTGTGGGCTGCCCCGAGCGCAGATGCACCTCCTGCAGGAAGTCAATTCCCTGGCATCTGGTTCACAGGAAAGGGCCCCCGTGTTGCTGCTCACACTAAGGCTCCTCTGATCAGAGGAGGAATTGAGTTTGCAGCAGGCAAGGACAGCGCTGGATCTGCCTGGCCAGTAAGTGCTTTCTGTGCAGTGCACAAATGGAAGGCTCTGTTTTTTCCTGGGGGCTCAGCACTTAGGGGACAGGGAGGGGTGACATAAAAGAGCAAGTGAACAGCTTTGTCTTCCTGAAAACAAATCTGGTCCACTCTTGCGGATTCTCTGAAGCCTCCCAGATACCCGGTCACACACGGCCCTGTTTGTTTGTCGATAAGGTTCTCGGCCATGTGTGCCTTGTAAACTGTTGGCATGCCTTGCTCTCTGTCACTTTGCACATGGCCTGCTTCTGTGGGACCTGCTGGGGTGTAGGAGATCCAATGCCTGTCTTGATTTCCAGTGAAGTGTGATTGATGGCATCTGTCAGATTCAGTGTGAGGATAGGGGGTGGGTGTTACTTTGCAGACTGGGGGGGGGGCTTCAGTTTTATTAGTATAGGGGCTGGAGGTATGGCTCAGTAGTTAAGAATACTTGTTGCTGTTGCAGAAGACTCAGGTTCAATTCCCAGCACCTACATGGTGTCTCACAACTGTCTATAACTCCAGTTCTAGGAAATCTGTTATCATCTTCTGGTCTCTTTGGGCACCAGGGATGCATGTAGAATACATACATACATACATACATACATACATACATACATACATACATACATACACATGCATACACGCAGGAAAGCACTGATGCACATAAAATAGAAATAATTTTAAAAATCACTAATGTACTTATATTTTACTTTCTCAACAAGGTGACAAGATTAATATGCCAGAATCTGCATTTTTTTTTACCTTTTCTGCAGTATTATTACTTTTGTCTTTTTTGTGCTCATGTGCATGTGCACATTACATATTTTCGTGGCATGCATGTGGAAGTCAGGGGATCATATTCGGGTGTCACTTTTCTCCTTCTACTGTGTATGTCCCTTAAATTGAACTCATGTCTGTAGGCTTGTTGGTGGGTGGGTTACCTGCTGAGCTGTCTCTCTGGCACAAGTTTAAACCATAAAGTCATGATCGTGATGTGGAAGTGATTTACAAGCCAAAGAGATGCTCTCACGTGTTCACAACAGTGGGTTTTATTTGTAGTAGCTGTTGAGATGGCCACAAGGTTCTGTCCTGGAGTGTGCTTTGGCTTTCTGGTTCTCTTGTGGAAGCCTCCCTGTGCCTGTCTGGCCATGTGCTCAGGGCTGGGATTGAACTGCCCCTTGTGCTGGCAGTTTCAGCCCCTCCCAGACCTGTCTTCAGCTGTTTCCCTGATTGCTAACAGCAGGCTGTGGGGGTGGGTGCTGTTTCCTTGTGTGTGGAGGTGAAAATGTCCCCAAACAACAGGGTAATTCCTTCAGCCTCTGTTGTTTGGAGGAATGCATTCTGTAGTAAGGACAGTACCACTGTAGCAAGTTGTGAAAGTGTGTGTGTGTGTGTGTGTGTGTGTGTGTGTGTGTGTGTGCTTGTGTGTGTTCATGCATGTGTTCATGTATGTGTGTGTCTATGTGCTTGTGTGTGCATGTGTGGTATGTGTATGTATGCACTTGTGTGCATGAGTGTTTGTGTGCATGTGTAGTTGTAGTGTGTGTGCATGTGTGTATGTACTTGTGTGCATGCATGTGTGTGTGTGTGTGTGTGTGTGTGTGTGTGTGTGTGTGTGTGTGTGTAAACCCACTAAGATGAGGGCATCCAGAGAAGGATCTGAACTGTGGGAAGTAGGTTTCCCCACTCTGCTTGGCTCCCTGTCCTGGCTGTCTGTTCTTTCCTCTCTGTATTCTTGCAGTGGGTCACTGTCACTTCCTCTCTCCTGTTTTCTTTGGTCATTAGCACCACTCCTGCCCATTTAGTGCTTATTGTTGCAGAACACACCGTGCAGCACAGCCTCACTCTTTCTCTGTAGCCTGGTGGCTTGGGCTAAGCTCAGCGGGTCGGAGACTCTACTGTCTTCGCCTGGAGTCACTCAAGGCTTGACTGAGGCTGTGTGATTGGCACTCATTGCTCACATGTGGGGACCTCCTCTTCACGAAGCCTTTGAGATTGTAGTTTGGGGTTTCTTTGTACGGCGGGCAAGAACAGGAACTGTGCAGCCACTTGGGGCCCTGGCTGGAAATGTGTGTATTTTCACTTACCTTATTTGTGCTGGCCAAGCAAGCCCTGTGTCAGCCCAGATGTCTGGTGTCGTCTCAGGACCGTGCTTCTGGGATAGAGGGGTTGAGCTGATGGCTTTCAAGAGCATCAGGCCTGTATGGTGTGTCCTCTTTTTCTCTCTTGTTGGTTGTATTTTCTAGTATATTTTCTGCTGAGTCTGTTCTACCAGTGCTGGCTTTTGTGATTGGCGTGAGTTAGGATCCAGTGTTATTTTTTCCACGTGGGCCACCCACCGAACTTGCGACATTTGTCAAATGTTCCTGACTGCACTGGTGCGTCTGCTGAGCGTCACGCTCCATCCCCGGTGTGGCTATGTTAAGCCCTGCTCTGTGCTGCATTGTGTTACTGTAACTTTATCTATTGTTTTGCTCCCTGGCAGGGGAAGTACCTCAATCTTGTTTTTCTTTTCCTTTACTGTCTTGGGTGTTACAGGACTTTTATTAGTTCTAGGAAAAATGTTGTCGGTGTGGTCTGCTTGAATGTAGATTCCCTGAGTTAAAGCCGTTGGGGCCTTTGGAAGATGACTTGTTTGTGTAGAATGCTAATCCTTGGGACTAGGCTAGAAACTCATTCACAAATCAAGCTTAACCGTTATAAATGTTTGTGTGTTCGGTGTCCTGACTAAGCCTGTTGTAGTTAGTCATTTCTAGAGCGTTCGGTGTGCTCGGTTATGCCTGGACTTGTCTCTGTGTTCTTCTCTGTTCTTGTATATACCATTCTGCCAGGCTTTGTTTTATGCTGTCTTTATTTAAGTCTTTGATATTTTTTAGGAGACCATGTATTCTGACCCATATCTGTGATCTCATTTAATTTTTCTCACTTTTTCCCCCTTCTCTTTCCTGAATTGCCTTTTTAAATTCTGTTTGCAACTTACATAACCCGTCCCCATTCCTTTGCCGTTTGCTCTTACAGTTTGGACATCATCCTTAGCCTAGCAGAGACCAAAGGTAGTTTTTCTTCTTCCCTCGGCTTCAGCCACCCTCTGCTGTGTTTTAATTGCATCTTCAAAACAGGTTTTTTGTTTTGTTTTGTTTTAAACACCAAAATATCTTTCTGGGAGAGGAGGTGGGGGGTTGTTTTATATGTTGAGCCTAACCTGTGTGAATGTTGTCAGCATTGTATCATTTTAGTTTGTACACCAGATTTTTTTGGGGGGGGTTATGTGTTTACTTTCCCCCCTGAAATATGTATTTTAGAGAATTTTTTAGTGGGGTACATGCTCTCACTCTGTTTCTAAGACGTTCTTATTGTATTCTCTCTCTGGGATGGTCTTTATTTATTCTCTCTCTGGGATGTTTATTTGTGGTGTTCCAGGAGCTGAATTTGGATTCTCACCAGTTTCTAGGCAAGGACTTACTACCGAGCTCTACCTTCCAAAACTTTTGTGTGTGTTTTTTTCTTTTTTGCTTTATTATTTTATATTTGTGGGTGTTTTGCCTGAGTATATATCTTTCCACCACATGTGTGCATTGCCCTGGGACTGTAGTTACATATGGTTGTGAGCTGCCATGTGGGTGCTGGGGATTGAACTTGGTTCTTCTGGAAGAGCAGCCTTAACCACTGAGCCATAACTCCACACCATACCTAAACTTTTGAACAGTTGTTCCCTGAAATTGCAGTTCATATGAAGGTTTATTTGCTAGAATGAGGCACTACTTTCAGATGGACTTAGCAATCTTTTTTTTTTAAACTTTGATTTATATTGTTATTCATCAACAATTTCTGTGGCTATAGCTATTATTATTATTGTTTTAGAAATTCTATTAATTTGTATGGCCTTTTTTTGAAAGCACCTTTTTGTTGTTGTAAAAAATAATTTCAGCCTTGTTTTATTTGACATTTTGTATCAGGCAGCTAGATTTCCTGTGTTCTTTCTTGTAATGCTGCTGCTTGCTTGCTTGCTTATAGCTGTGTACAGCCTCATGTACGCTAGGCAAGAGCTTTAACCCTGAGGTACATCTCCAGCCCTCTTGTGTTTTGTAACACTGGGTCATGGCTTCCTGCTTGACCTCGTTTCGCACCTGCACATTCTGTAATGCCTTGAGATGAAAATCTAGAAAGACTGTGAGGGTGGTATGGTGGCTTGAATGAGAATGGACCCTATGGGCTCAGATATTTTAATGCTTGGTTTCAAGTTGGTAGGCTGCCACTGAGCTTTCCTGCCATGGTGATCTGTACTCACTCTCTGACACTATCAGCAAGCTCAGTTAATTGTTTTCTCTTGTGAGTTGCAATAGAACAGTGAGTGTGACCAGGACAGGAGGCTTTCCCATCATTTCTCAGATGGAGCACCTTGTGTAAATTTGAACCCTTGCTACCACCAAGGGCAGTCCTATGATTATAGTCTGAAGGAAAGACCTACCTTTCTCCCTTCTACTCTCTCCTTAAGTTGTCCTGACCCAGACAGTTGTTTCTTTCGTGTGGCCTCAGGGTTGTATGTTCTTAGATAGGAGTGGCAGTGGCCCTTGCGTGCCTGCCTGTTCAGATTCTGCTTAGGAAGGGGTTGCTGTGCAAGAATCCTTCCACCCCAGGAGTGGACAGTGGGCCTGAGTATTGACCCTGACATGCAGCTCGAAAGGGAGAAAGGGGTATCAGTCCATGTCTGTTGAGCAGGAATCTGTGTTTAAACAGCCTCCAGGAATTAGATTGGTTGTCACTGTTGGCCCCCCATCGCTGTGCGTGTGTTCATGTGTGGGTGCATGTGTGCGTGTGTCCTGTGTGCATGAATGTCTGCGTGTGTGCATGGCTGTGTGTATATGTGTGCACAGGAGTGCATATGTCTGTGTGAGTGTGGGGGTCTCTGATTGATGCTAGGAATCTTCCTCCATCATTAACCTTTTATACAGACACCACCCCTTGTGACCGCCTCAGACTCCACCTCCAGATACCACCCTATCCACCTTGGTGTCATTGTTTCAACATAAAGATTGTGGGGAACAAATATTTAATCCATAACAATTACTTGATATTGTCAAACATCAACAATAAAAATGTATATGAAATACCATAGCAGTGACAATTAAGGATTATGACTTGTACTCAGAGTCTCATACATGCACATGCATGCATGCGTGCTGGCACACACACGCCCACACACACCCGCACCCCCCCCCCTACACTTCACTCTGCACTGCCATCGGGCTGGCTTTTAGCTGTGACTGTGTATGCTGACCTTCGATGTCTTCTGCTTGTCTGTGGCAGGGCACAGCCTCTGCAGTGAACAGAGCAGCAGTGCTGAGATAGCTCCAGAAGAGGGCGAAGGAGCGGACCTGGAGTCTTCTGATGACACAGATCACAGCAGCAAGGTGAGAGATTTTCATTTTCACATCCCTGTCCTTCAGGGTCACAGCTGACACGCCACCTCTGCAGCTGTGTGTGATTAGGCTGCCTCTCGGTGGGAAGAAGTGTTTTTGCTTCTGAGGGTGTTCTAAGTAGCTGGATATGAAATCCAAATTACATCCTTGGTAACAAACTCCTATGGGCGGATATAGGGCAGAAATCACTTGTAATGAATTGAGGGCTTCTTTCTTTAATTTCTGCCACGGCTGGAGTTCCCTGCTGATGCCGTAATTTCAGCCCATGTCCCTCCTCCGTCTTCCTTTGCGGAGCTCGAGGCGTCATCCCGTGTGTGCGTAATTGAGTCAGCAATGCCTTCCTGCCACTTAGAGGCTCTGTAACGAGTTGCTTTTGAGCAATCTGCTCTCAGCTCTTGTTCAAGATGCACTTTTTTTACATTAAAGGGAAAGGAAGCATTTTTTTTTAAAGATTTATTTATTTATTTCATATACAACATTCTGCTTCCATGTATATCTGCACACCAGGAGAGGGCACCAGATCTCATAACGGATGGTTGTGAGCCACCATGTGGTTGCTGGGAATTGAACTCAGGACCTCTGGAAGAGCAGTTGGTGATCTTAACCTCTGAGCAATCTCTCCATCCACGAATTTTTTTTTTTATTAAGACAATTAAACTGTTCTTCATTTGAATACTGTGAGCAGAACTTTTCTTTTGATGCTTTGGTGTCAAACAATGAAATTGTTGCCTGTAATTCCCATGCTACCCTGTCAAGTGTTCTGTGTAACGGTACTTACTCCATTTGTTCCAGAGTTCCTGAAACATCACTGTATTAGTTACTTTCCTGTTGCTGTGATAAATGACCATTATCAACTTCGGGAAGGGAAAGGTTTATTTCGTCTTATACTTTGAAAGTCGCCCAGAGGCTCAGGCCCCCAGGATCTCGGCCCAGGACCTCGGCCACCCCACTCACCAGGTGGAGGTGAAAGCTTGATGCAAACAGCAAGAGGTTTTATTGCAGTTGTTTAACAAGCTAACCCCATGGCGGATGGCTGGGGAAAGGCCCTGAGAAGCCACGGGACAGAGATCTTGTGGGGCAGAGTAAGGGGAGTGTCTAGGGGTACACACTGGCTCAGGATTGGTGTGCCTCCAGGCTTGGAGGGCTTGCCCTGTGTTGATTGGTCAACTGGTTGTTATGGCCCATAGGCCCTCCCAGGATGATTGCTATGCTCTGCGGGTCATTGCTGTGCACTTGTCTGTAAAGGACACCCAGAGCCATAAAGCATAGCACCAGCAGCTAACTTCTGATTGGTTCCTTTCCACAAGGCAGGCATCTGACCTCCTAGTGCCCAAGGCAAGGTCAGGCAAACTCGTGTTAGACTGTCATGGCTGCCGATATGGGGAGCTGGTCCCTTCAACTTAAGGTCACAGTTGATAGGAGTTAAGGCAGGGATCCTAAGCAGAAACCATGGAAGAAGGCTGTTTGCTTGTTGGCCCCCGGCTCAAGTAGTTTGCTGGTTTTCTCCTCCCCACCCCACCCCAGTTTTTAGAAACAGTGTCTGTCTTACTGTGTAGACCTGGCTGGCCTTAAACTTACAGAAATCCCTTTGCCTCTACCTCTTGAGCGCTAGATTGAAGGTTATACCACCATGCTTGGCTTAACTAACTTTCTTGTACAGTCCAGGACAATCTGTGTAGAGGATGGTGTCACCCACAATGGGCTGAGCCCTTCTGCATCAATTAGTAATCAAGACAATGCCCCAGAGACTTGCCCAAAGACCAGTCTGATCCAGTTACTGCCTTCTCTCATGTGACTTAATTGTCTAGGTGGACAGTTAAGGCTGTTCCACAATCACCTTGTCAGATAATGCTAATCTCTCCATTGTCCATTGTTTTCCTTGACACTTACTGGTCACTCACACAAACAAATCATGTATTGGAAGGCAGAAGGTGTTGGATCTCCTGGAGCTGGAGTAGTTACAGGAGCTGTTAAACAAGGGGAATGAGAAGCAGTCTTTAGTCTTCTGCTAGAGCAGTGTGTGCTGGGTGGTTTTATTTTTATTTTTTTGGCAGCTTGACCTAAATTTATGTCCTCTGCAAAGAGGTGATCCCAGTTGGAAAAAAAAAATGCCCTCATCAGAGTCCTTTGGGGGTGTTTTCTTGGTTGATGAATAGTTCAGGTCCAGCTCACTGGGGGTGGGTGGTGCCACCCCTGAACAGGTGGTCCTGAATGGTATAAGGAAGCAGACTGAGGAAGCCACGGGGAATAGCCAGGCGGCAGCTTCCTCCTTGGTCTCAGCTTCAGCTTCTGACTTGAGTTCCTGTCTGGACTTCCCTCAGTATAGGACAAAGGAACCCTTTCCTCCCCAAGTTGGTTTGCGTGGCGTTTATCACAGCAATAGGAACCCTGGAGTAAGCCAAGTGCTCTTACCCACTGAGCCATCTCTCCAGCTCCTTTTAGTAGCCCTTGAATGGTTAAATTTCTCATTTAAGAGATTTGAAAGCGAAAAATTTCCAATTGTACTGGCAGAGCTTGGTGACCGGGTCCCACTGAATGTTAATAATGAAGACATGCTAATTCTAACTTTGGCATGCATTAGGTACCATTTCATATACAGTCATCTTTACAGCACTCCTGAAAAAGACTGTCTGGAATTGTGTTTTCAGAGGAGACTGGGGGTTGGGCTAGACACTTGCTGAGGAACACATGCAGCTCTCTCCGTCTTATTGAAAGCAAGATAAAAACCCAGTCTGGCCCCAGGCCTTGTGTTATTGATGCCTGCATTTAAACTACCTGCAGCCAGATTGTTTTGTACTGACATTAAATACCAGGCTTCATGAAAGAGGGAACTAATTTATTAGTGGTACTAGAGGCCAATTAGATACACAGCCATGAGCCATTTAACCATTTTCCTAATGCTTAATCTTCCTAAAGTGTCTCTTGATTAAGGTTAAGCGCTTTGGTTGCATGGACTATATTGGTATGTAAATTCATTTTTAAGTTGTATTCTGCTGTAACCTGGAAGGGATGATTAAGCCTTGTCTGAATGCACACACATTCGTCAGGTAGAGAAATAAACCTAATAAATTAATAGCAGCTCGATGACGAAGTGGCTCAGCAGGTTAAGGAACATGTCGCTAAGCCTGACAACCTGATTTCTCTCCCTGGGATCCACATGGTGGAAGGGGCTGTGTGAATCCTGTAGATTGACCTCCGACCTCCACACATGTACCATGACATGCCTGCCTCCAACAGAATAATGAAATGAGTTTCCTTTTTTCTTTCTTCCGTGTTGTTTTGCTTTTAAAAGACAGGGTCTCACTATATAGCCCTGGCCACTATGTTGACCACACTGGCCTTGAACTCACAGAGGTCATCTACCAGCCTCAGCCTCCAGAGTGCTGGGATTTAAAGGTGTGCGCCGTCATGTCTTGCTGCATTACCAATTTTTGCTCTGGTGGGAAGTGTGAAGCTGGGGAATCTGTGGTTTTTTTTTTTTTTTTTTGTGTGTGTGTGTGTGTGTGTGTGTGAGTGTGTGTATGTGTGAGTGTGTGTGTGTGAGTGTGTGTGAGTGTGTGTGTGTATGTGTGTGAGTGTGTGTGTGTGTGAGTGTGTGTGTGTGTGTGTGTGTGTGTGTGTGTGTGTGTGTTTTGGTGTGTGTGTGTGTGTTGGTGTGAGTGTGTGTGTATGTGTGTGTGTGTATGTGTCTGTGTGTGTGTGTGTGTGTTTTGGTGTGTGTGTGTGTGTTGTGTGTTGTGTGTGTGTGAGTGTGTTTTGGTGTGTGTGTGTGTGTTGTGTGGTGTGTGTGTGTGTGTGTGTGTGTTGTGTGTTGTGTGTTGTGTGTGTGTCCCCTTCTAAATGGGCTGGACGGAGAGAAGTTGTTTGTATTCTCCTCTATATGAGGTTTAGTTGTGCATGGTTTTTCTGGAGCTGAGCAAGCGGATAATTCTGAGCTTGTTGTTCACTGGAGATGATTCAGGAATGTCACCTTGGTGGGCGAGGTTGTCAAAAGACAGGGGAATCAAGCCACTCTCCCTTTGGCAGCACCTCTTTCCTCTTGTGACATGGTGACAGCCTCAGGTCTCCTCACCCTAGTGACTTACTTCTCTTTGCAGCTTCTTATTGAAAACTCTTTATTTACGGAATGAAATGCAAGTTAGCTGAGGTCAGAGGAGCCCTGCATTCCAGGCTCCCTGGTAGCCCCAACTTTGTTTTCCTGTTAGAAAATGTATCACAGTGTTTTCCTGTGCCTTTCCATTCATAACTGCTTCTGCTTTTGTTTTCATGCATGCTGTAATTGCTTGGGAAGCGTCTGTTTCTGTGATGAAGCGTTAGTGTAAAGTGTGGCAGGGCACACAGTTGAAAGAGCCTGTTTGTGTGGTGGGGGTTCCTTTGACACAGCGAGGGGAGCTGTGAAGTTGTCCTAGCTGGGCACTTTAATATTCCTGTGCCATTCCAGATGCTGGCCAATCAGCTGGTCCCACTGGCTTCAGGGCAGGGCCACCCGCAGCCTGGGGAGGCACTCTGCGCTTTGTTTTCTTGCTTGCTTTGGCTCTCTCTTTCTGGGACTTTTATTGTTGAGCCAGGTAAAATCAAAGCATGGGTTCTTATCCAAGGCAGCCTTTGACAGCTGCCTGGAGCTGATGCAGGTGGGAAAGCAGGTGCCTCTCTGGGGTTTGTGGCCGTTGTCGGCTCAGCATTGAGATGTGGTCACAGGTCTGCCCTGGAGAACCAGCATGGGATATCCTGGCTAGAGAACGCTCTCTGCAAGCGGGAAGGTGGCCGGGGCTTTCTGAGTATTTTAAGAAACTTCGGTTTCCTTGCTGACCACATGAAGTGCTAGGAGGAATTACCATGAGACTATATCCCCGAGGATGTCTGCACTGTGGAAAATCAAGCGCAAACCCAGGATGGAGAATGACAGGGCTGGTGGCTCTCTCTACCGCACACTTCATCTGGTGAGCGCTTTGCTGTTTTCTGTCCACTTTGGGGAAGGCTGGCCTCCATGCTCAACTGACGACACTCATGCTCGCCCCCCATCTCCTCACCTCATCCCCTTTCTCTCTGGACCCTTGGTGACAAAGAACATACATTGCGGTAGTTTTTGGCGGGTGGGGTCAGTAGTTAGCATGCAGTTGAATTTGTGTTGGGTCTTTATCTTCTCAGACTTAGGTGGTAGAAAGCTTTGGCTGTTTACATTTTATTTTTTATGTTTTTAAGTATCACTGGTGTTTGCCCCCTTTTCTTTTGGCTGTTGAGATTTTGAATGTATTTTATGTCCAGTGCACTATGCCCCTCCCACCCCACCTCTGACTAGGGACTGGGGAAACAGCTGGCACTGTTTTGCTGCTTTGGGTCTTCTTTCTGCTGCCTTGCAGTAGGTAAAGGAGGGCTGGTAAATTAACAGTGTAGCATTAGCTGACCTACTTCAGTAGATTGGCTCCTGAAGTAAATGCTAACACTCCAAAAAGGAAATGCAGTGGCGAGCTCATGTCAAGAAGCAGTTGAACACAATCAAACTAAGCCTTTCCACACTGGCGCTAAGATCTGAGTCTGTCGGCTTAGAGACTGTGCTGTTTAAAGAAACAAACTTTGACAGCGCCTGTGCCTGGTTGGTTGTTGTTTGAAATTTGTTAGAAGAGACCCAAAAGCTGGTAGAGAATTGGAGGAACTATGACTGCCCTCTGAAACTGTGAAGTGTTTTTTGTTGCACCATCCCTCAAAAAAAAAAAAAAATTTGAAATAAAGGCTGTAAGATTTGAGGCCACTCTTGCTCCTTTTAAATCCGTGGGAAGTGTTAAATCGGTCAGAGTCAAAGAACAGTTTTGGAAGTCGCTCTGGAGGCAGACACTGCCTTTGGTGGTTGCATAACAGGAAGGCTTAAACAGCTGGGTCGCTCCAGTGGATAGTGTGTCCTAAAGAGTGCAGTTTCCCCCCCTCGCCCCCCGCCCCGCCCCTGCCCCTTTGTACCTTCTTTTCATCTTTCACAGGCGGGGAAGGATGTCACAAACACCCAGCCCCATGCTGGCCTTGGTAAAGTGCCCATTCCCTCCTTTGTTGTCTTGCCTCCTCTGTATGTTGACTGAGTCTTGGTTTTACTGGGGGGGGGGGGCACTTCTGTCCCCTTCAACAGTTTTAAAGTCTCCAGTGCCATCAAGTGCTGCTCCTTGGTTTCTGGTGATAGTCCTCAGATGGAGAGACACTCTGGTCCCTTCTGGAAGTACCTGGGCTATCTTGCTCTGGCCCTAGAGCCAGGGCCACCTTCATGTAGGAGTTAATTGGGAACCTCCCACCCAGGCTGCTGACTGAGGCCTCCCTCCCTCCCCCCCCCCTCTCTCTCTCTCCTCTGTGTGTGTGTGTGTGTGTGTGTGTGTGTGTGTGTGGTGGTGGTGGTGGTAGGTGTGTGAGTGATCCATTGACATCCTACAGCCAGCCTTGGAATGTTCAGTTCTTTCTCTCTCTATGCTGCACCTTTGCAGGTACCACGGACAGGGTCCAGGCTGACTTTGACCTAATTAGTTTAACCACAGTGGAAGGCAGTGGAGGGGACTGGAGATTTAACTGGACAACAATGTGTGAATTCAGTAGCTTAGAGACATGTCAAGGGGGCCCTGCATTTCATAGTTGCCTCAAAGGATATGTTGGAGTAATATTTAATCAAACAGAGCTCTGAAGCGTCATAGCAGCTTTTAAATTCTCTCCAAATACAAATAGCTCACTTGTGATGTCTATACATGTTATAACTTATTAATTCTGTGAAACTGTTTAATTTCTTTTTTTTGGGGGGGGGGTTCTCTGTGGATTTGGAGGCTGCTCTGGAACTAGCTCTGTAGACCAGGCTGGTCTCAAACTCACAGAGATGCACCTGCCTCTGCCTCCCGAGTGCTGGGATTAAAGGCGTGCGCCGCCACCACCACCCGGCTTGTTTTATTATTTTTCAAGTAACATGTATTGGCAGAGAAAAAAGGGCACCTGTTCGAGCCAGTGGCTGGGGGTGCACCCCAAAGTGTGTTCCTTGAACTGGGGAGCATAGTGTTGGGAAGGATTCTATTCAGCTTCAGATAATACTTAGGGATGGGCCTAATGAGGAGGGGTGGCGGTTGAGACGGAACCCTCCAAGGGGAGCCCCAAGGGAGCCCCATAGAGCTTTTAGGTGTCCCCAAGAAACTAAAGGGGCAGGGCCCTGGTTGTCAGCTCTGTCTTCTGTATGTCTGAGATTTTCTCCAGAAGGGCATGTTTTACAGTTTCCCTTTATCTGTAGGGGATTCACCCTAAGACCCTCGGTGGATGCCAGAAGCCATGGATAGGTGGATAGTACCAATTCCTATGTGTACTGCATTGTTTTCTCACGCATACATGTCATTGATAAAACTTAATGTTAAATTAGTCACAGTAAGAGATTAGTAACGACTAATGCATAGAGAAGTTGTACATAAAACCTGTAACAATGTAAGAAGATAAAATATAAATACTTTAATAAAGGTTTTGTAAACAGGGGTTCCCCTGAAAAAGCCAAAACAAAATCTTAGCATTTTCTGATGATAACTGAAACCTCAGAAAGTGGCCCCAAAGGTAAAGTCAGATCACCACACTTCACATAGCTATTATGAGTGTGTGTCTGTGGTATATGTATAGCTATGTGTTAGATATGTGTGTTGTATATATACACACACATATGTTTAGGGCTAGATTTGGGGTACTATCAGAAGAAAGGAGAACACAGATTGCTCAGGGGGGCATCCAGGGAGTCCGCTGGGCATGGAGAACCAGAGTGGCTCTTCCCCAGCTACAAGGCCACTTCACAAAGACCAAAGCAGCTCCCCTGTTCACCTTCTTGAAAATAGTTATCGCTAGGCATTCATGATACCACAGAGAAACCAAAAACCCAAAGTTCCTATTCCATACCTTTTGTGTTTAACCAAAACAGTGACACCTCCAGGCAGGACATGACTTTTTGGAATGCCCTGCTTCCGCTGTGTGTCAGGACCTCCTACAAGGCTTGCCTTCCGTACAGTTGAGGGGTCTGCTTGGAATAATATACCAGGTCTCATGGGTAGTCATCTCAATGATAAAAGTACAAGAAAGGGTACCCTGCCGATAATTGGATTCCGGTGATGGCTGTGTTTGTCATGGGAGTTGTGTGTGAAGGACAGCCAACTGTGGTTGCAGATGGAATTGTTACAGAAGCATTGTGTAAGCAAAGGTGCCAGGCCCTCCCTTGTTTGTTAGGTTTCTTGACCAGGCAGCAAAGCAGAGCAGCCCAGGGGAGTCTGTGATAGGATGGGGGCAGGGCATTGCTTGCCAACTCTGACCGCCTTCTGACAGTGAGATTTTCTCCAGAAAGACATTTTATATACTCCCCACCCCACCCCACCCCACCCCCGTCATAACCACATTAGAAAACGTTGCCTGTTGCCTGTCTTAATTGTCATTAGATCATTAAAAGAAGACATTTACATTTTGTTAAAATAGATATATTTGTTCCCTTGCTCCTGTTGTAATGACAAAGCCCCATACAGTTATGACTGTATCAAGATGACTCCAAGTCAGTGAAGTGGTGCCTACCTGGTTCCTTTGTTTCTGCACAGACAGGCTTTGATGTAAGCAGGTGTTTTCTCCTTTTTCTAACAATCTTAGTGAGAGAAAGCCCACACATCGTACAGTGCAGTCCATGTGGGTGGGTTTTCCATCACCTAAGTGAAGATTCTTTGTGGGGACATTACACATCTGAAACCCACAGTTTCCTGGAGGATACTGCAAAGTACCCATGACAGATGGCATGCTCTCTCTGGCAGTTACTGGAGTTAGCAGCAGCTGTAAATAAGCCATGGCAATCACAAGAGAATTAGAATGATAGCCATGTGAATCGCAGTGGAGGCTCTGGGCTTTCCTGCCTGATGCCCCCAGTGCATCTTTTTTTTTGGTGGAGTCTGAGAAACTCTGTCTTTGCTCTCATTTGCGTTGCAAATCACCCTTCACTGTATTCAAATCCCACCCTGTGGAATATGCTAGGTCCTACTTTTCCTGCCTTATCAGTCTTGACTTGCAGCTCTGTGGAGCAGCTGTTGTTTGAGGAAAAAATGTTCATCCTAGATGATAAAGTATTCGTTTCCTGAAAAGGGAACTTTTGTGTTTAGGATTGAAACAGACAGTAGAAGGACTGAAGAGGACTAGAAGTTATCCACCCAATATTACTGATAAGTGCATTGACAGACAATGTAAGGTTCCTTGTTCCAAAACAGTGCCTGCAGCAATCAGTTCCATGAGACCTTTAACCCTTGCTCTCAGGGAACAGACAGGTGTGGATGTCTGCGAGTTCAAGGCCAGCTTGGTTTACATACTGAGTTAGAGTGCAGCCAGGGCTATATAGCGAGGCCTTATCTTTATAGACAACCCCAAGCCAAATGCCAGTACCTTGTCATCCCAGTGTAGACCCTGACTTGGGTCCGAGCTGCAGGATTGGGATGACTAGGAGATCCCGGGCTTCACTGAGGTAAGCCACCGAGCCCACCAGTTTTCAACACCCGTCAGACATCATCACTCCATAAGTTGGGACTGTAGAAAGCCAAACTTGTTGGGTGAGGAAATCTTGGGCCATCATGGCAGCCTTCCCCTCAATCTGTCCTCCTGGGGCAGTGAAGGCTGAGGTAGGTCCACAGGGCCTGACTCAGGGTTAGCCGCCTTCTGCTCAAAGGAAACAGCAGAACTTACCAAAGATCCAGGCATGTGTCTTAAATGTCAGAGTTTTAATGACCACACATAGACATTGTGTTCAAGCGTGCTGAGTAAGCAGCTAGTGTGCACAGCCGCATCTGATGGCCGAGTGTTGTTCTTTGTGTTCTATGTCATTAACCCCTCCTACCTTCTCATTTGTCAGCTGCTCATGGATGGTTCAAAACATCGGCCTTGGGCTGGGGGTGTAGCTTGGTGACCTAAGAGCACTTGGTCAGGCATATCTGAGGCCCGTGTTTCCTTCCTAGTAGCATCTCCCTCCAACCCTCTCCCAGCGCTCCCCAGGATCACAGGCCCTGAAATGTGCTTGGGTGGTTCAAATTCCAGGTCTGCCACTGCCACTTCCTCTTCCTAGCTGTGTGACCTGGATGAGTTATTTAACCTCTCTAGGCCTCCTTTGTTTCAACTGCTCAGTGGGAGTTGTAATTGCCCTTCTCACACCCTGTGAATATTAAATACCTCAGACTAGTGTGCCTGATGGGTGGTGAACACTCCTGTACTCTCGTTCAGTATTGCGTGATCAGCACTCAGGGAACTTAAGTGTGGAACAGTTTGGGAAACGTGAGAGGTAATACATCCGTGACAATTCTTTAAGTTGAGAAATGCCTTGGGGAGGGCTGGGTGCCCCCAAGGCTCCCGGCTAAGAGGCAACTCCATGTTCTTTGCCCCACAGAGCACAGAACAGGTTGCTGCGTTTTGCCGGAGTCTGCACGAGATGAACACCTCCGACTCGAGCCCGTCTCCTCAGGATGCCACAGGCCCTCAGCTGGCAACCACGCGACAACTGTCAGATGCCGATAAATTGCGAAAGGTGATCTGTGAGCTGCTGGAGACCGAGCGCACCTATGTGAAAGTACGTCTGGAAAGAGTGGCGGGTCACTGTCTCAGTTAGGGTTTCTATTGCCGTGAAGGGACACCATGGCCATGGCAACTCTTATAAAAGAAAACATGTAATTGCAGCTGGCTCATGTTTCAGAGGTTTAGTCCACTATACTGATGGTGGGACATGGGCACATGCAAGCAGGCAGAGGAGGTGCTAAAAGTCCTACATCGTGCAGGCAACAGGAAGTGGACTGAGTGTCACACTGAGTGAAGCTTGAGCGAAGGAGACTTCAAAGCCCACCTCCACAGTGACACACTTCCTCCAACAAAGCCACACCTCCTAATAGTGCCACTCCCTTTGAGGGGCATTTTCTTTCAAACCACCACAGTCACTCCCTGAGTTTTAACTACACCAAGGTCAAAGCACAAATGTTAAGGTCTTGTTCTCTCTTATGGAGCTAGTATATTAATTAACACTGATAAATATAAATTCTTTTTTTAAATGTTATTTATTTATTTATTTATTTATTATGTATATAACATTCTGCTTCCATGTATATCTGCACACCAGAAGAGGGCACCAGATCTCATAATGGATGGTTGTGAGCCACCATGTGGTTGCTGGGAATTGAACTCAGGACCTCTGGAAGAGCAGTCAGTGCTCTTAACCTCTGAGCCATCTCTCCAGGCCAATTCTTAATTGTTATTTTGTATATTTATATAATTGGTGGTGAATATTAAACCATCTTTCTGGCTTTTCTAAAAATATCATAAGCTACTACGAAATCTGAGCTTAGGACCTGGTGAGATAGCTTAGTGGATATGAGTACCTGCTGTACAAGTATTAGGACCTGAGTTCAAATCTCAAAACCCACACTGGCTGCACATGTTTGTAACAGAATCTCTTGGTGGCAGAGAAAGGCAGATCCCAGGAGTTTGCTGACTGCCTAGCCCAAAACTTGGTGAGCTCCAGGTTCAGTAAGAGACCCTCTCTCCAGGGAATAGGTAGAAAGTGATTGAACCAAACACCTGACATCTTTCTCCAGGCACACATATAGAATTTGTATGGAATGCACGGGCACACAATGAATTCAGTTTCTTTTCAAATATAGGATCCCAATTGATGAGTCCTGATAAGAAAACTCTATAATCAGTCAAAGTTTTTGAACACTCATGAAAATGGACTGATTGAAGTCTTTTAGTAACCTAATGTGAGTCTAGGTAGAAGGGTAGGGTCTGTTTTCTGTGTGTTTTTAATTGTTCTGTTCTCACCCCAGTTGACAGTAATGAGATCTAGGGTGTTTTATTTTGTGTTTTGTTTTGTTTTGTTTTGTTTTGTTTTAAGACGGGCTCTCACTCTGGAGCCCAGGCTGGCCTGAATTCAAGATTCTCTGCTTCAGCCTCCCACATACTGGAATTCCAGCCTATGCCACCAGGAGCGGCAATCAGCTTTTAACCACTTACATTTTAGTCTAAATCAGTCTTAAATATTTTGAGTCTAGCATACTGTGACCCGCAGGCCGTATCCAACCTGCTGTCTGTTTTAGAAAATAAAGTTTTGTTGGGACACAATCATGCCCATTCCTATATGGAGCTCCTAAGCCTGCTCTTAGGGTACATGGTGAGTTAAAGGATCAGTTTCAGCTGGGCCCATGGGCCGCCTGCTTGCTGTCTTAATGGATTTCTATCTCTGGCTCCCTAGCAGGACAGTGTTTGTCTTTTCCGCCCGCAGGGCCTTGTAGACTCTAGGTATGCCAATGAAGTGTCTTTCTGGTTTGTAGGACTTAAACTGCCTCATGGAGCGATACCTGAAGCCCCTTCAGAAGGAGACCTTTCTCACCCAGGATGAGGTATGGTGGCCTGCCTTGATATTGTGAGGGAGGGGTTGACTTGCTGGTGAAGGAAGGGACAGTGACACCCCTAACACTGGGCACATCTGGAAAGCCATTTGGTTGTAGCAGGTCAGATACAGCCTGTGAAGTTTTGGTGTAAAGTTGGAACATGAGTCTCCTGTAATAGTAGACTTGATTGTACTCAGAAATCGTACACTCAGGTCCAAATAGCAATTCTGAGCCTTCCTGTAATATGGGGTAGGTTAAATTCTTTTTCATTTTTTAGCTTGATGTACTGTTTGGAAATTTAACTGAAATGGTCGAGTTTCAAGTCGAATTCCTTAAAACTCTAGAAGATGGAGTAAGATTGGTCCCTGATTTGGAAAAGCTTGAGAAAGTTGAACAATTCAAGGTAAGCCTCACCCTCAAGCCACTTAAAGCTGCCCCTTTGTGCCTCTGCTGGGTCAGGATGTACCCCCATGTCACGCCGCAGGTGTCTTTTGTTCTCTGGGAGGCTGTGGAGCTCATAGTACTGAGGGCTTGGCAGGACTTCCCAGTGGGGGTGGGGAGGCTTCCTCAGGGGAGTAGTGGGGAGAGACCACTTTATTTTTACCTTTCTTGTTTGATGCTGTTGACTCCATTAAATGTCTCTGTTGGAAGCTGCATGGATCTTGAGGTTGCATTAGTTAGTAACAAGTTAAATACATTATCTAGTAACAAATTCAATAGCCCTCTGGTCTGTCAGTAAAATCAGTTTATTTTGTTCTGGGGAACTTTGCTTGATAGAAACACTGATCACTGTCCAGTTGGACAGCATCCTTGTAGTCTTAGAGAGCAGGTTTGACTCCTGCCTGAGTCAGGGTTACTCCCCCTCGGGCTCATTTCCTCTCCCCTGGGTGGTGTTCCCTGGTAGGAATTTCTGCTTCCAAATTTCAGATCAACAAAACGCATTGATGTGTGTGTTGGCTTGCATGTCACACTGTGCTTTTAAAAGTAAGATCTGCTGTGGTATAGTTGACAAAGCATTTTGCATATCTGATAAAGTATGTGTGTATGAATACACACACACACACACACACACACACACACACACACACCCTCTGTGAAACCATCACTACAGTCAGGACTGAGTCATCCCTGAATGCCAGTTCCTGCTTGCCACACCTCCCGTACACAGGTAGTGTGTCCTGCATTCTGATAATGTAGGTTTGTTCTCATCAGGCTGATGGAACTTCCTCTGGGGAATCTGCAGTGTGCACTAGCCTGTGGGACCTTCAGAAGTCCTGTAGGTGAGCAGCATTGGGCAGCTGCAGTCAGAGGGTGGGAATCCATCCCATCCTGTGCAGCTCACACTGGAGACACTGCTTTATCTGTTACTGTATAGTGAGACACTTAGTAACTGTTACTGTAAGCAAAGGGGTGTTTTGTTTTGTTTTGTTTTGTTTTGCTTTCTGGTGGTTCTTCCCAGATTTTCCTGTGTGATTTGTGATCATGACTTGGGTAGCCATATTGTACGTATGTAGTCCTACAGCCATGGCACTTGAGAAGTATAGGACGGTGATGGGGGACGTCCTTTTGTATATATGTTTCTCTTATTGGTTGATGAATAAAACAGTTTGGCCAATAGAGGCAGGACTAGAAGACTAGGAGAATTCTTGGGAAGGTAGGCAGAGAGGGATGCCATGTAGAGACCGTGAAGATAGGACGCACCAGGTGTTCTCTGGTAAGATATGGCCATGTAGAAATACATAGATTAGTAGTTATTGGCTAATAATTAAGACAGAGCTAGCCAATAAGAAGCCCTAGATATCGGCCAATAGTTTTATAATTAATATAGTGCCCATGTGTTCATTTGGGGCTGAAGTGGTGGACCTGGTGACAAGAAAACTATAGCAACAGGAAGGGTTGAACATGAGGACGAGATTTTAGGTCTCTGATTACTGTGGATGCCAATTAAGTATGGTCTAAAGTAGACATTTTCCCCTTTAGTAAACTATCTGAACTTACTCCAAATTGTATCAGATAAACTGTGTAGTTAGAAAGCCCTTTCTTAAAGCCTAACTTTTAATTACTTTGTAATAATAATAATAATAATATAATAATAATATTATTATCATTATTGTGTGTGCACACATGCCCCGGTGAGCATTTGGAGGCTAGAGGACAACTCTGTGGAGTCAGTTCTCGCCTACCACCTTACATGAGTTCCAGGGACAGAACTTGGGTTCCCAAGTTTTGGAGGTCTGTACCTTTAACTGCTGAGTCATCTCATCTTCTATGTTGTAATTCTAAGCCTGTCTCTGAGCAAGACTAGATCCATGTGAACTTTCTGGAAGATGTTTTTCTGAGGCTTGCTTCTTTGTTCATCCACATAGCAGGGGTGGGATAAAAATCATCCCACAGCAGGTGTATCTGTCTGTCCTAACAAGGAAGGTGTGCCCTGGTGTGATCCTCTTGGGGCAGCTGTCCATGCAGACTAGCTGGAGCTACTGTCTGCACTTGAATGTGACTCTTGCATAGGAATCACTTAGGTGCTTATCTACTCCCTGGCAGAGGACAGAGGGACTTTGGAGAAGGTAGAGGCAGTGACCAGGGACATACCTTCTCCACTTTGGAGGTGTAAGCCTTTCCTTCATTTGTCTGGTGTGTCTCTTCTGTCTCGAAATAAGGAACTCATGAGAGAACTCAGGGTATTTCTGCTTTCCCAAAAAATCTGTTATTTTCTCATCAGCAGTCAAACATCTCACATAGGCCATCAAACAGTCCCACTGTAAATACTGAGAAGACAAAAACCCAGTATTAATAAAATTTATTTTAACCCAAAGTATTTTTTCTACAATCAGTTCTAGCACCTTGATGAACAGAGAAAGTCTTTGACAGGCCTGGAGACTCTGGTTGGTGCAGAGTGTGTGACAGTGTCATTTCCCTGCTCTCGTCTCTGCTGGGTCTACATGAGGAGGGGAGTGAACTTATCACATGTTTTCTCTTTACTCTAGAAAGTGCTGTTCTCTCTGGGGGGTTCCTTCCTGTACTATGCTGACCGCTTCAAGCTCTACAGTGCCTTCTGTGCCAGCCACACGAAAGTCCCCAAGGTCCTGGTGAAAGGTAAGGCTGGGCTAGGTGGTTTGGACTGGTTTGTTGGTTGCCAAGTCACATTTGTGTGGATGAAGTGATGGAAGGCTTTCTGAGAAGAATCTGAGAGTCACCTATGTGCAAGGCTGGCATTCCCGTAAGCCACAATATTGGTTTTGAGAAAACAATTGTATCACGGTCTTAATTCATCATTTATCGGTTTTCTTGCAATGAAAATTTTGAGTTAGCCATTTTGGGCTGGAATCTTCTTGCAATAATGTAAAAACCACCTTTTTTTTTTTTAAGACATGGTTTCTCTGTACAGCCCTGGCTGTCCCGGAATTCTCTCTGTAGGTCAGGCTGTCCTCAAACTTAGAGATCCTCCTGCCTCTGCCTCCTGAATGTTGGGATCCTCGTTTTCATTAATGTCCATTTTAATTCACTGTGCATCATATACTCTTGTTTCAGAAAGTCATCTTTCCTGTGTGGTAGCAGCTGTCGGTATTACCACTGAAGTTATTTCAGTTATTCGTTAAGAATCTTCTCATTGCCGATATCTCTGCCCAGACCAAAGTATAGTTTTCATGTAGGGAGGGAGAGTTCTCTTCCCTTATTGCCCCCTCCTCTTTCTCCTCCTCTCCTTTCCTTTTCATTCTCTCCGCTCTTTCTCCTTTCTGCTCTGCTTCTCCATTCTCCTCCCCCCAGCCCAGATACTTCCCTTGGAGGTGTGTCTCCAGAAGCTTTCTGCAGCCTCCACGGTTCAGGGTATGGTGGTCCACAATATGTGAAAAGTTGGTCTCCCAGCAATAAGAGAGGAATGGTGGTTAGCTGAGGCTGAGAAGGACAGGGGATGGGTTAGTAGGAAGAAGGTGGCTGGCTAGCAGGTAGTGTAGCTGAACAGGTAAGTCCTGTGTACACACAGAGGACATAAGACAGTGTGAGCGCTCACCTTGCGTGCAGAAAGCCTTCACTTCAAGCTCCAGCGCTTCCAAGAGAAAAATCAGGAAGCCTGGTGGAGCGATGGTGGCTGACAATAATTAAAGAGACAGAGTGAGTATTGTCAATGCAAAGTGATGAAAATGTTTGTGGTGGACACTCTGCTCTTGCTGATGATCATGTACGCATATATTAAAATACCAGTCCTACCCCAGGAATATGTATAATTAACATATTTCCACTTTAAAAAGCTACGTCTGGTGCATTCTGGCCACACACATCTGTAATTGCAGCCCTCAGTAAACTGAGACGGTAGGGTAGGATCTTGAGTTCAAGACCAGCCAGGACTATCTGGCTAGATCTTATCTTTAAAAAACCAGCCCAATTCAGTTTAGTCCGAAAGTTTTCACAAGTCAGTGTAATACATGCTCTGTGTATTAGCCACACTGTGACACAGCCCCTCCCAGGGGTGCTGGAGAAGTGTTTCTTTGGAAGACTGCATCAGTACAAGGTTTGGCTTCGGTCTCTGGAAATGCGTGTGCTCTTCCTCCACTGCTGCCCGGAAAACATTTCTCATCAAGTCCCTGGTTGAATAATTTCCATCCCTTGTGTTTGTGTTTGCTACCAAGAGAGCTAACTTAAGCGAAGAGCAGTGTCAGAAAATACTAGAATAAGGCAGGTTTTTGGACAACAAAAGACTCTGCCCCAGATAATGTGAGGAGTGCTAGTCTGTGCAGCGGGGTTCTGAGAATTTCCATGCCATGCTGTGTGATCTTAATCCATGTTGTCACACGTGTGTTGGCTCTGTGTGTGTGTGTTTTAAGACTCTTACTGATTGCTAGTCATTATCTGATTACTAAAATAAACATAGAATTATTTGCTCTGTAGTGAAGTTATACATGCATTATATTCCTTCAAGCAATTATTACTTTTTTAATCACTCAATTAGATTAAATTTGCCTCTGTAGATTTTTTTCTTAATTCAACAACATTAGTTTTTGCATCTGAAAAATATTATACCATCACTCCAAATTGTCCCATAAAACAGTAGGTTTGGCCTACATTTATTTAGTTGTCAAGTGAGCTGGAGGGCTTTTGGGAACCAGAGTGTGTGTCTGCCATGCTTAGCAGAATGAGGTGGGCTGGATAGGAGGTCTACACTGTGCTCTGAGAGCCTGCTTCTCCCTCATAGGGAATGCACTTCATGACTTAGTGACTGTCTCAGTTAGGGATTCTGTCACTGTGAAGGGACACCATGACCGTGGTAACTCTTATAAAGGAAAACATTTAATTGGGCTGACTTACATTTTCAGAGGTTTAGTCCATTGTCATCATGGTGGGACATGGTGTTGGCTACATCTTGATCAGAAGGCAACAAGAAGTGGACTGAGACACTGGGCATGGCTTGGGCATATATGAGACCTCAAAGCCTGCCCCACAGTGACACACTTCCTCTAACAAGGCCATACCTTCTCCAACAAAGTCACACCTGCTGATAGTGCCACTCCCAGGGGGGGCATTTTTCTTTCAAACCACACAGTGACCAACAGCTCCATGTTTGCACGTGGGAGTCTGGACATTAGAAGTCAGTATTGTCCATGTGTCAGCTACAGCGCTAGCCCAGCTTCCCTAGCATGTGTAGGTTACTGTCCCCATGTCCTTTTCCTTCAAGATTTTTTTTTTCTTTTTGAAAGGAAAATCATGAGCTGAACCTGTGGAATCTAATACCTCCAATTCCCCCCACTCCTCTCCCCCTCCCCCCTACTCTCCCTCTCCTCCTCCCCCACTCCTCTCCCTCTCCTCCTCCCCCACTCCTCTCCCTCTCCTCCTCTCCGCCATCCTCTCCCCTCTTCCCTCTCTTTTCCCCCTCCTCTCCCTCTCCTCCCCTCTCCCCCTCCTCCCCTCTCCCTCTCCTTCCTCCTCTTCTTTTGTCAGGGACCCTCACTCTGTAGTACTCTCTAACCTGGAACTTGCCATGTAGACCAGTCTGACCTTGAACTCACAGAGACTCTCCTGCCTCTGCCCCCAAGTGCTGAGATGTAGGGTGTAGGTGCTGCGCCCAGCTCAATTCTTCCTAATGGGTTTTCAAGCCACTCCAAAGCTGTGGCCATGTGAGCTCTTCTCCTGGGGTCACTGCTTTTCTTACTGTTCCAAGGCAGAAGGACTCAGCATTTCATGATGCCCTTACATGGCATCTCCAGTATCATGTAACAAACACTGTGACCACTTGGGGTGGAGATACGTTTTTAAAAGGTGAATAACCAAACTACGCATTTATTCATGGACCATCATCAGGTTCCTCTGACAGACTGGGTGCTGTTATGAAGAATTGAAGTCCAAGGGAGGGCTTGGTCTACTTTCTGAGGGACAAACGTAATCCTGGTGAATATGTAGGCTCTGAGTGTGAGGAATGAGTTGGTCCCAGCAATCATGATGATGTTTGTGTACCGATTAGATCTGATGCCTGCAACTCCAAAACAGCCAGACAGCAGAGACATGCAAGGCGGGGTATGGAGGAAGGGGCTCGCTCTTCATCCTGCAGGCCTGCATTGGGGCAGCCACCTTACCAGCACTGCCCAATTCCACAGCAGCCCGAACACAGCAGATGTCCACTGTGAAGTCACTTGTGCTTACCACCCCTCCCTTTTCACGTATTCCCCTTTCTCCGGCATTACCCTGCACCTGGAAGGCATTGTCCATCTCCCCAGTCATCCTGGTGGGCCCCTCTTTCCACTGTTCCCCTGGGCCACTTGCCATGACAGCTGGAACACAGATGAGGGCGAGGCTGGGGAGAAGGCGCTTGCACTGAAGTGCTCTGAGCTCTGTTGGGTCAGCTCCACACCATCCAGATGCTAACAGCTGGTAGCACCAAGCTGACACTGAGCAGATGGTTCTGAGGTTTCTGGCCTCACTCCACTTAATGCGGCTGCAGGGTGCTGTTTCTGGTTTCTTCCTGCCTGTTTAAAAAGTTGCTCCCAGCAATGAAGTGCTTGGAGGCTTGGGAGCCAGGCGGAGGTTTCATCTGGTGTTATGATTATCCTGTGTGACAGTGCTGGCAGCTCAGATGACAGCCATCGTTTGTCATTCATGGGTCCCAGGAGGAGGAGACAGCCATGCGGGGCCCCTTGGGGAAGCATTGAGATTGTTTAGGAGACAGACAATAGCATGCCAGCTCTGGGGTGTGGCAGACGCTGAGAGGTGTGACATCTGCCCCCCCCCCAGGCGATGAACATAGCAGTTGGGGACCCAGAGTGTCAGCACCTGCTAAAACTCATAGGTGTGGGAGAGGTACTCTCTGAATTGATTCTTGCAGGCAAATCATTTGCTATCTTTAGGAGTTGCCTGGGCCTGGAAAGAGCAGCATCCCCAAGGAAAGTAAGAAAGAGTCAAAATGTCAGAACGGAAAAACACACTCAGTTTGAGGAGTGTGACTAGCGTGCCTGCCCATCAAACACACACATGACTGACAGGCCTATCCTGTGTGTGCCTCAGCAGAGACCTCCTCCCTCTCCCCGGGGCCTGCTGTGCCCAGTCCTGTAAAAAGAAGCCTTGCGCTAGAGCCAGTGTGAGACAGGAGGCAAGGGGGAGCCACTGGGACGTGCCTCCCTGATGGTCTGTGTTCTGTCCCTTCCAGCCAGGACAGACACGGCCTTCAAGGCGTTCCTGGATGCCCAGAACCCAAGGCAGCAGCACTCATCCACCCTGGAGTCTTACCTCATCAAGCCCATCCAGAGGGTCCTCAAGTACCCGCTTCTGCTCAGGGAGCTGTTTGCACTGACTGATGCCGAGAGTGAAGAGCACTACCACCTGGATGGTGAGCCCCCCCCCCCAGCCTCTCCACACCCCAACTGCACCTGCCCCACCCAGCCTGGCCTCTGCACAGCCCCTTCCAATGCCTGTGTTCTTCTAGTGGCCATCAAGACCATGAACAAGGTTGCCAGTCACATCAATGAGATGCAGAAGATCCACGAAGAGTTTGGGGCTGTGTTTGACCAGCTGATTGCTGAGCAGACAGGAGAGAAGAAAGAGGTGAGGCGGCCCCCCTCCCCCACCCTCGATGCCCTCTCTTTATGAGGTATGATGGTTTTCTCTGGCGGGTGTTGTGCAGCAAGACTTTTCCTTGGGGAGATGCAGCACACACTTGTCCACTCACCCCGGACAAGCATCCCACCACAGACCCAAAGTACGGATGCCATCCAAGTCCACTTGGTGAACCGATGAGTTTTATTGGGGTTTCTTACAGGAATATGGGTGAGCGGTCACTTACAGGAGCAGAAATGAGTCAAAGACAGCTGTGTTTCCAAAGCCCACCTCAGCATGGGTGACAAAGCTCACAAAGCTGGGAACCTGGAGCACACTGCACAGCCTTCAGGCAGCTCAGCATGTTGTAGAATGTTCTTCACAGTGACTCTGGTCTAAAAGTCTTCTGGGTAGCTTGACTGGTTTTTGCCTCTTCCAGGCAGCTGCTCTGGTCTGGGAGTGACTCTTGGCTGCCATTATTACCTACTCTGGAGGGAGGGGTCTAGTAAATCTGGTTGGTTTCAGGGACTTCCTGAAGCCTTTTAAAATATCTTATTTAAATTAGAAACAATGTTATTTCACATATCAATCCCAGTTCCCTCTCTCTACCATCCTCCCGTGAACGAATTGTTTACCTTTTGCCTTGAGACTCTTCCTGAGAGATGGAACGTTTCGAATCTTGAGGAAACCGATGCACAGCAGTAGGAATCTTGCCTTTGAAGCCCATGTATGTTAGGTTCTTTTCCTGTTGCTTTGGTAAAATCCTCAGGCCACAGCACTTAAAAGGGGGCCTTAAGTTGTCTCACAGTTCAGGGTTAAGTCCACTATGGCGGGGAAGTCACTGTGGCAGAAGTGTGAAGGAGCCCGTCGCATTGTGTTGTCAGAGAGAGTAGTGCCTGCATGCTGGCGGTGAACTTGTCTTCTACCCCTACCCATGATTAAGGTGAACCTCCCCAAGGCAATTAAGATAATCCCACCCAGGCAGTCTTTGAGGCCAGCCTTCACCTAGACCACCCTTCACAGGTGTACCCTGGGGTCTGCCTCCTGCGCATCGAATTGCTCAAGGCTACCCATGAATTTTTATTTTCACCAGAGCTTTTTCTAGGCACAGCAAACATATTTCTGATGCTCTGCCCTTTGCCTTTGGGGTCTCCAATTTTAACCCACACTGCATGTAGAGTTGTGTGTCCTTACCCAGTCTGGGCTGTTCCTGTGAATGCCATGGAAGGTGACTCTGAGTCCTCAGATTGGAATATCTAATGTTTATCTAGTCCCAGCCACATAGTTGGTGGTTGATAAAAGATTGGTAGGTGGATGCTGGTTCCCAGTGGCAAAAGTTCTCTTCCATGTACCCAAAACCCTGCCCCACAGGGCCACACACACCTAAGAAAGGGTTAGAGTGAATCAAAAGTTGTTCCCGTGTGACACTGGATGAAAAAACATTGGCAATACTGAGGTAAATTGACCTACACACACACACACACACACACACACACACACACACACACACACCAGTTTACACCTTTTCTACCGTAGCTGTGCACTTGCCACACCTGGTGGCCACACCTTTGCAGCCTGCCCTGCCAGCAGCACTAGAATGAAGTTTTCTTTCTTCTCAGCTTCCTGGATAGTTGAGCTGTGATCCCCCCTCCCTCTCCCACACCCCCACCCTGGTTAAGTTGAAATCCTTTGTCTTGTGACTGGGGAAGAAGCACACTGGGTTTTTATATCAGAACTAATAGAAGCCACTGCTCTTGGGCTTTGGAGCCATTATTAAGTAAACCAAATATTGTGATACCATGACAGTTGATCTGATAGTCAAGATGGCTACTTGTGATACATGGGCAAGGGGCACATGGGGTTTGGGTGCTCTGGATGTGTGGAGTCTCAGGAAGGATGAGGAGGGCTGGGGTGAGGTCTCATTGTATTCTTAGGATAAAGTGTGTGGCTGTCTCCTCGTGGGGGGTTTCCCATGGAATGATGTCAGGTCTTCTTTAACCCCTGGCAACTTGTGGTGTTGTCAGGTGTGAACACAAGGCTACCACTGGCCTCCTTGGTTTAGCATTTCTGGTTAGAGTCTAAAACTAAACCCTATGTCTGAGTGTTTGCTACTTGACCTTGAAGAGAGCAGGATTAGTGTTTGACCACTTGGTCTCTGAGGAGCTCCTTGTCCATTCCACATGTGTCTAGCAAGAAATCTCCAGACTTCTGATTTGGCTTTTCCCCTTCTAAAGTGAAATAAGGTTTTCTTTGATGAATTGGGAAAAGGAGACTCATTGGATTCACTCCTCCTGAAGACTAAACTCACTGTGTAACTATCTGGGTTTTCCGGTGGACATTTGTCATTCACCACCAATACCATTAGTTCTCCTTGAGACATTTCTTTCATTAGACATAAGAACCTTAATTTTATAGGCTGGATTTAATCCTGGCTTAAACCCTTTTGTTACCTCATTCATAAAATTTGGATAGGACAAACATAGAACAAAGGAAAAAACAAGAACTTGTTTTGTGCATCTCGTGTGGTTTTTGGTAATCTCGAGGATTTCTATTCAAATTTGGACATGTCATATGAATTAACAGATTTTTTTCATTAAAATTTCATCACACTGTGTCCAGGTCAAACAAGGCAATGTAATGACATTTTTTGGCTAGGTTTTATGATATTCATCTTCAAGTGGGGGATGGTGTTTACTGACACAAAGAACGTGTCTTTAAAATGTGGTGTGTGCTTTTCTATGTTACTTTTACATTTTCTTCATGTATATTAATAAATAAATGTTGTGTTGGTTGTTTCTGAACTTAAAGTGAGATTATATCCTGGCAAACCTATGTTCACTTAGAAACGTCTAAATCAAAAATATATTTAATTGCTCAACAAGCTCACTGCACGCTGAGACATTAGGTCAAACCCTGGCAAGTCCAAGCCATCTGTTTGTAGCACACAGCATGATATTCTGATTGATACACACTGTGGAATGACCACATAAAGCTGTCTAGCCATATTTATGTGTCCATACTAAGCCAGTGTTTTTTAGGAGCAATAATTTCATGAACTGTAGTTGACAGCGGGCTAACGTGTTTTAAAACTGCCTGAAAACCTCTGTGTGGATCACACACTCTGAAAGCTTGCCATGCCTCTGATTTGCAGGTCGCAGATCTCAGCATGGGTGACCTGCTGCTGCACACCACCGTCATCTGGCTGAACCCGCCCGCCTCGCTGGGAAAGTGGAAGAAGGAGCCAGAGTTGGCAGCCTTTGGTATGTGTCGGAAGAGGATGGGAAACAGCTGACTTATTCTCCAAGAGATGGTTTATTATAATGAAGCTAATTATAGCTTACTGCTCCAGCCACTAATTCTTCCAAATAAATATAAGCAAATATAAATTAAGCCTTCTCGCTGAATGGGTTCAGTGTGGTGGCCACTCGGCGGCTGGGTGGCCAGGGCTGTAAGGATTTCACGGGCAGGGATCTTTTTTTTTTTTAACATTTTAAGAATAATTTTATCTGCAAGTCCAGGTGTCTTTAGTGGATTTGACAATAAATGAAGAAAAGTCAAATGAAAAATGTAGAGAAAACTCTTTCCGAGACCCCAGATCCTGGTCTTTCATTTCCCTGGTTCTGCCCTGCTTTTATGGAATGCCACAGTTTAGGAGGCCATTTCTCAGGTGAACTGTTGTTGTGACTCATGTCCCCATGGGTTGTAAGGGACAGCTCAGTCATGCTATGAATGTCAGTAAGAGTAGACGAGATTTTCATCGTTTTGATAGACTGTTTTAAGGGGTGCAGGTGGAGGTCTCCTATGCTTTTGAGGGAGGAACCCTAAGCTTCTGTGCTGGGAAGCAGCGTGCATTGTTCAGGAGGCTCAGCTGTGGCCGGCAGTGTAGGCGTGAATATGTCTCTTGCAGGGTTGTCCCTGAGCATGAAGTGGCTAACAGCCCTGCTTCTGTTTTATCCCCGGCCTTCCCTAAAAGGCTCAGGCTAGGACACTGAGCTGTGACGTGCTTCACCTGTCATTGTTTGCTTGAGAGGGAAGGGCTGCTTAGTGCTTCTTTAACCGCATATTCGTCTTTTGCACGGTATAATTCCCAAATGGAACTGCCCAGGAATATTTACTGGCTCTGCCTCTTCATTCTCACTAAGGAATTAGTGATAGTCCTAAATTTCTAAGGAGCACTGAAGACATTGCACTAAAAATAACCACAGTAAACAAACACCCATGTGGTGAGAAAACGGGACCGAATGCAGCATCAGGAAGCCCTGAGGTGCTTTGTGGAGTTGGGAGCCAGTAGGGCTTGCTTCCTTTTCACATCACCTCTGTGTTCCTGAGACTTAGAGAGGATATCTCTCCCCCCCCCCCCCAGTCTCTGCTGCGCCTTACTGTAGCTTATGGGTGGCGGGGTACTGACCGTCGGCTTCCGTCTTCAGTCTTGGAGCTCCAGGGTGCAACATTGATGTCACAGAGTTAGAAACAAAGAGATTTAAAAACTGAGAATAGTTTGAGTAGGAGAAAGTAAGATGTTGGCAGACTTTTCTGTTGGAAGCTGTATAGAACTCTTAGCTCCTGGACCAAGAAGAATGTTGGATATTTGGTGGAATAGCCAAAAGCTCCTGTCGGTGATACAGATGCACAGGCAGCAGCCGTGTTACCCCACAGAGGCAGCAGGAAGGTGGTCTCGAAGATGTCACTTGTAATGTGTAGGACATGCCTGACCCTTGTCCTGTAGCTCAGGGAGTACTCTGTATCCCCTGCTCCTTGTTTCCTTGGCTATGCACAGGGGACAGTGTCAGGTAGCTGATCCAGAGAGGCCAAGCCTAGCACATTTGGCCCAGCTATAAACAAACACATGCGGCTTGCCCCAGCTCAGTGACCTCATTGGGGCTTTGGTTTGTGGGACGTAACCTTTGAAAGGCTCTGTGATTAGAGGCCAGCTCACCATTACTCAGAGTAACAGTAAAGAGAGATGAGGAGGAATTAAAATAAGGATCATGAAAAAGTCTGACTGT
The DNA here is from genome assembly GCF_003668045.3 of Cricetulus griseus. Classification (NCBI taxonomy): domain Eukaryota; kingdom Metazoa; phylum Chordata; class Mammalia; order Rodentia; family Cricetidae; genus Cricetulus; species Cricetulus griseus. Next base: position 7,860,245 of record NC_048597.1, read on the forward strand.
GGTGGGGAGCAGTGTTAGGATGAGTCCTGGATAAGTTCACTAGAGGGGACATCTGCGACAGTCCTTTTGATTTCAAGTAGCTAGGCAGAACTAACTGGGAACGCCTTGTTAAGTGAGGAAGCGTTGCTGTGCAGGAACACTGTTGAACAGGCAGCTTTGGATGACAGCCTGGCTGTCCTTTTGTTTTGATTTAAAACTCTAGTCTTAGGACATAGTGTAGCATTCTTCCAAAATGGATATTGGCTTGCTGCCAGCAGCACCTTGCCTCACAAGATGGGCCTCGTGTACTGACTGTTAGTGACCACCAACATAAAACACAAACACAGAAATAGTTTTGTTCTAGGCTGGCAAGGGATGCCAGGGATCCTAGGGCTCAAGGTTTTAAGCCATATCGTAGAGTATACAAGAGGCAGGCGGAAGTGTTCCTGCAGACGGAGGAAGCCTGTCCTACCCTAAGCAAGTTGTTAAGTAAGCCAAGTACTTCGTGGTGGTCTCCAGAGGGTCAGAGCCCGTGCCTGACAATATTCATGCCTGACATACCAGTCTGTGTCTCCTCCAGCTGCCACATATCTGGCTCAGAGAATGAAACTTTCTTGGGATGTTGTGACAGCAGAGTCTGGGGTACCAGATCCCGCTTTTCACATGCCTTCTGTCTATGTTCACATACATGTCAGAGAAGCCAGAACAGCTCCTGAGCCTCTCTTACCAGAGCACTGACTTTACTCACAGTGGCCAATCCTGTGCCCGTCACTTCCCAGAGCACCTGCTTCTCAAGCCAGCCCATCAGGGTAGTAGTTCCTTTTCTGTGGCTGTGGTGAAACACCACGACCAAGGCAGCTCACAGAAGAAAGAGTTCATTTTGGAGTGTGGTTCCAGAGGGAGAGTCTGTTGTGGCGGAGAGAGCATGGCAGCAGACAGTCACAGCAGAGCTGAGAGATCACATCTTCAGCCACGTCCAGGAAGCAGGGGGAGGAAACTGGAGATGGGGCAAGGCTGTGACTGCTGGAGTCTTCTCCAGTAACGTCCTTCCTCCAGCAAGACTCCATCTCCTACGGCTTTCATAACCCACCCAAATAGAACAGCCCGCTGAGCACTAAGTGTTTCACTACCCAAGCCTGCGGGGACCATTTCTCATTCAAGCCACCACAGTCTGGGATTAGTTGTCAACACCGGGATTTTGGGAGAAACAGACATTTAGACTATGGCAGAGACTGACACAAAGGACCAGGGATGGACTAGAATCACGTTTCCATTCCCTTCCAGATGCCAACCCTGTGTATACCTTTCAGGTAGATCCCTGCCATATTGACCATGCCTGGCATTGCTTAAGGAATTCTCTGGAAGGAAGGCTATACATAACTCTACCATGCCTTTGTTTACTCTGTTGGAAGAAATGGGGTTACATTGCATTTCATTATTTCATTTTCATTTCCAGAGGTCAGAAAGGTGAATTTTATTTCCTGAACTAAGAGCACTGTGTTAGAGATACAGTGAGTAGAGACAGAGGGGGACTTAATTTTCATAAATGCAAATCACCTTCAGCAGTTATTAGAGGCATTTGTCCTGGTCCTCCAGCTACTAAAGTTAGCCCAGCTGAGTTATATATAACCTTAAAATAACAAGCTAAAACACACCTTTTGGGCGGGGTAGAGGAGGGTATTTTCATTTATTTAGGCGCTCTCTACTTAGATTAAAGACAGGAATGTCTTTCCCAGCAAGCTTTGCCTTTCAGGTGTTGTAAATAAGGTCAAGGTGGCTGGCAGTCCACCCCGGGGATCTCCATGCTCTCGTAACTGTAGCAGTACAGTACTGCCCTAAGTTAGCAGAGTTGGGGCATGGGGAAGACCACACATTTCATGGCATAACCGCTCTTATTATCTTTCACTTGCAGTCTTCAAAACGGCCGTGGTCCTTGTGTATAAAGATGGCTCCAAGCAGAAGAAGAAGCTTGTAAGTATTCCTGCTTCACCCTGTCGTTTTCCTGTGCCCCTGTCTACTTCTTGGTTGTGTCTGCATAGTTCTACCAGTCAGCAAAGCCTCTTCTCTCCTTTATAAGTGTTTCTAACCCTCCAGGGGGGTCCTGACTGGCCTCCTCCCAGCAGACAGGCTTCCTCCTATCGCCACTCCTGCCCTTCTCTAGTGCCCTCATTTTTGTATGAGACCCCCCCCCCATCCCCTCAGCATGTAATTAGCAAAGCTATTTGCATGGCATCTCACGGATCACTCAGTCTCTCACATCTGCCAGTGAAACCCAGAGTGCAAGCAGGGGATGTGATGTTCCTCTGGCTGGCACCGATGCACTGAGTTTCTGAGTCTACAATGGTGTGGAAAGTGTGGGGAGCTGGTCCAGGTGGATGACCTTGCTCTAAAACAGTGGGCTGCCTCTCTCCGGCAGGTTGGCTCTCACAGGCTGTCAGTCTACGAGGAGTGGGACCCTTTCCGGTTTCGCCATATGATCCCTACGGAAGCTTTGCAAGTGCGAGCTCTGCCAACTGCAGGTGAGCCCAATACATTTCTTCTCCTTTCTATTAGAGGGGCGTGCGTGCGTGCGTGCGTGCGTGTACGCATGCATGCATGCTGTCACATATGTGCCATGTCACTTCTGGGGAGGTAAGAGGACAACTTGTAGTGGTTGGTTCTCTTCCTGTACCACGTGGAACCCAGATGTCACCCAGATTGGCAGCAGGCACCTTTACCTGCTAAGCCATCATGTGGCCTGGCATGTGAGTTGCTTGTATGCGCATTCTGGGACTGCCAGCCCGTATTTTACCTTCTACGCTAAACTAACTCTTCCCTCCATCTCCATTGCCTCATACATGAATAGAAAATAAAACTATGTGTAGATTTATTAATTTTCTCAAGGATTTACTGTATGTGCATGAGTGTTCTGCTTGCATGTATGTATGCATGTGCACCATCCGTGTGCCTGGTGGTGCCTTTGGAGATGAGAAGAAGGCATTAGATATTCTGGGACCTGAGTTACAGATGTTTGTGAACCACCATGTGTGTAGGGGTCTCTCTGACCACGCCTCCTGGTGCTGGCTACAGGTGTACCTGGCCACAGCCAGCCCCAGGAGGCGTGATCAGAGAGACCCTTACACCATGTGGGTGCTGGGTCCTCTTGCAAGAGCAACAAGTGCTCTTAACTGCTGAGCTGTCTCCCTAGGCCCCTTTTATTAAGTCTTCAAGAACTTAATACTATATATTTTGGCTATATTCACATCCCTCCATCTATCCCCAGATCTACCCCCACTACCCCGTCCTAACTTCCTTCCCTCTTAAAAAAAACCCACCAAAACAACCCAGTAACTCACCAAGTCCAGTTTGCATTGCCTATATACGCACGAGCCTGGGGCCATCTACTAGGACATGGTGGACCTGCCAAGGTTCACATCCTTAAAGAGAACTGTCTCTCCTTCTCCCAGAAGGTCTCTCGTAGCTGCTCAGCTAGGGGTAGGGGCTTGTGGGTGCCTCCTGTCTCTGTGTTCATTGCACTACATCTTTTTAAACAGCTTTATTAGCTAGTTCTAAGGGATTCGGGGTGGTTTGCTCCTCAGACTTGATTTACAGGTAAATTTGCAGATGCTTTTGGATCATAGGTCTATAGCAGCTGTGATAGTATTTTGAGGCTTAGACACTTAAGTGCTATAGCAGACTCCTTTTAAAAGTTGTTTTATGTATTGGAGTTTTATTTGCCTGTATTCTGTACACCGTGTGTGTGTAGTGCTTGCATAAGTCAGAAGAGGGCGTCAGGTCCCCTGGAACTGGAGTTACAGCTGGGAGTTGCCATATGGGTGCTGGGACATGAAGCTGGGTCCCCTGGAGGAGCAGTTGGGTCTCTTAACCTATGAGCCATCTCTCCAGCCCCTGGTGTCTGTATTTTTAATGCCATAGACTTAGGAGTTATCTGATCATATTTTCTCATACCAGGCTTATAAATGTGGAGGTTGGTTTCTGTGGCAAACTGTAGGCTTCTTTCTTAGCTAGGAATTTTGCCTTAATTAAGTACCAGACACATAAAGACATTCTGAAAACAAAGCAGTCTTTGTGATAATGACATTTCTTTCTCCCAGCCTCTGTTTTTCATTCAAATCAAATTTAAAGCCTTCTGGATAAAAGCATATTTTAATTGAATTAAAAAGACTGGTCACAATGTTACATTATGAGTTACATTCCAGGGGATTCAAGAATCAGTGCTTGGAGTTTTCAGATTGTTGTCTTAGTTTGGGGAATTTCGGCAGATGGAGAGTTAGCTGATGGAGTCACAGGGCAGGGTTGGTGGCCAGGCTTCTGAGCCACTGGGTGAGACCGACCTGGAGGTGTGTAAGTGCCTTCAGTGAATGGCTCCTTTCACGAACACTTTACTCTTGACTTAACTCAGTGCAGCACTGTTGGCAGGGCAGAGCATCAGCCAGTAGAGCTGGCCCTCTGCATCCACGGGTTCCGCACCATGAGTTCAACCAACAGTAGCTGGCTCTTTGGGTAAAGGCGCTCACTGCCAACTCTGATGATCTGAGTTTGATCCCCAGGACTCACATGGTGGAAGGAGAGAACAGAATCTCACAAGTTGTTCTCTGGCTTTCACTTGCAGGTGCGCTTGTGTGCATAGGTGTGTGTTCACAATAAATTCATGAATGTTAAATGATATCTTTAAAAAACACCGAGCAGTTTCTTACTTTCCTATCATACTTTTGCTTTTCAGTGGACATGGTCAGGTGGTTAGGAGTGGAGTCTGTTTAAATCGCCTAGTCATGTAAGGAGAAGACTCCCAAACCATTCGCCAGTGCTGGCCTCCTTGTGCCCTTGGCCTGATGAAGGCATGCACTGGAGTCCTAGGTACTGTTTAGTCTGGAAGAACTTACCACCTAACTGAAATAGTTCGGTGTGAATTAGAACCACTTTTAGAACAGTGGTTCTCAACCTTCCTAACACTGCAACCCTTGAACACAGTTTCTCCTGTTGTGGTGATCCCCAAGCATAAAATTATTTTCATTGCTACTTCATAACTCTGATTTTCCTGCTGTTATGAATTATAATGTAAATATATGTGTTCTCCGATAGTCTTAGATGACCCCTGTGAAAGGTTCTTTAGATCCCAAAGGGGCTGTGACCCACAGGTTGAAAACTGTTCTTTTAGACCAGTTAGAGGATTTTCACAGTATTTTTTTAAGATTTATTTTATGTTTTACGTGTGTGTGTCCACATATATACGCTGGTGTGTGTGTGTGTGTGTGTGGGCACGCGTGCAGGTGTAGGGTACTTGCAGAGGCCAGAAGAGGGCATCAAGTTCCTTGGAGCTGGAGTTACAGGTGGTTATAAGTCACCTGATGTGTTGGGAATTTTCCTCCGGTCTTCTGCGAGATCCTCAAGCTCTTAGCCACCTCACCATCTCTCTAGCCCCTTCTGTATTGTTTCTTTATTTTTATTTTTATTTTGTTGTTGTTTTTTGTTGTTTTTACAGCACTCACTGATCTTCTAGGGCCTGTCTCTTTAACTCAGGATTGGAGTAAGGTGACGTTGGTCTCAGGCTGTTTTGCACTGTTGGAGCAGATACCAAGCATGAGAAATTCATCTGTGAAAAATGTAAATAAGTCTACTAAAATGTGCCTAACCTGACATTATTGTAACTTATTTAGACGCAGAGGCAAACGCGGTATGTGAAATTGTCCACGTGAAGTCAGAATCCGAAGGGAGGCCAGAGCGGGTCTTTCACCTCTGCTGCAGGTGAGCCAGGTTCTGGGAAGGCAAGCCCCGGCCGGGGGACTGTCCTCCTTCCGTCTGTACTGCAGGGCAGCCCCTGCCTCCTCCAGGGAGTCAGCGCTCGCCAATAATAGTGGTTGTGTAAAGGAAAACCACTTCAGTAGACTGCAGACAGGAGCCCAGTTCTGTTACCAGCCTTCTGAAAGAAACAGGTTTTTCAGACGTGTTGAGCACTCTGAAGAGGACATTCTTCCCCTTCCTGTCTTTACTCTCTGTGGAGGGTGACGGGTGGGGTTGCCTGGGGTGCTCGTCTGCTACTTGGGTACATTGTTTGCACATCTCTGAGAGTCTGCTGAATGAGGGTGGGGCAGAGCCTCCCTAGTGTTCTTCACCTTTAGACAACCTTCAGTGCAGGGACATCAGCCTCTGTGGACCACAGGCAGATTCTGAATACTTGTAATGTGGGTTTCTCTTATTTATTGTGATCATTAGTTATTCCACTCCTCTTTCTGTCTTTTCCTCTATGAATATAAAAATGGCAGGTGCCATCCTATTTAGCTTTAAATATGATCCATATTTAATTAATCATGAGTACTCAGTCATTAACTCAGCATTTATTATCTAATACTTCCCATGTTGTAGTAGTCTGCTATGCATTATTTAAAATAATAAAGTGTGTGTGTGCTTGTGTGTGTGTGTGTGTGTGTGCATGAAAATGTTATGTGTATGCCACACACACACGCTGAACTTCTCGCCTAGAAGATATTTTTCTGCCATGAGAATTAGGACTTAGAAGGTTGATAGTTGTTAAGAATCTAGCCTTAATACTTAATGTGTGGGTCAGGCCATGGGAGGGGTTGCTGTTTAACAGGTGAGAGCAAGCACACTGGGTAGCCATTGAGTGTGACCCCACTGGGGTAGCCATTGGGTGAGCACATTGGAATAGCCATTGAGGTGAGCACACTGGGGTAGCCATTGAGTGTGACCACACTGGGGTAGCCATCAGGTGAGCACACTGGGTAGCCATCGAGGGTGAGCACACTGGGTAGCCATTGAGGGTGAGCACACTGGGTAGCCATTGAGGGTGAGCACACTGGGTAGCCATTAAGGGTGAGCACACTGGGTAGCCATTGAGGGTAAGCACACTGGGGTAGCCATTGAGTGTGACCACACTGGGGTAGCCATCAGGTGAGCACACTGGGTAGCCATCGAGGGTGAGCACACTGGGTAGCCATTGAGGGTGAGCACACTGGGTAGCCATTGAGGGTGAGCACACTGGGTAGCCATTAAGGGTGAGCACACTGGGTAGCCATTGAGGGTAAGCACACTGGGGTAGCCATTGAGGGTGAGCACACTGGGTAGCCATTAAGGGTGAGCCCACTGGGGTAGCCATTGAGGGTGAACACACTGGGGTAGCCATTGAGGGTGAGCACACTGGGGTAGCCATCGAGGGTGAGCACACTGTGGTAGCCATCAGGTGTGCACACTGGGGTAGCCATCAGGTGAGCACACTGGGGTAGCCATCGAGGGTGAGCACACTGGGTAGCCATTGAGGGTGAGCTGTAAAGCTGCAACAGTCTTGTCATTCACTTTTTCTTAGTGACATTTTACCTGTAACACTGTGACTTGAGAATAAAGAACACAATTTTGGCAACTTCCTGGTAGAAAAACACCTTTGTCCATTGTCTGTTCCCCATTGGTGAGATTCTGTCCCGGGCTGGCTGTAGAAGACGATTTGCAAAGGGGGATAGATTGTGATTTTATCTCTGCCCTAAAAGGCAGCTGAGCATAGACATTTGAGTCATTCACCATCACCTCTTTCACTCTTGCACTCAGGATATTTGTTTGGCTGCACCTGACGGCATTTATCAATTCCCTTTGCTGAGTACCGGTCTCCTAACTTGTGTAACTCTTCTTTTCACAGCTCCCCAGACAGCCGAAAGGATTTCCTGAAGGCTGTGCATTCGATCCTCCGAGATAAACACAGAAGACAGCTCCTGAAAACGGAAAGCCTGCCCTCATCCCAGCAGTATGTCCCTTTCGGAGGCAAGAGATTGTGTGCGCTTAAAGGTGCCAGGCCAGCCATGAGCAGGGCAGGTACTATGGGGATTCAGACCTACAAGATCCCCGTCACCCCAACTCCGCTGTAGGACTCCAGGGAGCAGCAGTTAGGTGTGGCCTTCTAGGGACTACTGTAGGGTACACTGCACCACAGTGTGAGGCTCATTGCCTTGTCTCCTTTTGGTGGGTCCTGGGGACTCTTCCCTTCACTTGTTCTCCTTCCCCTCCTCATCCTTTCCCTGCTGCCCTCCTTTTGGCTGGTGAGCGCCTCTGTTGTTGGCCAAGCCAACAAGCCAGTGCTGTCCTCTTATGGGAGGGGTCCTCTTAGCCCGCTTATGGAATGAAAGCCTCCGCTATGCATGACAGCAGCTTTGTTGAATAAGCAGTGAGCAGTGAGCTAGGTGTGAGCAGGGTCGGAACGGCCTGTTCTCAGTGAGGATTCCATGCTCAGACATGGTAGACCAGAGGATGTTGCTCTCACTTTGTACCCGCAACGTTAGTTTTGGTGTCAGTGTTGATTTTGGGAAGGTTTCAGTTGCTACTGGAAAAGAAGCATGAGGAGTTTAACTGGTCCCCAGTGCATGCTCTAAGAGGACTTACCCCATGACTCTGGAGCTTCGAGGAACACCATTGCTACCATGTGCAAATGGCCACAGACCATACCAGGAAGACTGATAATTTTCCTAACACCGGACTTAACGCCATCCTAATTCTAATCACTCCTTTCCTAAGATGCTGCCCAGAATTTTTCAGGAAGGGGTCCAAGTGAAAGAAATTGCCTTTAATTTTACAAAAAAAGATTTTTTTTTTTTTTAACTTTTGGCCCAATTACCTTTCCACCAGTTGTCAATTGCGTTGCAGAGGTCCTTGAAGAGCTGTGGCTCACTGAAGAATTCATAGGCATGCCGTATCTTGATGTAGGCTATTACATTCTTTAGGTACCTTGAGTTTAAGTAATGGATGTTGGCAGAGGCTACCTTAAGTCTCTTCTTCAGCCAGTTGATATGCTGACTGAAAGCCTGAAACCCAATACCCCCAAACTTCAAGGTTCTCCACATAGCCTGAGAGTCATGCAGTTTCTCAAGGTGTGCCCCTATAAAAATCAGTTCATCACTTTATAGCAAGAGAGAAATTTGTTGAAGTGTTTTATGTGCTGTTTTTGCCTACTGAGGTATTTAATTGGGAAATAGGCTCCAACCTCAGGGACACTAACCACTAATGGCTAGGCTTCGGTTGTTTTAACTTAGGAACCTAAATTCAGAAGTGTATTTGAAAAAAAGAAAGAAAAAGAACACACACACACACACACACACACACACACACACACACACACACACATTTTGTCCATGGGATATACCAAAGTTTTTCCACTGAGATGTTCTTGGAAATAAAACTGGCCCGCTCCCTGTCCTAAACTGTTATGAATATCAAGAAGCCATGATACCATAGCCTGTTAAATTTGTTTGATTGAAAGGTGTTTTTGTTTTTGTCTTTTCTGCCTGATGGCTCCTTTTTGGCTGAAAACCATTTCTATTCCCTCTGCTTTTGAAGTAATTCACTATCATCTAGTATCCCTGTCCCATGATTTATAAAATGGCACTTCGGGGCTTCAGGCAAAGACTGTCTCCCTGAGACTGAGAGGGACCCATTAATGCTAGCTGGTGACTAAGTGTCCTTTTCATAAAGGACAGACGAGCCCTGATTCGTTCTGCACTCTACGTGGTGTGCAGCGTGGAGCAGGCAAATGCCTCACCCCCACTCTTACTTGAGCCAGTGGCCGAGTTAAACTTTTTCATATTCTGCAGCTTCCTTATGAAAAACGTGCTCGTGTAGCAGCTAAAAGAGTTTGTCTGTAATTAATATGTTGCAGTATTTTCACTGTTGCTTGCCCTTCTGTCATCTGTATGTACCACCTTAACTTTGACACATTTCAAAGGTACAGACGCGGGCACACTTGGCTCCTAAGTACTCCATCAGGCAGGTCACACACGTCTTCTGGTAGGCCGGTAGTGAAGTGATGTCATTTGAATGCAGTGACGGGGGGGAGGCCAGGCTGTACGCCAGTGGGGTTAGGCTCAGAGTGAAGAGACGTTTTTTACTTTTGTCCCTGTGCAGAGGTAGTTTTTCATCTCCTCCTGTTTTGACTGGGATTTGGTCCTCTTTCCCCTTTAAATAAGAGCAGTGTCCATTTGTCCAGTGTTTGGAGTTACTGGAGCTCTTGGGGTGGTGACAACAGGCATCGTCTGAAGCAGTCTCATTGCTTTTCAGACTTGGGTTTCAGGACAGCTGCTCCCACCCGGTGTGTGAGGTGCTTACTCTGTGGGAACCCTGTGTTGCATTTCACCTCAGGGTACTCAGCACAACAGCCACTTTACTCATCCAGGAGAAGTGGCATCGTTTCTACAAGAGCGTGTGTGTGTGTGTGTGTGTGTGTGTGTGTGTGTGTGTGCTGGGAGCATTCCTTGCACTATTGGTTTGCTTGCTTTTAGTAATCCCGACTTCCTGGAGGACAGTGGGGTAAATGAGTAAACACAAAGGTTTTAACTTTCAGTAGCTCTCTGTGGCACTTTGTTCCCCAGTGCTGGAGTGGTATCTATTATTTATTTCTCATTCTGCTCAGGTGCTGGTATTGTAATTGCACTGTAGAAGAACTGGCGATTGATAGCATTTGGTTAGGAGTCGCGTGTGTGTGTGTGTGTGTGTGTGTGTGTGTGTGTGTGTGTGTGTGTGTGTGTGTGTGTGTGCGCGTGCTTAGTCTCAGAGTTCATATTGGACCTTAATAGAAAGGGCACAAAAAAAAAGTGGATTGGTAGCCATGTCTCTGGCAGCTGGGTTTTCATATACAATGAAAATGTGGTGCCCTCTCTCTAACTGCAAGTCCTCAAGAAACCTTTTGTTCAGTCCCCAAGAAAGCAGTGTCACAGCCCAGTGCTCCAGACAGCACAGTGGTCTCTACACAGACAGCAAAACCTAGAACCTCTCTGGGTTTACCAAAGACCTCTATTATAGCTAAATGACCCCGGAATAACCTGGGGAACATCCATAGCTCTGTGTCACGGGCACAGTTGTGTTGAGGACAGTCGCTGATCCAACGTTGAGTGGGGCAGTAGGCACCTATATCACCTGTCTTGTGGGTACCCAGGTCAGAGTAGATTATTTTCTTCCCCAGAACCTACAGCCTCTAGTGTTGACCCTCACCCCTTAGTCTCTGGGCCTGTCCATATAGCACCATCTTTAGTTCAGAGATCTGAGCAAGGTAGACACCAGGATGGTAAGAGCTGGACCTGAAACTCCTGAAGCCCATTTACCTCTTATGTTTTTTTTTCTTTGCTTGCTGGATTTTCATCTCATGGTAAAGCATGTGGGGGTTTATTTTTATATTTTTGTGTGTGTGTGCAGTGTCTGCCCCAAGCAAGTCTCTTGGGAGGAGGCGGCGGCGACTGGCTCGAAACAGGTTTACCATTGACTCCGATGCCGTCTCGGCTAGCAGCCCGGAGAAAGAGCCCCAGCAGCCCCCCGGTGGTGGGGACACTGACCGCTGGGTAGAGGAACAGTTTGATCTTGCTCAGTATGAGGAGCAGGGTGACATCAAGGAGACAGACATCCTCAGTGACGATGACGAGTTCTGTGAGTCCCTGAAGGGCGCCTCAGTGGACAGAGACCTGCAGGAGCAGCTTCAGGCTGCCTCCATCAGTCAGCGGGCCCGAGGACGGAGGACCCTTGATAGCCACGCATCCCGCATGACACAGCTCAAGAAGCAAGCGGCCCTGTCGGGCATCAATGGAGGCCTGGAGAGCGCAAGCGAGGAAGTCATTTGGATTAGGCGTGAAGACTTTGCCCCCTCCAGGAAACTGAACACTGAGATCTGAGGACCCTGTCTCTTTAGAGACTGTGTAGATATGATGCTGGCCCCACACTCACTCTGCTCACACACTCCCCCCCACCCCCCAGTGCCGTCCACGAGAATGTCCCCTTAGGTTGCACTCTTGCACACAGATTTTGGCAGCTGACTCGGGTCTGAAGCCATGTAGCCACCCACCTTTATCATTCTTAATGACATCAGAGAGAATTGTTCAGAGTCCCAACTAACTAAGCCCAAGTCCTACCACCTGTGTATTACCAAGGGCTTTTATTTATTCTCAGTTCATCAGGGCCTGAAGAATTAGAACAAAGAATCTATAGCACTGGAAACCACACTGTTCCCAACCCAGCAGTCGAAGCAAAGTATGAGAGGGACAGGATAGCATACACACAGATGCCACAGCTCTTCCTCTCCGAATCCAGTCTGTCAGCTGGGGAACAACCACCTTCACACACACACACACACACACACACACACACACGGGACAAATGGAAACATCTGTACAGCCTGCAGTGTTTGGACTCCCCGCTCTTCAGTGTCTGAGCATACCTGTATTTTGAGAATTGTGAGGAAAGGGTGGTTGCTTCTGTTCTGATGAGCCTTCTATTATTTTTCCCTTTGTTTACGTCTATAGCTGGTCTTACTCTATGTCAGTCAGTGTTCGAAAGCTCTAGTTTTGCAGAGAATTATAAAGATGCCAAACTCTTGGGAAAGAGATCCAGATTTATCAGAGAGAGAGAGAGAGAGAGAGAGAGAGAGAGAGAGAGAGAGAGAGAGAGAGAGAGAAGAAACACTATTTTTTGTATTTTCCTTGAGATGCAGGGGCACAAAGAGATGAGAATTTTACAGTGTTAGGTGTAACTCAGTCTGAAGATGAATATATAACCTTTTGCAGAGCGAGTGAGGCACGATGACTTTATATTTATATATAAATGGCCAACAAGAAGCTCATGCGAAGAATAAAATTTTTTTCCTGAGAAACAGATTTTTTTTAAATGTATGAATCTATATTTGAGATGGGAGTTTGGTTGGATTACAGGGACCGGGAATGGGGCAGGGTGTGTGTGTGGCAAGGGAGGGGAGCCTCCTTCTCATGGGTTGCCATGGTGATCATTGTTTTTTTTCCCCATCAAAACTGCATCTTCATCCATAGGTGATTTCCCCCTTCCCTGACAGTCCATGGCCAAATCTCGGAACCTCTTCAAACACATCCTCTGTGGCTAACATTTACTTCATGCCAACAAAACAGGGTAAACTTGCTTAGGGGCCTAATCTTCTAAGTGGATGTCCAAATAGGAAGGGCAAAACCCCATTATAGCACTTTCATTTAAAAAAAAAAAAAGGTTTATAGCTTTGTGTTCCTCCTTCCTCCTCTTTTCATGATTCCATTCCCTAAGAAGGGTTTAAATAAGATGAAAACTTTCTTTTTGGAAATAAAATATATATATATCTATATATCTATTTGGTGTTTGATACATCAGTAGGTACTTTAAAGACCTGAATTTTATAGTCGCTTTAGCAATTATATTTTATAAGAATCAGTTATGACTTTATATTTCCAGATAGAGTTCAGAACACGACGCTCTCAGCCCCCCGCTTGCTTTCCTGCTCTTCCCGTCCCCTTTCCTCCTCCCTTTCGGGTTTCCAGGGCTTTGAGCTTGGTCTTTTCAAAGTTTTATTCTATTAAAGTTTTTGCTATATCTTCTGGTTTTCTTAAAAAGCTTTAGAATGGTTTCTATACCCTTTGTACCACCACATTGTTCATACCGTCTCGGGGTCGATTGTGTCCGGATGGGAAACGGAAGCAGAGGTGTGGAACTGTCGCATTTCTAGTCTCCCTGCAACACATCCGCTGGAAATACTGGAAAGCCTGGTGCTTAGTGAGGTGCCGTTGTCTCTTGTACATAAGGTCACGATGTGTCTATGTCAAAAGTTCTTATATATTTCTTTTATAAGCTGAAAGGTCTATTTTTATGTTTTTAGGTCTATGAATGGAACGTTGTAAATGCCTGTCCAACAATAAAAGTACTAAAAAGGGCCTGGGTGACCCTGTGCCTTTTTGGATAGAATGATGAGGATGAAGTCAATGTAGGAGAGAAAATTCTTTCAATTGTCTTTTCTTCTTAAATTACATTGGTGTGTGTGTGTGTGTGTGTGTGTGTGTGTGTGAGTGTGTGTGTCTGTCTGTGTGTCTGTGTGTGTGTCTGTGTGAGTGTGTGTGTGTGAGTGTGTGTGTGTGTCTGTCTGTGTGTGTGAGTGTGTGTGTGTATGTGTGTGTGTGTGTCTGTGTGTGTGTGTCTGTGTCTGTCTGTGTGTGTGAGTGTGTGTCTGTGTGTGAGTGTGTGTGTCTGTGAGTGTGTGTCTGTGTGTGTGTGAGTGTGTGTGTGTGAGTGTGTCTGTCTGTGTGTCTGTGTGTGAGTGTGTGTGTGAGTGTGAGAGTGTGTGTGTGAGTGTGTGTGTCTCTGTCTGTGTGTGTGTGTGTCTCTGTGTGTGTGTGAGTGTGTGTGTCTCTGTGTGTGTGTCTCTGTGTGTGTGTGCGCGTGCATGTGTGTGTGTGTGTGTGTGTGTCTGTGTGCAGAGGTTAAAGGGACAGCTGAGAAAGAGAGAGAGAGAGAGAGAGAGAGAGAGAGAGAGAGAGAGAGAGAGAGAGAATACACACTTAGGCATGTCATGTTGTGACCGACAGCCCGCCGAGGTCGGTCCTTCCTTCCAGCATACCATATACATCCCAGAGATTGAACTCAGGTAGACAGACATAGTAACGTTGCTTTTACCTGCTGACCCATCTTGGTGGCTCATGGTTCTTTCTTTCTTTCTTTCTTTCTTTCTTTCTTTCTTTCTTTCTTTCTTTCTTTCTTTCTTCCTCCTCCTCCTCCTCCTCCCCCTCCTCCTCCTCCTTCTCTTTTTTCTTAAACTAATTCTTGTGGCCAGGCATGGAGGTACCTGCCTGTAATGTCAGCACTCAGGAGGCAGAGTCAAGACAACGAATGCAGTGTGAGGGCCAATCAGGGATATATAGCTATTTGCATGTTAGACATTCATAGTGGCCCCTTGTCTCAAGAGAAAAGAAAAATGAAGTAGCTGTTGTGGTCTTCAAGGGAAAGATGTTTGGCAAAACTTGAAGTTTTAACCAATAAATAAATAATATTAAACTTCTTGGTCTAAGGTGGTCAATGCTGATGGTTCTCAGTGGATTATTTAAAAAGGCATGAAGTTGGGAGGGGGTGTGTTGCGTGGGATACGGGGTTTTGGAGAGTGGAGATGGTATATATGATCATGTTTCCTGTATCCATTCTCAATAATATATTTTTTAAAATCCCAATCTAAAGATTTGGAGAATAAGGAACCCAAAACAGGACCAGGAGTGGTGATGCACAACTTTAACCCCAGCACTCAGGAGGCAGAGGCAGGCAGATCTCTGAGCTTAAGGCCAGCCTGGTCTATAGATGGAGTTCCAGGATAGCCAGAGCTACATGGTGAAACCTTGTTTCAAACCAACAAAAAGAAACACAAAACACAAATCTATTACCAAGAACACTGTGTGCCCCCCCACCCCCAATGAGGATGCTTGAGACACATAGATGATACAATATTTGCTGGTACAGCACAGCACATAGACTGTCCCACACACTCAGGTGTAAACCATCTCAGGGTTGCTTGTTGTACAAGATAGAACACGCAACATATGGACTGTCACTGTCACTGTGTGGTGGTGCAGAAGCGATGACAAAAAAGTCTGCATTTAAACCAGATGCAGGCTTTTTTTTTTTTTTTTCTTCCCACAAATAATTTCAGTTCATGGTTGGTGGAATCTAGATTTTGTTTCCTGTCT
This sequence comes from Cricetulus griseus, assembly GCF_003668045.3. Taxonomy (NCBI): domain Eukaryota; kingdom Metazoa; phylum Chordata; class Mammalia; order Rodentia; family Cricetidae; genus Cricetulus; species Cricetulus griseus. The sequence continues at coordinate 7,875,700 of NC_048597.1, forward strand.
CCTGCCCTGACCCAGTGTGAGCAGGTTGAGAGGTCCCTAGGGAAGCTTGGGGTGCAGGGTAGATCTCAGACAGGCCTGTGTGCGTCAAGTTGAAGCACTGTATTCTGTCACTAGGGGTCTGCTGCCTGGGGCTTTCAGAGATACAACAAAAGGTGAAGGCGCTCACTGGTCACTTTTCTCCTCAGAGTCCCACTCTTACTTCTCCAGAGTATCTTTAACAGCCTTACCTGGTCAGAGTAATTGCCCGCTGTACACGCACACACACACCTACACACACACACACACACACACACACACACACACACACACACCTGCACTCCATGTAAAGTTTTTTCTTTGCTGATTACCTGGTCTAGCTTATATCCTTGCTTGCAGGTCTGTGCTCAAGCAGGGGGGTCTGTGGACCAGGAGCATGTAAGAAATGCAGAAACCTGAGGAAGGGCTGGGAAATGGTCCCGAGGGAAAGCATGAGTACTTAACCACACATGAAAAACCAGGTCTGATGGGGGAGGTGGGAGGGAGCTAGGAGAATGAGAAGGGAAGAAGAGGAGGGATGCAGAGGACATGAGGGAGCAGAAAGGTTGAGTCAGGGGAAGAATTGAAGGAAACAGGAAAGGAGATACCATAATAGAGGGAGACATTTTAGGTTTACAGAGAAATCAGGCACTAGGGAAATGTCTGGAGATCTACAAAGATGACACCAGCTAACAATCTAAGCAACAGAGGAGAGGCTACCTTAAATGCCCTCCCCTGATAATGAGATTGATGACTGACTTATATGCCATCCTATAGCCTTCATCCAGCAGCTGGTGGAAGTAGAAGCAGACACCCACAGCTAAACACCGAACTGAATTGGAATCCAGATGCAGAGAAGGATGAGTGATGAGCAAAGGGGTACAGACCAGGCTGGTGAAACCCACAGAAACAGCTGACCTGAACGAGGGGGAGCTCATGGACCCCAGACTAATAGCTGGGAAACCGGCATGGGACTGATCCAGACCCCATGACCGTGGGTATCATTGAGGAGACCTTGGAAATCTATGGGGCCTCCTGTAATAGATCAGTACTTATCCCTAGCATAGGTGTGGACTTTGGGAGCCCAATCAACATAGAAGAATACTCCCTGAGCCAAGACACACGGGGGTGGGCCTAAGCCCTATCCCAAAGGATATGACAGACTCTGAAGACCCCCTATGGAAGGCCTCACCCTTCCTGGGGAGCAGAAAGAATATGTGATAGGTAGGGTTTTAGTTGTGGGGGTGGGGGTTGAAGGTGGGGAGGAAAGGGGAGGGAGAGGAAACTGGGATTGACATGTAAAACAATCTTGTTCGTAATTCAAATAAAAAAAAATCTGCAAAGAAAGAAAAAAAAGAAAAGCCAGGTCTGAGAGTACATGCCTGTAAAAGTCCTGGGGAGGTTGACCTAGGGTGATCTCAGACTCACTGGGTGTCAGTCTGTTGAATCAGAGAGTTCCTGGTTCTGTGAGGCCCTGTTTGAGGGTTGACATCTGGCCACCACACACACACACACACACACACACACACACACACACACACTCTTATCCTTATGGATGATGGCACACACACATGTGTACACATGCTTCCATGTGCACACAGAGACACACGGACACATACATATGTATGCACACACACACACACACACACACAGAGGGAGGCAGAGCTGATTCCTGGCAGATGTGCCGAGTCCATCTTCTGTTTCCACAATGTCCAGTGTGCTTCACAGGCATACGGCTGTTTGATGAGCCTCAACTTCATGTCCTCCAAATGATTTGATGCTGGAAAAGAATCTGAACTGCATACCGTTTAATTTTCCGTGAATGAATGTTTTACCTGCGTGTATGCATATGCACCATGTCTGTCACTGGCACCCAAGGAGGTCAGAAGAGCGGGTTGGTCTCTGTGGAGAATTAAAGAGGCATCTCCCAGAACATTCAGGACCGTTGCCGATTTCTACATTGTAGGATGCGATCGTATTGTTGGAATTTTTGTGAGTGGCCAAAATTCTGCTTCATGCCAGTGTCTTGAGTGTGTTCAGACACCGGTGCCTTCCCCAGGGGAGCCTGACTTTCTTACCTGATCTTGTATTTAGATTCTTTGGGGAAGAATGGTTGGAGGGTTAGGGCTTTCTTCCTGCCTTGTCTTCCTTCCAACCTGTCTTAGAGCCTGGCCATTAGTCTATGGAGAATATAATAATAGTTAATACTTGGTACATTCTACCCTTCAAATGTGTCTCAGATCATCTCTCATTCCTATTTTGCCTCCAAATTTAAATAAAGGTTGAGTTTTTTATGATAGTAGTAAAATCAAGACAATCTTAGTTAATATATTTGTACCCAAGATCTCATCTAATAGGGGGAGAAAGGGCCAAAAAGACCAAAACAACCCAACCAATGAACCAAACAAACAAAAACCCAACCAAGAGTCTTTCAGACATTTTAGGGATAAAGTTTAAAGACAGCGCAGGTGTGGTGTTTGGACCAGAGATGTCCTGGGACCCAGGTCTGGCTCAAGCAGACAGTAAGCAGTTCCATGTCAAACTCAGGCAGATGGCAATGTGGTCATGGCTCCAAGAATAGTATTATTTAGTTTGTGGACTGGGTAAAAGGTCAGGGTAGGAGCAGGCTTGGGAACAAGTTTTGTTCACTTGAAACAAATCTTTGATGTCTTTTATTAAAAGCCATTGCCTAAAGAGAGGTGTGTTTGTAGAAAACCAGGGTTCTGGGTTTTCAACAAACCTTTTCAAGTCTCAGGAAATATTTTGGCAGCGATGGGAGAAAGGTGAATCAGACCCAAGAGAGCAAAGATCCTGGACCCAAAATATCTCTTCCCAGTGGTTCACAGACACAGATCATTTAAGGGGAGTCCAGGCCCCGGTACTCAAGGTCTTTTCTAAAGTCCCTCTACCTGGGAATGTGCTTGTGACATAAGGGCAGGCTCTCTCCTTTCACTGCCATCTTCCTTCTGCTTGATGAAAAGAGAGGCTGTTTCAACTATCCTTGATCACACTTAGGGACAAAGACCCCTGAGACACCAAACAGACACAAAAAAATGTTGTACTGAGAAAGTAAGTGGTGATATCTCACACAAGGTCTTAGGTCCCAACTCTGGAGGTTCTACCATGTCCTGTCTGTCTACATGCCCTAGAGAAAGCCAACAACAATGGTGAAAAGCAGTCTCAGAGTTTCTGTTGCTGTGCTAAAACATCGTGACCAAAAGCAACTTGGAGAGGAGACCATTTATTTCATCTTACAGCTTGTAGTCCATCATCCAGGGCGAGAGCCTGGGCGGGGGTTAATGTAGAGAGGGAAGGAGTGCTGCTTACTGGCTTGCTCTCCATAGCCTCTTAGCCTGCTTTCTTTTCTTCTCCTCCTCTTCCTCTCCTCCTCCTCCTCTCCTCTCCCTTTTAGTTTTTTTTTTTTTTTGTATTTAATTTCTTTATTGACTCTTTGGGAGTTTCACATCATGTACCCCAGTTTTGCTTAACTTCTAGTTCCTCCATATCCTCCCCTCATCCCTACTGCACCCCCTGAAAAGGAAACAAAGTAAGCAAGCAAACAAAAACCCCCCAAGTGAAAACAAAACCAAAATTCACAGCTACAGAAAGATCTCTTTGCTTCTCCTCCTTTTCTGCCTCTCCAAAGCCTCTTATTCGTCCTGGTGGCACTGGAGGCTTCAGTGTGCCACAGACTATACTTTGTCCCATCCGTCTTACTGGCAAATGTTCATTGCGTCGAGTCACTGGTCTGGTTCAAGGCCATCCCTGGATCCTCACTGAAACTCCTCTGGGATATCCTGTGGCTGCCACAAGTCTTGGAGATCTTGCAGGTGTCGTTCCACAGGACCAGTCCCTTCACAAGCTCCAGCAGGTCCTACATGGGGTAGGTGCTGGGCACGGGGGGGTGGGGGGGGAGGCAGTGGGGTGATAAACTCAGCCCCCCCCACCCCCATTGTGGGCTGGGTGGTAGCCATGCTGGTCAGTCTGGGCCCCTGCCTCAGGTGAGGGCGTGGAGTCAGCTCCCCTACATGCATGCCCTCAGGGTTGGTTCACCCTGTCCTGTGGTGAGGGATGGGGCCATCTCTCCAGCTTGCAGGGGCCAGCTCTCTTGCTTTAGAGTCCAGCCAGAGGCAAGGCCAGCTTTCCCAGGGCCAGTGAAGGGTGGGGCCAGCTCAGCAGGGCCCTCTGATTTCTTCTCATGGGGTTCCTAAGGCCTCCTGGGGTGACACAGACTACAGATACCCACACAGACCCCAGCTGTAGCTGTACCCCATTGGCCTGCCTTCTTAGAGCACACAGGACCTCCAGCCCAAGAGTGGCTCTGCCCACGGTGAGCTGGGCCCTCCCATATCAATCATCAACCAAGAAAATGTCCCCTCCAGGGGAATTGGGCGAGGGCAGGTCTTACTTGATGTTCCTTCAGCTGTGTCAGGTTACCATAAACCAAATAGCATAAGCAGTGAAGGTGGTTTTTGTTTGTTTGTTTGTTTTTTTCTTTCAATTAAAATGTCCATTTGGAGTAAGCATCTCAGATCTTCTTGAGAGTACTAACATTATTATTTTTAGGTTTTAGCAGGGAGAATTGGGGGGCGTGGCTATTAGAGTGCGTAAGCAAGCACTCTTGGTTAAACTATGGGCTGGCGGTCATTGTCTTCTGCTTCTGCAAAGTGTTTCAAAGAAGACCTGGTCACTCGAGGGGACAAACCAATTGTCGTGAAGTGATTATTTCTGCTTGGGGTTATGTGTGACGCTATTCCTGGGGAGACATGAACAGCTATCTGTCTACTGACCTCAGAAAGGAAATTGACAACGGATCACAGCAACGATTCCTCCCAAGTCCAGCTTTGCAGAACCAGTGTGTTTATTGAGGACGTGCAGGAGCACGGTGACTCAAAGACTTAGCTGTGTCACTGGAGTCTATCCTAGATGGTGATGACTTACAGACTTGCAGACTTCAAGTCTCTGCATGACTTGTCAACGCTGGACGGTTTGGGCAGTCTCCCCAGGAGTCATTTCTGCTTGTATGACCTTAAGGAGGGAGAAGCCTTGTGATCCTGTTCAGTCTCAGGGACTTCCTAGGCTTCTTCGTTGTTTGCTTCCTGCAGGACATTGCTACACTGTCACCATGGGGTGATTTGTCTGTAAGGTTCTGTCACTCAGGATCCAGCCTAACTGAGGGACAATGATTCGAGGTTTTCAGGCACAGTTTTGGGACATTTATAGGACATTGTAAAACTTGACAATGCCTTGTTACTTAGTGTGCCTATAGCCAGGAGGATGAGATGGTTGGGTTAAGTACCTTTGATTATTAAGCAGATGCTCTGTTGATCAATGTGTCGAACACAGGGTTAAGCCAAGTTTGACCCAAAGTAAAGTAGGCAGACACAACATGGAAGCAGGGATGATAGACTTGAACCCTTCTGTTAATTGGAGGTGCAGGCGCAGGCCCAGTGATCTTCAGCAGAGGCAGGCTCCAAGTTTGTGAAAACATTACCAAGGAGCTGGTCTTTTCAGAAGTTACGTAGTTCCTAAAACTTAATAGACTAGGAGAAAACCCAGTCAAGTTGTCAAGTGATACAGCATGAAGAAATAACGATACAAAATATGTTAGTCTGTTTCTGTTGCTGTAACAAAATACCCAAGACTAGGAAACTTATAAAGGCTAGAAGTTTAGTTCATGGTTCTGGAGTTGAGAAGCCCAACAGCAATGCCATCTGATAAGAATTTTTACATCAAAGCATAGTGGCGGTCACCTGGGGTGAGATGGTAAATGTCATTGGACTCTCTTCTTCTAATAAAGCCACTAATGCCTTCGTGGGGGCCTCTCCCCCAGGACCTCATGTAATCCCAGTTACTTCTCACATGAACTTTGGGGAGATGCATGAAAAACACAAGACACCAACTCTGATTTTTACCATTATAATCCAAGGTATCAAAAGTTGGGTGGCGCATACAAAGATGCTATTTCACTACCAAGGATGAAAAGAGGAAGACTGCATTCCGTAGACGAAAATACTAATGCTCTTACCTACTGCATCCTGGTAAATATCATCAAGAAAATCTTCAAGTGGCAGAAATGAAATTGCCTCTGGGGGACAGAAGTGATAAGGAGAAAGAGATTGGGCTAGAAATTGACTTCCGACGTAGTTCAGATTGTCACATGTGTCCTTGTCTTACTACTCTCTTTGAAAGTTGATTTCTGCCTTTGTACACCTCTTGCTTCAGCAAAAACCTGCCCCTTTCTCTTTTCCTTGAAAAGCAGACACTTGCCAACTATCTTAAGAAAACAGATACTCTAAACCTTATCAGCCCTGCTTCTGTAAACATGCTTAACCCAAATGGAATTTTCCCCTTGGAGACCAGAAGATGCCAAGACTATCTGCATCTGGCCACAAATAGACCACAGTGCCAACCCAACAATGCTGTAATAGAAAGTGATCAGTTCTATAGATGCTATGTGGACCTGTAACTCCAGGCCAGGTCTCTCCAGAACACCAGCTGGACTGGGTCAGCCTAAGAAAGATGAATTCTCCAACTCTCCTGATTACCTGGAATAGGAGGGGAGCTAGCAGCTCAAACGTTAAAAGGCCAATGCATTGGTTATATACCACTGTCATCAGATGAGACTGGCATTCCAAAGATAAGAATGACAGGGGAAGAAAAGATTGATTGGCAACTAGGAGGCATGTTGGAAGACGGAGGACTCTTTGCCAACTGTCTTAGGGTTTCTATTGCTTTGAAGAGACACAGTGACCATGGTGACTCTTATAAAATAAAGAATTTAACTGGGGATGTCTTACAGTTCTGAGGTGCAGTCCATTTTCATCATGGAAGGACATGGCAGCACGCAGGCAGACATGGTGCTGGAGAGGTAGCTGAGAGTCCTACATCTTGATCTGCAGGCAACAGGAAATGAACTGAGACACTGGGTGTGGCCCGAGCATATATGCGATCTCAAAGCCCATCCCATAGTGACACACTTCCTCTAATACGGCCACACCCACTCCAACAAGCCACACCTCCTAATATCGCCACTCCCTATGAGCTTATAGAGGCCAATTATATTCAAATTATCACACCAACCCTACAGTTCTGTCTCACCTTGAGGCCACAGGGCCTAAGCTTGTGTAAGGGTTAGGGAGAACATGTTTCTATTGTAGTCAAGTGGACACCAGGGTGCCATTAATTCTTCAGTAACCATTTACTCTGAAGCTGGCAAGACTCTCCTGGTCCCTCTCATGCCCCTCCTTGAAAAGCTGGTTTAATGCTGTAAGCATCCTTAGAGACAGGTGGGGAAGCCCTTCCTGATGACATCTTAAGGAATTTGTCCAAGTGGGTCCAGATGTCATGGCAACAATTCTGTCTATCTATGGCCCCTTCTGTGGCCAGGATAGAAAGTCAGGAACCTGGGTCTAGAAGGAGCTGGGGTTCCCCTGGGTCCAGATCTGGATGCAGTTGCACATAAGGGCTCTTCTCATGGGCAAGGGCTACAAGGGATTCTCCAAGATTATGTCAGGCAGAGCCATGTCTGTGCAGATATCAAAAGCGACATAGACAGGTGTCCAAAACAGAGAGATTCACTATATCATTTTTAATTCTGTTGGTCTTAACTTTCTGTTGCCTCATAGAATTCGACCATATACACATGCACAAGTGTCTCTTTCTGTTTGTGCCTTTTGGGATGGACTCAGGTCTCTCTAGCCCAGGCTGGCCTCAAACATGTATCCTCCTGCCTTGCACTGCTAAAGGGCTGGGATTGTAGGATGCATCCATGCCCTGATTTCCATAGGTATGTCCTCAGCATCTCTGCCACTAGTAACTGACATAACAGAGGACCATGCTGTGTGGGTGTGTGATCAGACATCTGTGTTTAAACTCGTTCGTGGCATTCTAGTCCAGAAGGAGAGCTGTGGACACTAGTTCCATATCAACTACTGATGAGAAATCCCATCCGTTCCTGACTTGGAGTGGAGATGAAGGTTGCGAGATCTGATTTGCTCCAGTAATTTGAAAATGAACATCTGGCTAACATTTACTGAGCATCTATTATGGGATAAGAGCCAGGATACCTGATGTGGATGAGCACAGCTTCTGCTTCAGGATTCCCACACATGCCAGAACCACGTCCAAGAGACACCCCTCATGTTCCCACTTCAAAGCGTCCTGTTTGAAGACCGCCATCCTGCCTCCTCCTCTCACCGTTTCCGGGAAGGTGATGGCTTTCAGGCCATGCTGTCATGGCGTCTTGGTGTAGTGACTCTCTTGAGCCGAAGGGTCTGAGAACAGAGGTGCAGGAAGGGCTCTTTGCCATCCCCCGTGTCCTCTGAAACAAGTAGTAAGATGTCCACGTGAAAGGGGACGAAATGTGTACCAGGGGACAGAGGAGAGCAGAGGACAGCAACAGGTGTATTGTTTGTTGAGTCAAGCTCATACTGGTAGCCCAGGCTAGCCTCAAACTAGTGTCAGTCTCCCCGCCTCAGTCTCCTAGAGTGCTGTGGTTACAGGCACCAACCGCCATACCTGACTGGCAAGCATCATATCACCCCAGGAGAAGGAGATGCCAAGGGAGATCAGAAGGCCAAGTTTCTCTCAGGGGTTGCCATCAGCTCATCCCATTTCCCCACGACTTCCCATTCTTCTTCTAGGCTGAGCCTTTTCTTGAGGTTACTGTTTCCTCATAAACACTCCTGTGCCATGCGGAACACCCTATACATTTCTGTACACTTCTGTTACTCTCTCTTGTTAGTTTAAATAACCAAGGCTCCAGGCGTGGAACTCAAGGTGACCAGCAGAAAGAATCCCATTTTCTGTCCTAGGAAAGACATGAACCCTGAAAGAGGGACGGGGACTCAAAATGCAACGTGCAGTGGAAGGGTGTGGATTCCCAAAAATCCCTCCATCGCCCCAATTCTTAGTTATCGTTTATCTGTGAGGATGAGATCTGATAAGCCTTGAACTCATGGCAGTCCTCCTGCCCCAGCTTCCCAAGTGCCCAGGTTCTATATGTATGAATCACCACCCCTAGTATTTTTTTAAGTTTAATCACTGAATTTATATTTGACAACACCTTAATTGTATTAAATATCAATTGGTAATAAATTAAGAGGAATTCTATTTAACTATCCCTTTAGCACCTGTCAGTATGTACCCAAAGAAGGGACCCCCCCCTTCAGCAGAGTCGGTTTACTCCATAACCATACCACGTCTTCCACGACATACTTCCTGTTGCTGATGAAGGATTTTCTTGACGGTTCTTCCAAATTAGGCCCTCAGACACTTTCTGAAGAAGCGAGGGTCGACTTACATGTGACCATTTCGCTGCTGAAATGATTTACACGTTTGGCTGCTGTTCGCAAAACAATGCAACCCGAACCCCACTCATCCCTCAATTAAGGGCAGCCATATCCTCCACATCTCCAACACCTTCCTCGCATATTTCATTCTGTTTTTTCATAAATCCAGTCGGTGCTTGGGCCGAGTATCCTTCAGGTGAGAGGATGGGAAAGAAGGCTTGTAACAGTGACTTGCGCCACCCACGGTGGCTTTTGCAAGAAGTGACAGGAAAGACCTTCCAGAGGGTCAGCGTAGCAAAAGCATGCATTTCTAAACCAGGGCATCCTTTGGCTATAGCGGGACCTACAAAGATGACGGCGCGAACCCTCCTTCTTTCAAACAACAAAGGGAATTTCTAGTCTCTAAAGGGCTCAAACAGTGTTTCTTTTATGGGTTTATCGGTGTAGGAAGGACAACAGCCTGCTGTGCCCTTCGCCTAAGCAACTGTGTGGGTACCACATGTACCCCGCTTGCCCCCTGGTGGAGATCTGTAGGATCGTCCTGAGTTTCTCTGCCTTGGAAGAAAGGAGGAAAGTTTAGCAATCTTGGGGCGAGGGGCCCGGGCCAGGCGAGCAAGACCTCGGCAGGAACCTGTCCCGGGCAGTTCTGGAGCCTCTGCCCTGGGTTGGGATGTGAACGTCGCAGTGTTTAAGGCATGCGGGTGACTGTGTAATGTGCCAGTTGGATCCAATATTCTCTCGAAATACGTTTAATTAAGACGCAGGCGTTTGCCTTAGTGCAATAAGACATTATAGGGATCTCCAGTGTTGGCGGCGGCGGTGGCTGTTGCTGCTGCTGAAACCAAGTTTTAGAGAACCACGGATTTGCCTTACTTTTAGCTTGGTCCAACACAACCCTCCGACAGTCCGGCTGGCTTGGCGCGGATCCCTCCAAGTTGTGTGTGAGGACATCTCTCTGGTGCCCCCTCGCGATGGATCCAGGAAGAGCTGCCTCGTGTTTGGAACCTGGAAGGATCTGGGATGCAATTTCCTTTCACCGCCTCACTTTACAGAGGAGTTTGCCCAGGCTCACATAGGGTTCAGGAACCCACAGGGCTCGTGGAGGGTTCAGCTTTAGAGTAGGTGCTGGAAAGATGGCTCAGCGGTTAGGAGCACTTACCGTTCTTTCGGAGAACTCGGGCTCGAGTCCCAGCACCCACTTGGTGGCTAACAACTGTCTGTAACTCCAGTTCCAAGGGTGTGGGGGCACCGTCTTCTGGACTCTGTAAGCACAGCTTGCATGTGATACACGGACCAACACAGGTAGAGACCCATGCACATAAAACAAAAGTAAATAAATCTCGAGGATTAGGAAAAGGTAACTAAAGTCTCTGGAGATTGACAGCCGGAACAAAGGCTTACAGAACCAGCCAGCACTGACAAAATGAGGACAACTGAGAGGTGACACTCAAGGTCACTTTTATGACCCTTCAAAGGTATTATTTCCCAAATGGAACTTGCTTCCACCCTCCCCGTCTCAGTAATGGTTCTAAGTCCTTCCACTTTCGGGCTCTGTGTCATCTCCAGCCAGCCCTTCCTGGAGTCCTTCCTTACCCAGCCTCCTCTTGCCTCATGAAACCTGTCAGCTGTGTTTGCACAAGTGAGGAATGCCTTCCTTGTTTCTATCAGTGTCTCCCAATGGAAGTCTATCCTGCCTTCTCAAGGTAGCATCTGATCATCTTCGTTTCTGGTCCCCTCTCTCACTCCAAGCATGGAGGATGCAGACCTAAGCCCTGGGTTTGGCCACTAGTGACATCTTGGAGTATCAGTGAAGTAAAGGATAGGACGGTAAGTGCTGAGGAGTGACTGGCTGTCCATCAGGGTTGGACTACACCAGCGTGCACAGAGGGATCCTTTAGGAGGATTTGGTCCACGTTCACAGGACAGAAGAGCATGAGGTCACGGGAGCTGTTAGATGATGCTCAGGAGTTACATTTCCAGTTCTTCCCTGGGGCCATCCAGAGTTCATACATGGCACTGTTGCATTCTTTGGATTTTGAAACTGATTTTGAAAACCAGTTGCTCTGTGGTGGAACACACCGAGCCCCACAGAGAACTGACAAGCTGGTGTGGGAGGCATGGAGCTCTGGACTGTGAGAGCTGATGAACCAGCACTGTGGGGCGCCAAAGCCTCATATGTGAGATGCTGTGGCTGGTGAGGCAAAGACAGCCCAGCCAGCAGGTAATAGCTCTGCTCACAGGAGTGAGGGTCAAATTGGAGTCCTGTGTGTATGTGTGCATGCATGCACTCCTGTGTGTCCTATTCTGAAAGTGGTGGAAATACAGGAGTTTTAGGTAAAGTCACCTACTTTAGAAACGCCAGGGAAAAATAAAAGCCATGTAGAGTTGGTTGTTGGGGCTCCCAGACAGCCAGCACATTGCAGGAGAGCAAGAGCAAAGTTGGAGAACTCACAAGTCCTGATTTCAAAACTTGCTACAAAGCCACAGCAGTCAAAATAGTGTGACATGGACATGTAGACTGTCATTCAGGCCAGTGGAATAGAAATGCATGATTCTAGAAGGAAGCCTTCACATCTGTGGTCAGCTGGACTCTAGATGAGGTCACTAAGTCTGTCCAGTGGAGGAAGAATGGCGTTTCAGTAGATGGCCCTGTGACAACTGGGCTTCTCATATAAATAAATGTAGTCAGACTTCCTCTCTGCCATCATTTACAAAACTAACTCAAAGTATGACAATAATGTAAATATAAGTCCTTTGTAGAACTTAGAAAAAATATGAATTGAGTTCAGTTGAGTTTTTGGAGATGTACAAACCATAGACATCAAATCCCCAAATAGATAAATGTGATGACATTAAACTTGAAAAGTGCAAATCAGAGGAAACACAGGGCAGGTGGTGGTCTGTTACGATAAATCTTTCCGCCAAAAGCCATTGAGCCTCATGTGTACGCTTTATGCCAGCCGCCTGCCCGAGTTAGGGCCCAAATGAATACACAGAAACTTGTATTAGGTACAAAGCTGCTTGGCCAATGACTAGGATTCTCATCTGCTAGCTCAGTCTTAACTATCATAAATCTATATATATTATAAGACTTATCTTATCGGATGCCTTATTGGTGTCCCTCCTTGCTGTGGATCACATCGTGCCACTGGAGCAGGAGCGGAGGGGAAAAGAGAGCCCTTCCTGTTTCTCCTTCGCTTAAATATGGATCTCCTTGCTATGTCACTTCCTGCCTGGATCACCACTTCTCTACTACATTTCCCAGAATCCTCTTTGACTCCTAGTCCCATCTAACTTGCTGTCTCATTGGCCAAACAGTATTTTATTTAACAATCAATAAGATAAACATACACAGTACATTCCCCATCAGTGGTCTGGTTGAGAGTAGCCCCCATAGGCTTATATATTTGAATACTTGGTCCCTATTGATGGAACTGTTTGGGAAGGATCAGGAGGTGTGGCCTTGTTGGAGGAGGTGTGTCACTGGGGGGTGGACTTCGAGGTTTCAAAAGTCCATGCCATTCCTAGTTTATTTATAGGTAGAAGAATACATATGGGTTGCTGGAAACCTTTCCCAAGGAAGAGCACATCAGCTGGCCATCCAATACCAAATGGCCAGCCTTGAAAACATACACACCAACAGCATTATGCAAACTAAAAGGCTGTGTTGATGTGTTTTGGAAAACACACATATGTAAGAACAATTAAGAAAGAGAGCAAGGAGGGATACAAGGGGTTCAAGGGGAGCTGTTCAAGGGAGGAAAGGGAATGGGGGAATGATGGATGATGGAACTATGCTGTTATCATCTCATAGATATGTGCATGTGTGTGTATGCACATATACATATGTATACACACAGATATGATACAACTCTTGTATGCAGCATCAACAAACACCCAGTGGGAAAAGGACGGAAAGACTTGGATGCAGTCTTCAGAGAGGATGTCCAAGGGGCCTCAGAACATAGGGAAAGAGGCTCTGTGTCACTCGTCATTGGGAAATGCAAATGAAACTCGCAGGGGAATATTGCCTCGTGCCCGTTAGTATGGTGGGCACCAGAGCAGAAAGCAATAGCTGTTGGTGAGGGTGTGAGAGGTGGCCACACCTGTGCACTGTTGGTGGGAACGTAAAGTGATATGGGTGCTATAAAAAACAGCCCCAAGAGTCTCCAAGAAAATGGGGTGTATCTACACACTGGAAAGTTTCAGCCATAAAGAAGATTGAAATGGTAGCATTTGCCAGAAAATGGATACAACGGGAAATTAGATATTAAAAAAGAAAAACAAACCAGAAGCCAGTCCCAGGAAGACAAATGTGGCATGCTTTCTCTCACTTGTGGTCCCTAGATTTTGTACAGGTACACACACACACACACACACACACACACACACACACACACACACACACACACACACGGCATGGGTAGAATGTGCTTAATGCGTAACACACACTTGCACCTGTAACATGGTACCACCTGCAATTAGCATACTCAGTGAAAAGCTTGAAAATGTGAATAGAATTTCTACCTGAAGGACTAATGCCCTTCTGGACGTTTATCCGAAGAACCCCTAAGCAGGATGTTAAGATATTCCTGCATCTGCTCCTCAGTGTTCACAATGGTGAAGAGGTGGACGGAACTCAGACAGATTGAGTTCCCCAAATACATAAATCCAGCTTTGGGATCAAGCGTTCTGGCCTGGGTGGAGCAGGAGCAAGTCACCCAGTCCTCCTGTACCTTGCCTCTACTTGGCTCTTTGGAAGACTGGGTGTTCTTTTGACTTTTGGTTGCTCTTTAGGGAAAGCTGTTCCACCTGGAGAGACTAACTTTGAGCTAACTTGACTTCCTTTAACCAGGGGAGAAACACCTTGAAAGAGCAGAGTGGATGTGAGCAATACCCTGTCCAGTTCTCACTTCTTGTCTTGCTGGAAGCCCTCATCCTCTGAGTGGGGTTTGTTAGTACTCGGGGATATATTATAGTTCGAGGCACAATGCCAGCTTAATGTTGAATACATTCTTTTCTAATTTTCAACCATCATGAAGTTTGAATTTGAGTTTGGTTAAGCGAAGTTCCTGAACTTCCTCTATATGACCACAGGAGGGTGCTCGTTCACCATGAATTTTTTTTGGGGTGCCTAAAACACATTGAAACAATGTTCGATCCAAATTTATGGTTCTTCTGTTCCCTCTCTCCTTTCTTCCATTACTTGTTCTCCTTTGGTTTCTCAAGCTTCCCGTTATGTAAACCCTGGGCAGCACAGGTGTGGGTACCGAGCGGCATCTCTGATCACATTCTTTCAACGCTTGCTTACCTCTTTCCTGGCGAATTCTATTTTAGCTAATGACAATCTCCCACGCAAAGACCGAAGCAAAGAGCATTGGCATTCCGATCCTTTGCCAGTTTTGAGGCACAGAAAGTAAGTTTTACATTTGTACGAAATGATCACTCGAGAAGTCCCGCCCTAGGATTCAGAGTTCTGTCCCTTATGTAGCTGTTTTGTTTTGTTTTGTGTTTTTTTTTTTTTTTTTAAGGGCTGGGATATATTATAGTTCGGTTGATGGAGTACTTTTAGGGCAATCGTGAGGATCCGTTTGATCCCACAATCCATGGAAAAACTGCCAGTCACAGTGGTGTGTGCCGGTGCTCCCGGCACCGAAGAGGTGGAGGCGTGAGGCTCCCTGCCATTCCCAGCCTTAGCTAGGTGGTGAGTTGCAGACCATGAGGGAACCTTGCTTAGAAGGTGAGGGATGCCTGAGGGTCTGAGGCTGTGCTTTGGCCCCTACGGGCACGAGTTCTCTCTCTTCTCTGTCTCTCTCACACATTCAGAGAGAGAGAGAGAGAGAGAGAGAGAGAGAGAGAGAGAGAGAAAGAGAATCTGTTCTGGCCCCACAAGGCACACCACCGGATCTGTTTAGAAAAGCCCCTGTCAAATCTGGGAAGCATTTAAGATTTTGACATTTGAGAGTCAAAACTCACTTTCCACCCCGTGACCATACCTTCCCAGAAGTTCTTTTGTCAAACAATGAAAAGAAACAGATTTTATTATTTATCTATGGTATTTTTTATGGGTCACTAATGAACCCCCATCCCTGTGTTTTCCCCAGTGTGTTCCTGGTCTTTATTCCCCCCCACACCACCCATGCTGCTCAAAAGAAGTGTCCAGGCAGGGCTTCTAAGTGGGAAGCAACAATCAAAATCAAACTTTATCATTTCGGGGAAAAAATGACATTTTACATGAAGGAGCTTTGCTGCCCAGAGATTAGGGACCGATTGTATGGACTCTGGAGAGGAAAAAGGTGTTTTCTGCCATCTGATCACCCCAGGGCAAATAATTCTTTAGCACAACTATGAGGTCATTTTGAGCCATGAAGAAAGCCTGCCTGTCTGCCCAGCTTCTCACACAGCAGGACCCAGGGAAGCCCTCCTTGGGCTTGGTGTCTTGGACTCTGTGGCTGTAGACCTGCTGTCTGGTTTTGCACCCTGTGGCTCTAAGGGCCTGTCACACCTAGGGAGCGACAGGCAGATCAGCTTTCTATTTCTTGTGAGTTCTATTGTTGCTGTTCATGTAGATATTTGCTTTATTGACAGCAGGGGTAGAGATCCACCCCCAAATGTGTGTTGCCTGTATTTTCCTTTGTTGTATGACCTCATTCAGGTCAGTGCCTCAGGTGCTCCAGCTGCAAAAAAGATGGTAGGGAATTTCATTATCTGTTTGGCTTGTCAAACGCCAGCTCTGTGATTCCCCCTCATCTCTCATTCTGTTCTTTCAGGCACCGTGTTCAGACTTTTAAAAATTATCCATTTATTGCTTTATGTATTTATGTGTGAGTGTTTGTCTATGTGAGTGTGAGTGTGTGTGTGTGAGTGTATGAGTGTGTGTTTGTCTATGTGAGTGTGTGTGTGTGTGTGTGTGTGTGTGTGTGTGTAGGTTCATGTGCTTAAACACTTGCATGAGGGAAGAGAAGGTGTCAGGTGTCCCCTCTAGCTCTCTATTTTTTTGATGCAGTGTCTCTCCTTCACATTTTCTTGGCCATCAGGTCCCAGGATGTGTCTGTCTCTGTCTCCTTCAGAGCTGAGGCAACAAGCATTCGTGGAGGAGTTTGCAGCGTTTTTATGTAATAACATTGGAAAACCTGCAAAGAGACAACCATTAGCCATTCAGAATATTAGTTGCTCTAAAGGAGAACAAGGAGAAGGAAGAGCATGGTGGAACCTGTGTCTTTAAGAAGAAGGTGGGGTGGGGGCAGGTTGGAAGGAAATGTACCCTCCAGTCCTGCTCAGGCGGCCTTGCACTTGAACTTGGGACATCATTATAGATGGTACCAAATCTCCATTTATGTGTGTTCTTCATGAATCTGACTCAACAGTCTGCCCAACCCACCCCCATCCCACATCAATTTTCAAGCTAGCCGTGAAGTGAACGGTATCTTTCCTTGTCCAATCGCTGCAGTGCCCAGGGCTGATGTCCCTTCAGTGCCGTGACTCAGAATCTGTGGCTGCACTGAAAAGCTCCAGGCTTTGGGGAAAGAATCAAACATGGGTCAATTGAAAAGTCAGTTACAGTGGAGAGGCTGACGTGATGCATGTGCTCAGAAAGTGGGGATGAGAGGGAGAGGAGAACATGCTGGAAGAGGGGCGGGGGCAAATGGGAATAAAGTATAATGACGTGTGTATGCTATGCCAAGTGAAACCCACTACTTTGTATGCTGTCCTTAAAAATGAATCTAAAAATGCAATTACATCAGATAGAATGAATGCATTCACCAGCTTAAATGCTGTTTAAATGCATGCTGCCTTCTTCCATGGAGACCCTGCACTCTGCTTTCTAGAGCATCGTTTAATCTAGTCTGCCTTTTCCCGAGAATTGGGTTTGACTTAGCATTTTCAGTAAGACAGAACTGACCAATTGGAGTTTATCTCTCTCTCCCTCTCTCTCTTTTTTGCCTTTTCAAGTTTTTATTTTTATACATTTTTAAATCATTTTTAATTTGAATTAGAAACAAGATTGATTTACATGACAATCCAAGTTCCCTTCTCCCTCCCTTCCTCCCCTACCACCCCCCAACTAAAACCCAACCTATCCCATATCCTTTCTTCTAATCTACACCTGACTCAACCTTTCTGCTCCCTCATGACCTCTGCATCCTTCCTCTTCTTTCCTTCTCATCCTTGTAGCCCCCTCCCCCTCTTCCCATGCTCTCAATTTGCTCAGGGGATCTCGACCCTTTCCCCTTCTCCAGGGGACAAAGTTTGTCTCTTTTAGGGTCCTCCTTGTTTACTAGTTTCTCTGGCAGTGTGGATTGTAGGCTGGTAATCCCTTACTCTATGTCTAAAATCCACATATGAGTGAGTACATATCATGTTTGTCTTTTTGTGATTGGGTTACCTTGCTCAGAATGGTTTCTTCGAGTTCCATCCATTTTCCTGCAAATTTCAAGATTCCATTGTTTTTTCCCCCGCTGAGTAGTACTCCATTGTGTAAATGTACCACATTTTCTTTGTCCATTCTTTGGTTGAGGGGCATCTAGGCTGCTTCCAGGTTCTGGCTATTACAAATAGTGCTGCTATGAACATCGTTGAACAGATGTCCTTGTTGTATGAATGTGCTTCTTTTGGGTATATGCCTAGGAGTGGAATTGCTGGATCTTGTGGTAGACTGATTCCCATTTTCTTGAGGAATTGCCATACTGATTCCAAAGTGGAGTTTATATCTTAAACACTGTTAATTTGGGGATTCTGGAGTTCTGGTGATAGCAGTGGATACAACTCAGCTCCAGAATTTCTAGCTGGGGATGGTAAATCAGGAGACCTGTCTCCCATATTAGGGACCTCTTTTTATTAGTTACTTGTTGTTGTGGCTGCAGTAAAATTCATCAAGGAGGATTCTAGGAAATGTAGTAAAGAAGTTTGTGATCCAGGCAGGAAGTGACATAGCAGGCAGACTCAGAATATAAGCAGGGAATCGCTCTCTTGCTCTTCCTCTTCCTCCTGCTCTCTGCTCTGGAGCTGCCATGTGATCTCAGAAAGAGGATGCCAGTGGAAGGCATCCTGGATAAGTCTTATAAAATATGTAGATTTATGATAATTAAGACTGAGCTAGCATATGAGAAATCCTAGTCAATTGGCCAGCAGCATTGTAAACTAATATAAGACTGTGTGTGTTATTCTGGGCGCAAACGTGGCAACAGGGCTCGGGCAGATGGTAGTAAGACTTATCCTTACAAATTACGATGGGTGTGCGCTCCCTTCCTCCCACCCCTCCCTCCCCTCTTCCGGCAGCCATGCATCCCTTTCTCCTTCCTCCCCTTTCTTGTCCATCTACAGCTGTGAAGTGATAGGCTCTTACTCCAGTGTTAGGTGAACTGGGACTGGGGCAAGGGGGTGGTTGGGTAGAAGGCTTTCTTAGCTCTGGAATGCCATGGTACATTTGTTCCTCTCTGCCTCTGTGTGAGTGAATTTCCTCGTCAAGAGTCAGAACTGTGAGGAAGGAAGCCCCGGGGAGGATGTGTTTGGCTTCATGGTCCCAGGCTCACTGGCCCCAGGCACTTGAGAAGAACATCATGATGAAGGTACGTGTCTGAGAGGAGGAAGGGGTCGGCCACACGGTACACTCAGGCGGACCCCTCCCTCTTCCAGCTAGGCCTACCTCCTAAAGTTTCTAGAACCTCCCAACACGGCACCGCCATCTGGGAACCTAGGCTTTAACCCAGGAGCCCACGGGGTAATTCATATTCAAACCATAGATCCAGAACATAGCTCCATCAGGCCTCTGTTGTAGATACGTTGACTGCTGAGTTACCTCTCAGGTGACACAAACTATAGCCACCCGGGAAAAGTGAACCTCAACTGAGGAGTCACCTTCATCAAATTGGCCTGTGCTCAAGTCTCTGGGGCATTTTCTTGATTAATGATTGACAGGGAAGGGCCCAGCCCACTGTGGGCGGTGCCACGTCTTGGGCAGGTGGTCCTGGGCAAGAAAGCAGTCCGAGGAAGCCACGGAGGAGCAAGCCGGAGAGCAGGGTTCCTGCTTCAGTTCCCACCTCTGGGTTCCCGCCTTGAGTTCTCGCCTTGGCTCTCTTGACGACAGGCGTAACCTGTAAGTCAAAGAAACCCTTTCTCCCCCAAGTTGGCTGTGTAATGTGCCGTCCCCACAAGGGAAGGAAGCCAGGATAATGGGGAGGCACTGGATGAGCTGTGGAGTGCGGTGTGCGCCTCAGATGCCACTCACAGCTTTGCTAACTGTGTGGGCAGATCCTGCCTCTAGGAAGCAGGAATGTAAATTGGCCATTGTTTCCGGCAGGACACGGAGCCTCACCTTGTTAACTTCATGTTCGGTACATTGTGCTCCTCTCTCTCTCTTTTTTCATGTCAACAAAGCTATTATTTTGTGCACCATTTCCCCGAAGGCTGGAAATGGGCCAGGGATGCTGTTAGGAAGCTGGCTTTAATAGCTGATGGTGAGCTGAAAGGGTGGGGTAACTGAAAGACACGGCAGCCAGAAGAGGGATGAAGTCACAGGAAACCATAGCATTATGTAGATTGAATGCTTTACCTATTTATTTTCCTTTTTAAAAATTAGTTTTTAAATGAAAAAATGATGGGAACCTTTACTTAAATGAATATTGGCTTCCAGGCTTTTTTTTTTTTTTTTAAGAAAACATCAGCTGATTTTTATGACCCTGGGGCCTGTGTTGCTTTGAGACCCAAGTCTTCTCAGGTGTAAAGGAAGACACTCCTTTCAAATCAGTGAAAGAGGGTGCACTTGTGTCTGGGAATGCCACGCCTTCCTAGGGCATCTCAGGATACGGCCATGGCTCTCCACCCTTAGCTCTTTCCTTTCCCACACGGATGGATCCTTTAGCCTTGTGGGAAAAAAAAAAGAGAAAGAGAGAATCACAGACTGGGGCTTAAAACAATAGAATTTATTCTGCCACAGTCTGGAGGTTCAGTGTCTGAAGTCAAGGCACCAAATGGCGCTCCTTTTAGAAGCACAGGGAAGTATTCGGTTCACTTCCTCTCCTGCTCTAGTCATTGGGGGCGTTTCTGGGCTGTGGTTGGGTAACTCTCATTTCCACTCTTGGCTTGGTTGCCTTCTCTTCCTGTTTCCTTCTGTTTGTTGGTCTGAAAGTTCTTTGCTTCTCTTTCATGACATTGCTCTGAAGTTAGGGACACCCCATTGACTCAGGACAATCTTACTGTAGGATGCTTAATTTATCCCATGTACAATGATACTGTTTCTCGAGCAAGACAAGATTCACAAGGTTCTGGGAACTTGGGTACAGTAATATCTTTTTCCCGGGGTGGGGGGTGTTCAACATCCAAGCTCCTGCCTCAATGGGCACTGAGCTTTTGTTTGTTTGGTTTTTGGTTTTTTAAGGCAGGGTTTCTCTGTGGCTTTGGAGGCTGTCCAGGAACTAGCTCTTGTAGACCAGGCACTCACAGAGACCCACCTGCCTCTGCCTCCCAAGTGCTGGGATTAAAGGTGTGCGCCACCACTGCCCTGCTCAGTGGGCACTCTTAAACGCTTATGTACACACACACACACACACACTCACACACACACACGTTCTCAAATTGCTTCTAGGTCTTAACTATTCTTCTCTGGTTGTTTAAGCCCCTTACAGTCTTAGTTTCAGAGGAAAATCCAACAGTAGAACTATAAAGGAGCCAAACCATACTAGGAGCCTTCAGAGGAAGTGACTGAAGGTAATGAGAGGAACTGGTCTGTGAACAGGGGAACCGAGAGCAAAGGGCATATGGAAAGTGGGCCCTGGAGAGTGTACTTTCACCAGCTTGGAAGCTGTTGCTCTCACAGTCCCTGTTGCTCCAGTAGCTGACTGCCATTGGACTGCTATGTGTGATAACCTTTTCAGTGTCTCAAGGATCACACGAAGCTGTCATCCTCCAAGTATTTGTATATAGACTTGTATGTTTCCTTTATTTAAAATCTTGATTTTTCCCCACTCTGGGTTGGATAGCATTTCCTAAGTTGCTCGTCTCTAGGGCGAAGGATGAGTCATGAGCTCTGGTGTTCACACAGTTCAATTGTGAAATGTCCTCACAGCCTCCTGCTACTTCTCAGAGTGAGGAGTTTTAGAAGACTTTGGACTCCTTTGAGAGCTTTGAGAGCTGTGGCCCAGCCTTGCTTCACATGTCTTCTTCCTCTGTTTCCTGGTTGGTGCCACCAAACAGTGACTCTACAACCCAGTCCTTAAGGCCTTCTGCATTACTTTTCTGTTGTGGTGGTAAAACACCACCACTGAGGCAACACACAGAAGAAAGGATTTATTGTGCTTTGAGTTTGTTGTAGTGAGAAGTGTGTTAACACACAGAAACAGCAGGTGTGCTGGCAGGAACTGAACAAACTGGTAATAGAATGAGGGCTGTAGCTTTTAAAGCCCCTCCCCATATACTTGCTGTAGCAATCCACACCTCCTACCTGGCACCACTGACTGAGGACCCCTGTTCCAATGCCCTCGACTATGGGGTACATCTCGTTCAAACTCCCTGTGATGGTTTGAATGAGAATGCCCTCTATAGGCTCATACACTTAAATAATGGTCCCCAGTTGGTGGAACTGTTTGGAAAGGATTAGGGGTGTAACCTTGTTGGAGGAGGTGTGTCATTGTGGGTGGGCTTTAAGGTTTCAAACGATATGAGCCAGTCCTGGAGTGCTTTCGCTGCCTCCTTGGTTGGGAATTCTGATGCAAGCGCTCGGCTGTTTTTGCCATCATGCCTTCACTCTGCCCTCATGGACTCTAACTCTCGGAAACTGTAAACCCAATTACACACTTCCTTCTATAAGTTCCTTCAGCCTTGGCATTTGGCCACAGCAATAGAAAAGTAACTAAGACAATAACAGCTTCTCCCTGGTCTCTGAACCGTAAAACAAATGAACAAACAAACAAACAAACAAAAAAACACCTCACACATTTTCCTCTGTTCTTTAACTTTCTGCTTAGATTTTTCTCCTGTGTGAAATGACAGGTTCTACGCTAAATTGTGCATTTCCTTAATGCAAACATCCTTATCTTCCCAGATGGAGCTGCAGGTGAAGCAGAGTATTGTGTAGAAAGGCTCTGGGACTAAAACTGCTGTATTTATGTCTTCACAAAACACCCGCCCGTGCACCCTCCGCTTCCGGGAATCAGTTACAATGTTCTCCTCGTCACATCTTAAGAAGCAGCATTGTGTTTCTGACTCCATCTTGTTTCAACCCCGCGCCCACCCTGACTTAGGAGATGCTATTATCAACTTCTCCATATCATAATTTGGAGTTCTGTTAAATTACCAGGTCCTTGAATGTGGTATCGGCTCTAATTTTACATGTCCCGCTGATCTGCTATGGCTCATGTCCCCCCTTTTTTCCACCCCTTTCATTTTTTTTTTTTGTAGTAAATCTTGACACTGACCTGTAACTTCTTCCATGGGCAGCTCCCAGCCACCTTAGCAGCCCCTGGCTCCCTTCTTCCATGCGAGAGACCACAGGTGCACCCGTGCGGTGTGGCCACTGTGCCTGCCACGGAGCCCATGCATGCAAGAACCATAGCAGGCCCAGAGCTCACGTGACGTGGTCTCGATTCGGTGGTGAGGGGACAAGATGAGAATCCGGGTTAGATACTAGAGGATGGGCAGGAGGATGGGGGAGGGGAGAGAGAGAGAGATTTGAGACTGGAAAAAATGTGAAGAGGGGAGGAAATGTGTGGAGCCAGATCCAGACGTCAGGGCCATGGTGGGCCATGGGCTCTAGGAAGAACCTTCTTAGCTATTCTCCCCCTTTGATTTCTTTCAAAATTTAGTTGTGGGTGGATAAGGAGACTCCTGCCTGGTTAACTTCCCATGGGTTAAGAGAAGGGAAGGCATCTTGGGTGAGAAGCCATAAAAACCAATCTAGGAAGGAGGAGGCCAAAGGGTTTCTCCCACAATCCAGTGAGATGGGTTTGGCTTCTGGAACTGCAGATCCGTGGGGCTAGGGTTATTTATTTATTTATTTTTTAGAAGACATTTTTTCCTGTTTGCTTTTATTAGAAACTTCAGAGTTTCAAAATAAGTTTTCCTGAGGCTTAAGCACAGTGGTACTTATAAATGGACTAAGAAATATGAGGAAGAAGGGACAGTTTGTAGAGGCTTTGGAGGACTCTGAAGTCTTCCCCTCCTCTTAAGATTTTATTTTCTTTCATACAACTTCATTTTCAAAGATTTGAAGAGAAATTTGCATAATTTTGTACACAAAGGCAGTAAAGTATAATGGGAAAAGCTGCTCTTTTGAGTTGGAAATATTCATAACTTAGACTTTCTTCCTGGCAGTTGTTCCTGAAAGATATGGAAATGACCGTGTCTGTCTGGCTGGTGAGCACATGTGGTGCTCTTGGCGAAGATTGAGCTATTTCTAAATGCCAGCCATTCTCCTCACTGTGTTTATGTGGCTGTTTCTCCTTTTATGAATCACATGTTCCCTCCCTGTAATGAATGAGTTAAAAACCAATTCTCTATCCTTCAATTTCATTTTTTATTTTATTTTCTTTGGAGCTGAAGACGGCAGTGAAAAGGTGGTAGAAGGTTTCTGTCACAAAGACACAGCCATCTTTCTCTTTGATTGTAGATGAGACAGTGTGTGTGCCTGGTTGTCATAAACATCCCAAACAGCCACAGTTGGCTGCAGCTAAGGGCACAATGAAGTCCTCCATGGGGCTGAATCGTGGCTAGGAGCAGAGCCAGCGGGTCAGGAGGGAGTGTCTGAGGAAGGGGAAGCCGTGTCTGAGGAAGGGGAAGCCGTGTCTGAGGAAGGGGAAGCCGTGTCTGAGGAGGGGAAGCCGTGTCTTACAGCATCTAAGCTGTGATGGGTAGAGGCAGTTAGTCACGTTGCTGTTTAAATATTCTGAGATGTTCCTTTTTCTCCGCTCAACTGACGGCTCATATGGAAGTGCATTGGTGGGACGAGCCTACCTGATAGCTAAGGAGAGCCGGAAGGGGGAACTGTCATAGAGGTAAACAAGATGCGGTTTGAGAGAACTGTCTAAAGGGAGAGACAGCAGCAGATGGTGTTAAGACATGGAGGGGAAAGGACAAGTTCCGGGAAACACGGGAAGCATTCTCTTCCCTGTCTGAGGCAGAGGCCAGAGACACAAGGAAGGTGGAGACCAGGCTTCCTGAGGCATTCCGAATCCCAGCGCCGTCCTCGCTGACCAACTTCGGAATGCTGCTTAGGCTCTCTGGTTTTTCTGTCTTAAAAACATTAGGCTAAATGACCTCTCCTTTTATGGGGCTATTTGTGAAGGTTAAAGAGAATATCAAATCCTCAGGAGTGATTCCAACACACAAAACATCCCATTAACTAATTCGCTGTTAATGTAGTCAATAGGATAGGTGCTCTCAAAGGCATCTGGAAAAGTGAGCTGGGGGTGTGGCTTAGTGGTTAAAGTGCTTGCTGTGCAAGCACTGGAGCCAGAGTTAGGATCCCCAGAGTCCATGGAAAAGACACTTGGTTGTGGTGCCTCACCTATAATTCCAGCCTTAGAAGGTGGAGACAGAGGGCCAACCCCCCATCCCAGCAAGCTGACAATACTTGCAATGTCAGTGAACTCTAGGTTTGAATGAGAGATTCTGCCTCAGTGAGTAAGATAGAAGAGCAATCTAGGATTATCCAACCATGGGCCTTTACATGCGTGCTTTCACATGTACATATGTGTGCCCATACATGTGCAACACACACACACACACACACACACATACATGCACACCACAAGCACATGAAAAAAATGGAAAAAGAAAAAAGGTACATGCAAAATTTTACCTGAAAAATTTAAGCTAAGCTTTTATTACGAATAATTATGTAATAACATTGTTAATTATGTTCTGGTAAAATGCGATTGAAGTATGATAGCATAAAAGAAAAGAACATGGGCTTTGAGGTCACAAAGATGTCAGCGTCTTATGTTTAGTAACTGAGAGATTTGAGCAAGTTAGTAGAACTTGCTGAATTTCAATCTTTTATCCATACAGTAAAGATGGGAAACTGTGGTTTTTAGCATTTCAAGAAGATTACAAAACAACTAATGAAAATCGCTTGGCATATGGTAAGCAATAAACCCAAAGTCTATGGCTTTTTGGTATTATTCTGAGACCATTATTACCCTATTATAATGCATAGTTATCCCAGAATATAGGACTGAAGAATCTCACAGAGATAATATAGATATCATGTTATATTCATTATATTCAGATGGCATGCAGATATGAAAGAGCCTGGTAGGTATTTAGTGTGCACACCAGCTCCTCATCCCAGTGTCCATGGTGAGTAAGCTATGCTCCTGGCTCCGGCCCCCTTGAATGGCGTGGCCTTTCTATGCGAGGAGCCCTTCATCTTCAAAATGGTTTTATGTTGAACTTAACCCTCCCCCTGGCAGTGGCCATGGTTCTAGATCCCAGCATTCTCTTTCCCGGTATTCTCTTGGAAAGGTACCTGGCCACAGTCAGTGAACAGTATAGTTACTCAGTGAGCAAGTACATGAAGCATGAGACCAGAAGCAAGAACTGTTTGACAATATTGGTCTTTAATTTTCTGTGCTGAGCACATTGTATGAGAGTGACTGTGTGAGCACATGTGTGTGTGTGTGTGTGTGTGTGTGTGTGTGAGTATGAGTGTGAGCGAATGAGTGAGGGAGTGTATGAGTGTGTGAGTGCGTGTGTGCAAGTGAGTGTGTGACTATGTGTGAGTATGTGAGTCAGTGTGAGCATGTGACTGATTGTGTGAGTGAGTGTTTGTGAGTATGTGTGTGTGTATGTGCATGTGTGAGTGAGTGTGTGTGTGAGTGTGTGTGGTGAGTGTGTGAGTGAGTGTGTGTATGTGAGTGTGTGAGTGAGTGTATATGTGAGTGTGTCTGTGACTGTGTGTGAGTGAGTGTGAGTATGTGTGTGTGTGTGTATGTGAGTGTGTGAGTGTGAATGTGTGTGTGTGTGTGGTGAGTGTGTGTGGTGAGTGTGTGAGTGTGTGTGAGTATGTGAGTGAGTGAGTGTGTGAGTGAGTGTGTGTGTGGTGAGTGTGTGAGTGTGTGTATGTGAGTATGTGAGTGAGTGTGTGAGTGTGTGTGTGTGTGTGGTGTGTGAGTGTGTGAGTGTATATGTGAGTGTGTGTGTGGTGTGTGTGTGGTGAGTGTATGAGTGTGTGTATGTGAGTGTGTGAGTATGTGTATGTGAGTGTGTGAGTGAGTGTGAGTGAGTGTGTGTGTGTGTGTGTGGTGTGTGAGTGTGTGTGAAGAGTGGTTCTGTGTCAGTCATGGTAGAGGAAAGAAAGCAGGGCCATTGAGAGTTTTACAGAGAGAATTTTTAAGGGACTAAAACCATGCATGGTTGGGGAAGGAGATGGAGTAGGGATGGGAAGGAGGGCTTAGGGGACCAGAGAAAGGCCTCTGCTCTGGTCCTCTGTAATGCTAGCACAGGGGACTCGTACAGAACTCACAACTCACAAGGAGTGTGGACAGGCTTGCATCAGTTGCAGAGGTGGTCTGGTGCAGCCTAGATAGGCCATTGGCCATGCATATGGTTGTGCAGCTGGAAGGGATGTTGTTTAGAATATTTGTCATAGTTCTCCAGAAAACAGAACCAATAGGATTTAGCTAATTAATTTATTCATCATAGAGAATTTATCATTAATAATAATAAGGAATTGTCTGATGTGATGGTGCTGCTAGGGAAGTCCAAACTCTGTAGCCTGGCCTTGGCCAGCTTGGGATTCAGGGACTCGATGTTGAGAGGGTCTTTTGGCAGCTTCTCTCCTCTCTAGAGATGCCAGTCTCCAAGTTGGCTAAGGCCCTCAGCTGGTTGGATAAGGCTGACCCAAAGTATGGAGACAATCTGCTATGGTCAAAGTTCAGATTTCAATGTCAAATCTCAGAGTCCTGGGAGTTAGAGGAGACAGGCTGAGGTAATGTAAAATTACAAAGTCTATTCTGTTAACTTGACATCCATGCACCTTGCTAGTTCATATTTAATGTTATACTATGATGCAAACATGCCTTAAACATCCTGAAACTATTTTCCATCCAAAACTGAAATGTATCATTTGTCATTTAATCATGTCTAGGTGGTGGTGCTCCACCTTAAGCCTTATGACATCCTTTTTTACCTTGTGGTTTAAATAATAAGATAGTGAGGCTAACCAGACTATGACCATATCAGTAGGAGAGGGAAAGAAAACTGTGGACTGATACATCCACAAATGTTACCAGGCTCAGGTCTGACTTCTCCATGCACAAAAGGCCAGTTCAGTCTAGAGACACAACATGGAGGCAAGAAAGACCGTGTTATCCAGGGATTGTTGAGGATGCAGGACTCTCGTCTCAAGGTTCTTCTTGCTGCAGATGGCCCATGGGTGTCCCCAGACTTGTGGGCACCTCTCAGTGTCTGGACCAGCTGATGACACACACCTGCTCCTGATTGCCTAATCACGAGCCCATTTGCAACCTTATGCTGGGAATCTGAAGAACAATCATTGTTTCCACAGCGAGTTTTTGCCTATTTCCATGGGCAGTTTTTGTCAGTGATCAGTTGGCCCTCACATGGCTTCTGCATGTTACCATGGACAGCACCACGTGAGTGGCTGCTCTGAGGCCCATTTTCTGGTTGCCAAATTAATGGGAATGAAAGAACACAACCTGAGTGCCCAGTGCACAGCACTCCTAACAAATTAGGAGGTCATGGGTCATCAGGGTCAGGCTTTGTCTCTGTAAGGGCTCAGGTGGAACTAACTGTGCGCTGTTTCCTTCCCTCCACATGTTCTTCCGGCATGCTGTATGGAGGCTCCCACTTTTCTTTTTGGAATGTAACCAGCTGTAAGTTAGATGATACAAAATACTGTGCACCTGCTTTTCTTCTGCCCCTGAGTTGTCAAAAGGATATTCACTGGTTTTGTTAGGGTGGCTGCTAAGCAGGCTCCCGGCAAGGCTGGTGAATTCTACGTCCTGAGCTTGCCACACCCCCGTCTGATAGAAAATGATTTCCCAGGTCTGAATCAAGATACTATGATGCACTATGATGACTAATGAGTTTTCAGAGTCCCAAAATACTGAACTGGGCCGGAGCTGGTGCGGGCAGGGAAGGTAAATTCACAGGCAGGGTAAGTACCTTTTCCAGTGAGAATGACTCACTGGGCCCTCAGCGAGAGCTCCAGTGTGGTTCTCTCCTGGAGTGAGGCTATATCAGACATTACACATGGGGCCCTGCTATAGGTGCATTGAACAGTCAGACAGCAATGGGTGGGGCTTGTTTTTATTGAGGCCATAAGGAATGTCCATTACTCCATGATGTCCACCAATGAATGATACTATTGGGGAAGGATGGGGGAGCTTGAAGTAGAAATGGGTAGATCTCATGTACACGGCTCAGCTGTGCACGTGATAATGAAGTCCCTTCTGTGGTGAGGTCTCTCTTCAGTGAAAGTCACATAGACTCTTCACGCTATCCAAGCAGAAGGCTCTGTCTTGATACCTCTCCCCAATAACTATTTTGTCACTATTTAAAACAAACATGTGCCTTGAAGGTACAATCCCATGGCTGAAGACACCCCATACCTTTGACACAGGACTTGGAGGAAGCAAGCTGGAACTGGTCTTGAAGCCTCCTCCATGAGGATCAACAGTCCGTATCAGAAGGGGTCATGTAAACTGTGAAGGGAGAGGAGCAGTGGGGAGTCCTTCCCAGCTGTAAGGCCTATGAACTACAGCCATGACGGGGTTGACAAGATGTCCCTAGTGCAATAATGGCATTTTTATCTAATTAGATTATAGGCCCATTTAATGGTACGGACTTCATGCCAGGGACATAAACCTAGCCAACTACTTGTGGCTGGAGAGCTGATAGACACTAGAGGAGAAACTATTACTGCTATTTCCCTAAACTAAAGTAATTTGTAACCATGTATCAAAAGCTTACTGTTCTGTTCATGGATAAGTGTAGTTCTCACTCTTCATAAAAGAAGACCCCCCCACACATGTGTGGGTGTGCTCATGTGTTTGTGTGTCTGAGTCTGTGTCTGCCTGCCTGCCTGCCTGCCTGCCTGTCTGTCTCTTTGACAGATGGCAGCTATCCCAAAGATCTAAAGCTGGTCAAAGTGCAGAGAACAAGTGACTATGTGGTGCCCAGCCCCCACTGATACACATTTAATGCAGCCTCTATAGTTAAGGGTCAGGGAAACTCAAGAAAGAGGGAGTAGAGTGGTTGTACGGGCCAGGGGTATCTGCTGCTAGATCATGTCTTGTAGACATGCCAGGGAAGCTGCCCCCTTGAAATCTCAACAAAATACTGTTGCCTGAACAGACCTGCATAATGGAAACACCAGCTGATGTACTAACATGGACAGGGAGATTTCCACAAGATCTAACCCCTGGATGAAGAGCTACAGGTGGCTTCCGGGAGAGGGAG
Source organism: Cricetulus griseus (assembly GCF_003668045.3). NCBI lineage: Eukaryota > Metazoa > Chordata > Mammalia > Rodentia > Cricetidae > Cricetulus > Cricetulus griseus. The sequence continues at coordinate 7,905,426 of NC_048597.1, forward strand.
AATCATTTCTCTCCAAAGACAAGCTCCCAAATAGGTTGTCCAGTCTTGGGTGGTCAGCCACGCATACACATACATAGAAGCAACACTAAATGGATTAAGTAGGTTGCACATATTTGTAAATATACATGTATGTATTATCTGTATAAAATCTACATATGTATATATTTAACAATAATTAAGAAGAAGAGGACATGAATTTGGCAAAGAGTGGCATGGGCATGGGAGGAGTTGGGAGAGCAGGAGTGATGAAGAAGTGATACAGTGCTCATGTGTGATGTTCTCAAAAACAAAAACGTTAAACCACATGCATTTCAAAGTCCTGCCTGCCTGATCAAGCCATCAGCTACTGGTCATAGGTCATATAAAGAGCTACCTACAAAATCATGCTTGCTTCAAGTTCTGTCCATCAGGAGAGTTTCACTTCAGCATTGTCCTTTAGGGCCGCTTTTTCAGTTTGGCATCGGTGTGATAATTGCCTATTTTTGGCAGGTCTGAACTTATTAGGCAGAGCCATCTCTATATAAATCAGTTTAAACTGTCTTCCTCCATCAACTGGTTTTCAGCAGGTCCCCATTTGACCCCTGTCTAGTGCTAGGAAAACTATTCCCTAAGTTTGTTGGCTTAAAATAACTATTTGCTTGCTTCCCACAGCTCAAGGGTTCAGAAGGGGCACAGCCTGAACAGCTCACATCTTGCCCGTGTGATCCACATGGCTTGACTGGGGTCATGGCTCTGGGTTTTCTGTTCTTTCCACAGCCCGCCCCTGTCTTCCTGTCACCTTTTTATTGTTTTTCCAGCAGCAGAGCTGAACTTCCATGGAAAATCAGGGCTCCTCACAAGAAAAATGAAGACATGACAGGCCCACTTAAGACACAGGTCAGAAGGTGACCCAGACCCATCACCACCATGTTCTGATGCTTGTTAAGGGAGTGGGTCCTGCAGGAATCTGAAGGGCAGGTCTGTTACAGGAACACAAACCCTGCAAGCCATGGCTTTTTGACTAGCTGATGGCTATCTACACAGTTGAACCTTCTAGTCTGTGGGATCTACATCCTCAGATTCAAACAACTGTGAATAGAAAATATTTGAGAAAAAGGTGTGCCTGTCTTGAACACATTTGACTTATTTCTCTTTTCATTAGTCCCTGGAGAGCACAGAAAGCAACTGTTTCAGCAGTACTGACATTGTGTCGGGTGTGGTAAGTAATCTAGAAATGACCTAACGGATGTTTGTGTGTTATGTGCAAATGATGGTGCTGTTTTACATGTGAGAAACACGAGCATCTACAGCTCTTAGCATTCTAGAGCCATTCCTCCTCCTCAGATACCGAGAGTCAAGTGTGTAGGCTTTCAGAATTTTTTTTAAAGTCATACAAATTTATTGCCTTGTAGTGCTTGGTGCTAGAGGTCCAAAATGAGTCTCCCTGGACTTAAATCAAGGTGTCAACAGGCCTGCATTCTTTTGAGATGAAGCTTTTTTTAAAAATAATGTTTTGTTACTCATATAACAATCTTAGTCAGAAAAACTCCATAACCTACAATTTACAGACAGAGGCGTAACTTATATGGCCAAATTGAGAATTCTAATATCAGGCTACTGAAATAACTGATAGAGGTGGCTACCAGGAAAAGATGAAGTCATTCTCATCACTGTCTCTTGGGCTTGACACTGGAGTAGTAGATGAAATGTCTCCAGCTAAGGAGCTTAGTGTCTCACAGTCGTCATTATTTGTCATTAGATCTTTAGAATAAACTTGTCTGCCAACTTACTGGGCTTAGCTGGATGTCCCAAAGTATTGGAAAGCATTTTCAAACATACCCTGCATGGTTTTCCTTCTCTTCATTCCTTCTCACTATGAATCTTCTTTCTTCTATTGTATGTATGGTGTATTGTGTGTGTGTGTGTGTGTGTGTGTGTTTGTGCACATGTGTGCTGATGGGGTGTGTATGTGTGTATATGTTTATGGTGTATGTGTGCTTATGGGGTATGTGTGTGTGTGCACATGTGTGCTGATGGGGTGTGTATGTGTGTATATGTTTATGGTGTATGTGTGCTTATGGTGTGTGTGTGTGTGTGTGTGTGTGTGTGTGTGTGTGTGTGTGTGAAATGAACAGCATATCATAGGACATACTCAGGTGTCGGTCTCTGCCTTTGTCCTTATTGGAGACAGGGCTCATTGTGGCTGTGTATAACAGATAGCTAGCCTGTGAACTTCTTGCAGTGCTGGGATTGTAGATTCTCCAGCTATTACATTTGGAGTTTATGTGTATATGAAACCAAATCCTTCTGCTTGTTCAGCAAGCCCCCTACAGAGCTGTCTTCCAGACATTTTCTTTCCCTCCTCCTTTCTTTCTGTTCTATGGTTTTCTAAAACATGGTTTCATGTATCAAGGATGGTCTTGAACTCAACATAGAGTTGAAATTGGTTTTGAACTTCTACTTCTCCTGCCTCCACCTCCCAAGTTCTGATTTATTTTTGTCTCCCTTCTGTTGAACTAAGTCACACATTTTAGGTTGTCAGTGAAGGGAGGACCATACCCCCAATGTGACAAAATTGGCAAATTGCTCTCTTTTTGCTCTAAGATAAACTCATATTCCCATGGTGGCTCACAACCATCTGTAATTACAGATCTAGGGGATCCAGGAAATCCCTTTTCTGGCCTCCATGGGCACTACATGCATGTAGGCAAAACATTCATATATGGAAAATAAATTAAATAAACCAAAAATGTATGCTTTCACAAAAGGCATGCCTGTCAAAGGTCATTGCAGCTTTAATAATAATGGTGACAAAATATGAAAAATGTCCCAGCTTTTTATTAGGTGACTTGGTAAGCCATACGAAGCATTCATACAGTGAACTACAATAAAAGAAACCAGTGATGCATACTTCATCATATTTCAATACAGGCCATTGAATGAAGGAGACTCCAAAGGACACATACTGTATGGTGTCATTTCTGTGACATTCTAGAACACACAGAGCTTACCAGTGATTAGAGAAAACAGGAGAGGGTGGTGACTTTGGAAGAGGCATAAGAAATATTTGAGTATATGTGGTGGAGTATTTTCTCTCCTAATGAGAGCAGGAGTTAGACAGATGTGTATACATTTGCTCCAAATGCATCTGTGTATTACATGTAAATCACATATAAACATACATCTTAGTTTCTCAGCATCAAAAGACAGGTCCATCTGGGTACCATGAAGAAATTTAGGGAGTGTGTGAAGTTTGGATGTTGGGCACACTGCAAATGGCTCTCACCTTTGATGGTGGCTTATTGCATTTTATTCCCCTTATTTATGAATGCCCGGCATGGCAGTTGAGACAACAGGCTGAGGTGTCTAGATGATGAGTTAAAAGAGCTCAGTGTCCAGAGTCTGGTGGGGGCAGAGAAGAGAAAGGTCACTGAAAGCTTCTCAGTTTTGTTATTCTGCCTCCTGCTCCCTTCCAGGCTGAGTTGAGGCATTCTGGGGCCAAGGTAGTGTATCCCACACAAGCTTGATGTGTTAGTTACTCTTCTGTTGTGATAAAGCACCATGATCAAGGAAATTATAGAAGGGAGAGTTTATTTGGGCTTCCAGGACCCTGAGAATCATATCCATCACTACAAATCACCCTCAGGGAGAAAGGGGCTGGGAACAGAGGCTGGAGGTGACCTAGTTTGGATGTTGAATTCCCACACTTCATGATGGTAGTCATCCCGCTACCTTGAACAATACAGTGAGCAGGTGTTTCAACAGCCACGGAAAAATGAGGCATCAAGAACCAAGATAACAGAGTAAACCTGTGTTTCTTCCCGACTCCGTGTTTTACCTACTGCGCTGCCTAAAGACTGCCCCCATTTATGTTTTCTTTCATTCTTAACTACTTTGGGGTAATTGCTTACATGTATTTAATGCATTCGGATTACTCTTACCTTCCTTTCACCCATGTCAACTGCCCTTCTCTCTACTGGTCCCCTTCCTACAGTCATGTCTTTTGATCTTATTTTTTGCCTCCCCCCACGTTTAACCCTTGTGTTACCAGGGGATGCGTTCTGAAGACACTGACCCTCCCCTCCCCTTCCCCAGTTTTTCAGTAGCCAGTAGTTCATCAGGGAAGGGTAGGCAGCCACAAGCACCCCCCCCCCATCTATGACTGCTCTTGACAGGCCTAGTCTTGTATAGGTCTGCTTCAGATGACCTCTGCTCCTGTGAGTTAATGATTACAGTGGCCGTGTCTGCTCTACACGATGGCTGCCCTGGTTTGCACACTCACCGGCAGTGTGTGAGAGTTTGCCTTTTTGCCACCTCTTTGCCAGCTTCTGCTATTTTCTGTCTTTTGAAGCTAGCCAGTCTAACTGGGGTAAGATGATATCTTAGGGTTTTGATTTGCACTTTCTTCATAATTAATAGTTATTAGATATGTTGACCATTTGGGTTTCTTCTTTTGAGAAGCATCTACTGCTATTGTTTGCCACACCCCCTTTTTTCCCCTGACAGGTTCTTCTGCATTCTAGGCCAGCTCTCTCCACTGCGCTGTATCTCCTGTCCCATTTGTGCACGAGTGCATGCATCTGTAGGTGTCTGTATGCACAGTTCACCTGCGTGCATGCATGGAGGCTAGTCTGGTGTCTTCTATCCCTCTCTGCATTATTGTTAGGGTCCTTTCAGTGAGCGGTGAGCTCATGCTTTCAGCTAGACTGGCTGATCAGCAATGACATCTGCCAACAACTGTCTTCTGTCCCCCGCTCTGAAGTACAGGGATCACACACACGAGTGTCACTGTTGCCTGGATTTTACATGGATGGTGACGATCTGAACTCAACTTCTCATGCTTATGCCAGAAAGTGCTTTATCCACCGAGTCATCTCCTCAGCTCCTCATTTGCTGACTTAAAGAGTAACAGCTCACAGTGTATATTTATTATATAAAGATGGGATTCTCTATGACAGTCTCCTACCTGTGCATGAGCTTTGATCTTTCTCATCTGCATTTGCTTTGTGTTCTCCCTTATGGGTTTCTGTCTTCTTCTCAAATAGTGTTTAGCATCTAGATTCTATATGTGAGAGAAAACGTGTGATATTTGCCTGTCTGTGTCTGGCTTGTTTGCTTAATTGCTTAATATAATAATTTCCAGTTCCATGACTTTTTTGTACCATTTGCCCATTTAAAAAAGATTTATCTAGCTGGGCAGTGGTGGTGCTCACCTTAATCCCAGCACTCGGAGGCAGAGGCAGGTGGATCTCTGTGAGTGTGAGATCAACCTGGTCTACAAGAGCTAGTTCCAGGACAGTCTCCAAAGCCACAGAGAAACCCTGTCTCAAATCCTCCCCCACCAAAAGATTTATCTACCTATTGTAGTTTATGTGTGTGTGTGCCTATTGTTGTATGTGTGCCATTTGATTGCCAAAGGAGGGAGTTGAAATTCATGAAGCTGAGTTTTTGTGAACAGCCCGAATCAAGTGCTGGGAACTGACCCCTGGTCCTCTTCAAGAGCTGCATGTGTTCCTTACCACTGAGCCATCTCTTCAGCACACCGATTGCCCATTTTTAATGACATTTTAAAATTATGTTGGGTTCTTTTTGTATTTTGGATATTAATCCCTTCTCAGATGGATACTTTGCAAACATTCTCTATTAGTCTCTCGCTGTGATAAGATTCAGCCATCGTATTCTAAAGGAAATGAACCCGGGACATCAGAGAGATGCCTGTGCCCATGCAAATTGCTGCCCTGCTCTCATTAGCTAGGATATGGAGTCATCCTCTACATATGAATGGACTATATGCATATGCATGTATGCATGCACCGTGGAGTGCCGTTTATTCATACAAGCGTATTAGATTATACGCACATATATGTGCATATGCACGATGGAATGCTGTTTATTCGTACAGGCATGGCAGGCTGTCATTTAGGGGAAAATGGGTGGACATTTTGCAAAGTGAATTAAGCGACACACATAGGTAGATGTTGAAATCAGCCCGCCTGTGGCTTAGTGAGCTGGAGGCAAGGGAGGGTGGAGTGAAGAGTTAATGCAAAGTTTAGGAAAATGTTAAGGCCAATGTGCTGTCTCCATTAACCCTTGCAAACATGTGTCGGTCGAGCTAGCATCCTACTCCCCATCCCTCTGAGAGATTAGAATAATAAATCAGAATTACGTCTGCAATAAAGACTGATTCCACTAACAAATCTTCAGGGCCATTGAAAGAAAACTTTTTTCTCTTGCCTTCTTGCAAACAGATGTTAGTAAGGGACAGACGGTGCAACCACCTGGGGAGGTCCTAGAGAGCTCCCTTGGGGTGGGGTTTGGTGAGCTGGGGCAGCAGGAGGGAGGGCTCCAGACAGCAAACACAATGACATTTAGAGATGTGAACTTACCCATGCAAATAACTCCAGTGCTCATAAACACAAATGTACCCATTCTCCCCAGGGTGAATGCCACCTGGGAAAAACATGATTTTGAAATTAAAAGTAAAATTTTTAAAGCAATGTGGTTTTTCCCCTCATAACTTCTCTCTCTCTCTCTCTCTCTTTTTTTTTTAATTCAAGTTAGGGAACAAGCTTGTTTCACATGTAAGTCCCTTCTCCCTCTCCCTCCCCTCACCCCATCCCTCCTCCCCCACCCCCAACCTACCCCCACCCCATCCACCCACCACTCCCCAGGCAGGGTAGGGCCCTCAATGGGGGCTCTGCAAAGTCCACCAAATCTTCCTGTGCTGGGCCTGGGCCCTTCCCCATGTGTCCAGGGCCAGAGTGTATCCCTTCACGTGGGATGGGCTCTCAAAGTCCCTTCTTACACCAGGGAAAAATGCTAATCCACTTCCAGAGGCTCCCTGGAGTGCAGAGGCCTCCTTATTGACATCCATGTTCAGGGGCTGGATCAGTCTTGTACTGGCCTCCCAGATAGCATCTGGGGTTGATGTGCTCTCCCTTGTTCAGGCCAACTGTTTCTGTGGGTTTCTCCAACCTGGTACAGACCCCTTCGATCTTCATTCCTCCCTCTCTTCAACTAAATTCCAGATTTCAGCTCAGTGTATTCTGTGGATGTCTGTCTCTGCTTCCATCAGCCACTGGATGAGGGCTCTAGGATGGCATAAAGAGTAGTCATCAATCTCATTTTAGGGGAAGGGCTTTTAGGTTATCCTCTCTTCCATTGCCTGGATTGTCAGATCGTGTCATCCTTGTAGGTCTCTGGAGATCTCCCTAGTTCCAGATCTCTTCTCAGACCTATAGTGGCTCCCTCTGATATGGTATCTCTCATCCTGCTCTCTCTCCTCTATTCTTCCCCCTACTCAATATCTCTGCTCCTCCATTTCCTCTCCTCTACTCCTCTTCTCTTGCTCTTATTGTGGCAGCACCCTCTCCCCTACCCTCATGCTCCCAATTAGCTCAGGAGTTCATGCCACTTCCCATTCCTGGGGTCCATTTATCCCTTAGAGTCCTTCATGTTTCCTAGTTTCTTTGGTGAAGAGGATTATAGGCTGGTAAACCTTTGCTCTATGTCTAAAATTCATATATGAGTGAGTACATACCATGTTTGTCTTTTTGTGACTGGGTTACCTCACTCAGGATGGTTTCTTCTAGTTCCATCCATTTGCCTGCGAATTTCAAGATTCCATTGCTTTTTTCTGCTGAGTAGTACTCCATTGTATAAATGTACCACATTTTCTCTATCCATTCTTCAGTTGAGGGGCATCTAGGTTGCTTCCAGGTTCTGGCTATTACAAACAATGCTGCTATGAACATGGTTGAACATATGTCCTTGTTGTATGAACATGCACTATTTGGGTATATACCCAAGAGAGGAATGGCTGGATCTTGAGGTAGACTGATTCCCATTTTTCTGAGCAACCGCCATACTGATTTCCAGAGTGGTCTTACAAGTTTGCACTCCCACCAGCAATGGAGGAGTGTTCCTTTTTCTCCACATCCTCTCCAGCATAGATTGTCATTGGTATTTTTGATTTTAGCCATTCTGACAGGTGTGAGGTGGTATCTCAGAGTTGTTTTGAGTTGCATTTCTCTGATGGCCAAGGATTTTGAGCACTTTCTTAAGTGTCTTTCAGCCATTTCAGATTCCTCTGTTGAAAATTCTCTTTTTAGTTCTACACCCCACTTTCCCCCATAACTTTTAAAAAGCAATTTTGGACATATTTTATTTGCTTTCCTGACAACTTCAGTCCCTTGATTTGACACACAATTCATTAGGTGATTATTTTTTAGTGAATTCTTTTAACACCAAAGCTGTCACTTGCTATTGGAAACCATTTTCTTGGCATGGAGTCTGGAGAAGTCCTGGTGAGCAAGTCACATTGCTCACAGATTGTCAGTGACATGGATGGAGAGATGTGGCTCCTGAGGTACCGTAGAGTCTGGCAGTTCAGTTGTGTTTTCTTGGCCTAGTTCATTTATTCTCTATTTTTTAATTTAATTTAATTTTTTGTTTTTTTGAGACAGGGTTTCTCTGTGTAGCTTTGGAGCCTATCTTGGCACTAGCTCTGGAGACCAGGCTGGCCTCGAACTCACAGAGATCTGCCTGCCTCTGCCTCCTGAGGGCTGGGATTAAAGGTGTGAGCCACCACCGCCCCACTTATTCTCTATTTTTTTAAAAGTGGAACTTATTATAAATTTTTAAAACTCAGCTAGTATCCAACTGCTAATTTTTTTATAAATGCTCAAGTGACCTTTCTGAGAAAGCACACTGCACATGGCATTTTATTCATTTATTTTTTCCCTTTAAAAAATTAAATTAGAAACAAGCTTGTTTTTCATGTCAATCCCAGTTTCCTCTCCCTCCTCTCTTCCCCTGCCCTCCACCAACCCTTTATCCCATCCCCTTTCTGCTCTACAGGGAAGGTGAGGCCGTCCATGGGGGATCTTCAAAGTCTGTCACATCATATGGAGCAGGGCCTAGGCCCTCCCCTGTGTGTCTAGGCTGAGAGAGTATCCCTGTTTGTGGAGTAGGCTCCCAAAGTCCATTCATATACTAGGGATAAATACTGATACACTACCAGAGGCCCCAAACTGACATCCTCATTCATGGGGTCTGGATCAGTCCTATGCTGGTTTCCCAGCTATCAGTCTGAGGCCCATAAGCTCCCCCTTGTTCAGGTCAGCTGTTTCTGTGGGTTTCTCCAGCCTGGTCTTGACCCCTTTGCTCACCAGTCCTCTCTCTCTGCAATTGGATTCCAGGAGTTCAGCTCAGTGTTTAGCTGTGGGTGTCTGCTTCTGCTTCCATCAGCTACTGGATGAAGGCTCTAGGATGGCATATAAGGTAGTCATCAATCTCATTATCAGGGAAGGGCATTTAAGGTAGCCTCTCCACTATTGCTTAGATTGTTAGTTGGTGTCAACCTTGTAGATCTCTGGACATTTCCCTAGTGCCAGATTTCTCTTTAAACCTATAATGGCTCCCTCTATTATGGTTTCTCTTTTCTTGCTCTCTTCCTCTATTCTTCTCCCTACTCAATCTTCCTGCTCCCTCATGTCCTCCTAGCACATGGCATTTCAAACACTACAAACAAGGGTGCCAATGTTCTAGAAAGTAGACAGGCCAGTGTTGCTGGGATGGACACCAAGGCACTGAGTACCATGGCTGTGCCTGACCCTGGCCTGGAGGGGCATGGAGTCTGGCTGGGGCACCACTGGTTCCAAGAACCAAGAGGCTGATGGAGGGCTTGCCGTTGGTGAAGCCATTGTTAAATAGAAGCACTGGCTGTTCTGTGAAATGTGTACATAAACCCAGTGGAGAACAGGGCAATAACTGCAGATTTCAGGTTCATCAAGGTCATATTTGGGCTAAAACCTGTCCGTGGTGACTATATGCCCTGGATTTCAGGGAATAATGTGTGGCATCACCTAAGGGGTGCTTCAGTAAGGTTGGTACCCTGCTGAAAAGTGTGTGTATGTGCACGTATGTGCGCATGTGCGTACATACTTGTGCCTGTGAAGGGGCTTAATCTATACCCATAATTAAGTATGAGCTTGTGGTTACCTACCAGCATTTCTAACCCAGCAGCAAGTCTGCACAAGTGTCCCCATAACTTTGCTTTTTCCTTTAAGAAAGAAACAATTTTTAGAATAAGTAACATCTGGAAGTCTTCAGGCTTCAGATGTCAGCCGAATGCAAGGGTGTCAGGTGTCTTTGAAGGTAACATTGTTTCTTCATTGGCTCAGGATGCCAGGGTGTCTTTGAAGGTAACATTGTTTCTTCCTTGGTTCAACTCCAGTTGCAGGGAGATTTTAGTTCTCATTTTGAGAGAGTTAATTACGAAGAACTCTTGAGAATGTTATTGTTACAGACTCGGTTGTGTCCTTCATTGTGTCAGAGCTGGGAGCTCTAACTTCCATTGTGACTGTTATTTGCAGATGGGCTTAAAGGAAGTAATTAAAAGTAAAGACAGTCCTATGGTGGAGCCCTAATCAGGCAAGATTGATGTCTTTGTAGGAAGAGAGGGGCTGTGGCTCAGATGGTAAGGAAGGGGCTTGCTGTCAACCCTGACAGTCTGAGTTTGAGTTTGGAGAGAACCACTGTGTGGTTGTCCTCTGATCTGCATGTGTGTGCTGGGGCATGTATGTCCCCTCCCTACACATGAACAAATAAATTATTAAAATAAGAGAATGGGAAGAAGCATCAGCCAGAACCCTTTGTACTATACAAGAGCACAGCCATCTTCCAGCCAAAAGAGGCCTGTGATGAAACCTGTCTGGCTGCCATCTTGACCTTGGAATTTGCAGCTTCCAGACGTGATGGATGTGATTTCCTGTTGGGTGTCTTGCCAGGCTACTTTGGCGTTCTATTTCGGCAGCTTGGGAAGCCTAATATAACCGTGGACTGTAACCTTGAGTCTTAGCAACAATCATAGTCTCTGGCTCATTTGTGTCATGAATATGATGCTTCTTGACGTCAGAAAACCACAGATTTCTTCCCAAAAGGCTGCAGAGACAGCTTATTCTGGATCTAAATGTGAGTTTTCATGAAGAGGTTTTTTTTGTTTGTTTTGTTTTGTTTTTTTAATTGCTTTACCAGACTTTTGGGTTTTTTTTTGGGGGGGATCTTTCTTATCAAATTTTTGGGGACATGATTCTCAGCTAAATAAATTCTATGAATTTTCAAAATTTTCAGGGGAGAGGTCTCAGAGTACATTCTCCAGAGAGTCCCATGGCTTAATTAAGTCAAGACTTCTTATTGCTCACCATGCTTGGTGGCTACATAAAAGTCCAGCCATAGGCTCACATCCTTTGTGTGATCTTTGACATCTGAGTCAGAGAATTTTTCCTGGCAAGTATGGTGAGGTGTGATGAAAGACTCCACACCCCAGCCTGACACACACACACACTACACACACACACACACACACACACACACACACACACACACTCACTCACACACACGTCCTGTTCCTAACAAGATCCCTTACCTGGTGATTTGGCTGAGGATCCTGAGACATCCAGTCATGGGGCTGGGGACCTGCCTGGGATGCTTCTCTCTCCCTGCACTCTGACTCAGTACTTTCTTCTCTACCTCTGTCTCCCCAACCCCAGGGGAAATGGAATTCAGAGTAACTTTTCTTTTTCCTGTTCTGGAAGTGGAGGCCAGGTTGGCTAGGGCTGAGGGGAGAGCTAGGAAAGGGAAAAGGGGTTGGGAAGGCAGACACGGCTGCTGGTTGTGGTGGGGAGACCCCAAATTGGGAGCCATGACCCTTTCACAAAACCAACCAAAGAGATGGATGCTGGGGAGCAGGTGGCTTAGGTCTTGCTCTGCAGGAAGGTCTGAAGGAAGAGCTAGATAATCCAGCTCATCCTTTGCATCTGCTGTTAGAGCCAGACGCTCTCAGTAAGGGAATGTCATTAATCACCTTCGCTCCGTATGGCAGGAGGCTCCTACTTAAGTGCAGGTAACTCTGGCTGGCATCATATCACACCCATCAGCACTTAGCACCATGGCATGAATTAGCTTGTCAGATCATTCGTCCTGATGGCTAGGGGGAGTGCCATGTTAGAGAATGAGATATGCTTGCACAGCTTGTGAAACTCTGCAGTTTGCCTCCTTAACAACACCATTTCCTCTTTCCTTGGTCTGTTCGGCTTTACCTCCTACTTCTTTTTCCATCTTTTCTCAGACTGCAGATTCTCCCCCATCCTGGACCACCTCTACTCCGTCACATCTGCCAACAGCTGGGATTTTACCCAGTCTTCTCTTCTTTCCCTCGTTTCCCCCCTAGGAACTTCCGCCATACCTGCCATGCAGACTCTGTGTCCTGAGATTGGTCATAAGGATGAAGACTTCACCAACCTTGAGCCTACTATAATTATAAAAGCATTTCTCTTCTCCAGGGTTTGGGGCCACATGTGAAGAAATGGCCCGTGTTATTGTCTGTCACTGCAGCAGAATCATTGAGTCAATAAACTCATAAAAAAGAAAGGGTTACTTTACTCTTAGTTTTAGAGCTTCCAGCCTGGGGTCAATGGACTCTGTTGCTCTTGAGCCTGTAGTTACAGCAGCACACCACAGTGGGGAGTATGTGGTGGGGGAAGAGAGTGGTATCCCATAATGCTCTTGGAGGACACATCACTGATGATGAGTTAAACCTGCACCAGGTACCAACTCTTAAAGTTCCACCACTACCTGTGAGTGCCAAGCTGAGGTCCAGGTCTTTAACACATGGGCCTAGGAGGATACCCCATGGACCCTACTCTGGAGTCACCTGTCTCTGCTTCTACAGTGCTCTTGGGCAAGTGTTGTGGAATGATCTTCCAACTTGGCATGGCAGTCTCCATCTTGAACTCTGAGCAGTGGTGGCTACTTGAAGGAACCCTATACAAGAGGGACCCCATTAACTTTCCATCATGGAGGAAGAAGGGATTTCCTCCTGCTCCCCTCAAACTAAACGCACCATCTCAACAAGCTAGACTTGAGAGCAATCTCTTTAGGCTGTTATTGGGACCAGTTGCTCCTCTTTCCAGATCGTTTAGCTTTCCTGAACTCTAGCTTCCTCATCTAAACAGCTTTAAAAGCAGGCTTAGGAAAGCCTGTCCCCTGTGCAGTGCTCGGTGCAGTGCCTGGTTTGTGCTGTGGTTTTAAATCCTGTCCCTCTGCAACGCTTAAAGAACAGAGACAGCAGTGTAAAATCCCAGTCCCTAAAAACTTCTCTGCAGTGTCTTCACAGGGAGCCCAATCAAGTTCAGCCTTTGGTTCCCTGTGATAGCCAAGGCCAGAAGAGCCCACGGGGCCCCTCTCCTGGGGTGGTGGCCTCACTCTCTGCTACAGCTTCATAACTCCAGAACTGATGTGAGATTTGCCTGTCTTCATCCGAGGCCAAAGTTCATGTTAAATTTTATCAGGGCCAACGAGGGATGAGGAGCAAGCAAGAGGCAACTCATATATAGATTAGGACGACTCCCCTGCCTGGAGGGGAGAAAAGGAATAAAGACACCATGACTGTCACCCAAAAGGGAAAAGCAATTAATGGCTTTGACTTAGCAAATGACACTTCTCATGACACACATGCCAGAAAAATTAAAGGACATTTCCCCTTTTCTTCTCCGTAGGTGTCAAAGGGAAAATATTAATACAATTAAAACAGTGTAGGCAGCCTCTTCAGGCACTACCTGGTAGGCTCCGAATCACTCTCTCTAATGCAGGGAGAGGCGATTAAAGAGACAGCTTAAAAATTGCTTGCATTGAGCAAGCAATTACTTAGTGCCTGCCATTTGCCTCGAGTAACATCCAACCAAGAGCAAATAAAAAGGAGAAAGGCAGAACTCTATGATGAAGGTAATAGATGTCCTTGAAGTTAGCTGCTACTGTCACATGGCATTTGAAATCGGAAGCCGGAGAGTCCTGGGCATCTGGCTGAAGCAGGTGAGAAGTGAGCTGTAGACAGGGTGGCCATCTTTGTTCCTTTCTTGGGCTAAGGAGGACACTCAGTTTCAGGTGGCTTTGCATTTCACAGGGATAGTCAGAGTAACTCAGCATTTTTCCTTATTAGAGACAGAGATGTGCTACTGATAAGGATTTTTTCATTCAGATTATTTATTTGAATTAGAAACAAGATTGTTTTATGTGACAATCCCAGTTCCCTTCTCCTTCCCATCCTCCCCTACCACCCCCTCCAAAACCCTACCTATCACATATCCTTTCTGCTCCCCCTGGATGGTGAGGCCTCCCATAGGGTGTCATCAGTGTTTATCATGTCCTTTGGGATAGGGCCTAGGCCCCCCATGTGTCTTGGCTCAGGGAGTATTCCTCTATATGGAATGGGCTCCCAAAGTCCACACCTATGCTAGGGATAAGTACTGAACTACTACAGGAGGTCCTGTAGATTTCTAAGGTTTCCTCAATGAAACCCATGTTCCTGGGGTCTGGATCAATCCCCTGCTGGTATCCCAGCTATCAGTCTGGGGAGCAAGAGCTCCACGATGTTCAGGTCAGTTGTTGCTGTGGGTTTCACCAGCCTGGTCTGCATCCCTTTGCTCTTCACTCATCCTTCTCTGCATCTGGATTCCAGCTCAGTTCAGTGATAAGTTGTGGGCGTCTGCTTCTACTTCTACCAGCTGCTGGATGAGGGCTATCAGGTGGCATATAAGTCAGTCATCAATCTCATTATCAGGGGAGGGCATTTAAGGTAGCCTCTCCTCTGTTGCTTAGATTGTTAGCTGGTGTCATCTTTGTAGATCTCCAGACATTTCCCTAGTGCCTGATTTCTCTGTAAACCTAAAATGTCTCCCTCTATTATGGTATCTCCATTCTTGTTATCTTCTATTCTTCCCCTGACTCAACCTTTCTGCTCCCTCATGTCCTCTGCATCCCTCCTCTTCTCCCCTTCTCATTCTCCTAGCTCCCTCCCCCCTCTTCCCGTGCTCCCAATTTGCTCAGGGGATCTTGACCCTTTCCCCTTCTCCAGGGGACCATGTATGTCTCTCTTAGGGTCCTCCTTGTTTACTAGCTTCTCTGGCAGTGTGGATTGTAGGCTGGTAATCCTTTACTCTATGTCTAAAATCCACATATGAGTGAGTACATACCATGTTTGTCTTTTTGTGATTGGGTTACCTTGCTCAGAATGGTTTCTTCGAGTTCCATCCATTTTCCTGCAAATTTCAAGATTCCATTGTTTTTTTCTGCTGAGTAGTACTCCATTGTGTAAATGTACCACATTTTCTCTATCCATTCTTCGGTTGAGGGGCATCTAGGCTGCTTCCAGTTTCTGGCTATTACAAATAGTGCTGCTATGAACATCGTTGAACAGATGTCCTTGTTGTATGAATGTGCTTCTTTTGGGTATATGCCTAGGAGTGGAATTGCTGGATCTTGTGGTAGACTCATTCCCATTTTCTTGAGGAGTCGCCATACTGATTTCCAAGTGGCTGTACAAGTTGGCACTCCCACCAGCAGTGGAGAAGTGTTCCCCTTTCTCCACATCCTCTCCAGCATAAACTGTCATTGGTGTTTTTGATTTTAGCCATTCTGACAGGAGTAAGATGGTATCTCAGAGTTGTTTTGATTTGCATTTCCCTGATGGCTAAGGATGTTGAACACTTTCTTATGTGTCTTTCAGCCATTTTAGATTCCTCTATTGAGAATTGTCTATTTAGTTCTGTACCCCACTTTTTAATTGGATTGTTTGGTGTTTTGGAGACTAGCTTCTTGAGTTCTTTGTATATTTTGGAGATCAGCCCTCTGTCAGATGTGGGGTTGGTGAATATCTTTTCCCAGTCTGTGGGCTGTCGTTTTGTCTTGCTGACTGTCTCCTTTGCCTTACAGAAGCTTCTCAGTTTCAGGAGGTCCCATTTATCAATTGTTGACCTCAGTGTCTGTGCTACTGGTGTAATGTTCAGGAAGCAGTCTCCTGTACCAATTAATTCAAGGGTATTTCCCACTTTGTCTTCTAATAGGTTCAGTGTAGCTGGATTTATGTTGAGATCTTTGATCCATTTTGACTTAAGTTTTGTGCAAGGCGATAGGCTTGGGTCTAACTGCAGTCTTCTACATGTCTGCAACCAGTTATGCCAGCACCATTTGTTGAAGATGTTCTCTTTGTTCCATCATATAAATTTGGATTGTTTGTCAAAAATCAGGTGTTCGAAGGTGTGAATCAGGGGTTTCAACTCTATTTCATTGGCACAAAAATAGACAGGTAGACCAATACCAAGCTGTTTTCAGGACTATAGCTCTGTAATAGAGCTTGAAGTCAGGGATTGTGATGCCTCCAGAAGTTTCTTTATTGTACAGTGATGTTTTGGCTATCCTGGGTCTTTTCTTTCTCCATATAAAGTTGAGAATTGTTCTTTCAAGGTCTGTAAAGAATTGTGTTGGGATTTTGATTGGGATTGCATTGAATCTGTAGATTGCTTTTGGCAAGATTGCCATTTTTACTATGTTGATCCTACCTATCCAAGAGCATGGGAGATCTTTCCATTTTCTGGTATCTTCTTTAATTTCTTTCTTTAGAGACTCAAAATTCTTATGGTACAGGTCTTTCACTTTTTTGGTTAGTGTTACTCCAAGGTATTTTATGTTGTTTGTGGCAATTGTAAAGGGTGATGCTTCTCTGATTTCTTTCTCCACCAATGTGTCATCCGTATATAGTAGGGCTACAGATTTTTTTGAGTTAATCTTGTATCCTGCCACTTTGCTGAAGGTGTTTATCAGCTGTAGGAGTTCCCTGGTTGAGTTTTTCGGGTCACTTATGTAGACTATCATATCATCTGCAAATAGTGAGAGTTTGACTTCTTCCTTTCTGATTTGTATTCCCTTGATCTCCTTTTGTTGTCTTATTGCTCTAGCTAGAACTTCAAGGACAATGTTGAAGAGGTATGGAGAGAGTGGACAGCCTTGTCTTGTCCCTGATTTTAGAGGAATTGCATTGAGTTTCTCTCCATTTAATTTGATGTTGGCTGTTGGCTTGCTATATATTGCTTTTATTATGTTGAGGTATGTTACTGTTATCCCTGATTTCTCCAGGACCTTTATCATGAAGGGATGTTGGATTTTGTCAAAGGCTTTTTGGCATCTAGTGAGATGATCATGTGTTTTTTTTTCCCTCAGTCTGTTTATATGGTGGATTACATTGATGGATTTTCATATGTTGAACCATCCTTGCATCCCTGGGATGAAGCCTACTTGATCGGGATGGATGATTTCTCTGATGTGTTCTTGGATTCGATTTGCCAATATTTTATTGAGAATTTTTGCATCAATGTTCATGAGGGATATTGGTCTGTAGTTCTCTTTCTTAGTTGTGTCTTTGTGTGGCTTGGGTATCAAGGTTATTGTGGCCTCATAAAAAGAGTTTGGTAATGACCCTTCTGCTTCTATTGTGTGGAATACTTTGAGGAGAATTGGTATTAGCTGTACTTTGAATTTCTGGTAGAATTCTGCACTGAAGCCATCTGGCCCTGGGCTTTTTTTGGTTGGGAGACTTCTAATGACTGCTTCAATTTCATTAGAGGTTATAGGTCTATTTAAGTTGCTTATCTGTTCTTGATTTAATTTTGGAAAGTGAAATCTGTCCAGAAAATTGTCCATTTCCTTTAGATTTTCAAATTTTGAGGAATATAGGTTTTCGAAGTATGACCTGATGATTCTCTGGATTTCCTCTGTGTCTGTTGTTATGACCCCCTTTTCATTCCTGATTTTATTAATTTGCATGTTCACTCTTTGTTGTTTGGTAAGTTTGGATAAAGGTTTGTCTATCTTGTTGATTTTCTCAAAGAACCAACTTTTTGTTATATTGATTCTTTGTATTGTTCTCCTAGTTTCCATTTTATTGATTTCAGCCCTCAATTTGATTATTTCCTGGTGTCTGCTCCTCCAGGGTGTATTGGCTTCTTTGTTTTCTAAAGCTTTCAGTTGTGCTGTTAATTCTCTAGTGTGATTATTCTCCTGTTTCTTCATGTGGGCATTTAGCGCTATGAACTTTCCTCTTAGCACTGCTTTCAGAGTATCCCATAGGTTTGGATATGTTGTGTCCACATTCTCATTGAATTCTAGGAAATCTTTAATTTCTTTTTTTATTTCTTCCTGGACCCATGAATTGTGCAATTGGGTGTTACTTAATTTCCATGAGTTTGTAGGTTTTCTGTAGTTCTTGTTGTTGTTGAATTCTAATTTTAAAGCATGGTGGTCTGATAAGACACAGGGGGTTATTTCAATTTTTTTGTACTTGTTGAGGTTTGCTATGTTGCCAATTATGTGGTCGATTTTAGAGAAGGTTCTATGTGGCACTGAGAAGAAGGTAAATTGTTTTGAATTTGGGTGGAATGTTCTATAGATATGTTAAGTCCAATTGTGCCATAACTTCTCTTAGTTCTTTTGTTTCTTTATTAAGTTTCTGTCTGGTGTTCCTGTCCAGTGGTGAGAGTGGGGTGTTGAAATCTCCCACTATAAGTGTGTGCGGTTTTATGTGTGATTTGAGTTTTAGTAAAGTTTCTTTTACAAACGTGGATGCCTTTGTATTTGGGGCATAAATGTTCAGAATTGAGACTTCATCCTGATGGATTTCTCCTGTGATGAGTAGGAAATGACCTTCTTCATCTCTTTTGACTGATTTTAAAGTCCAATTTGTTGGATATTAGGATTGCTACCCCTGCTTGTTTCTTGGGTCCATTTGATTGGAAGATCTTTCCCCAACCTTTAATTCTTAGGTACCGTCTGTCTTCGAGGTTGAGATGAGTTTCTTGTATGCAGCAGAAAGAAGGATTCTGTCTTCTTATCCATTCTGCTAATCTGTGTCTTTTTTGTAGGGGAGTTAAGACCATTAATGTTGATGGATCTTTGATCATCCCCAACCTCTTGGTGACCACATTCCCATGTCAGGAGGGACAAAGTCAGTGTCATCCTTGTGCTGATGTTCCCAGAGAAGCAGAACCAAAGGGAGGTGTATTACATAACACACACACACACACACACACACACACACACACACAATTCATATACATAATCGCACACATAAACACATAAACATGTACACACATGCAAACACACACGTATACATATACTTACATGTATATACACATAACCACTCTCATACATAAATGCACAGGCACACATATGCACACTCATCTATGCACACCTATAAACACATATATATATGATATATTCTAAAACCTGGCGTGTTTCAATTATGGAGGTGGACAAGTTCCAGGCCCTTCGGGATGATGTGGCATTGGGGTCTTCTCAAGTGTTTGCTTTGATCTGGATCTGAAGGCTGGGACCCAGAGCCTGTGATGAGCTGCAGTCTGAGAACTGCCAGACCCAAGGCTTGGTTTCAGTCAGAAGGGCGTAATGGAGACAGTCAGCTCTTTAGTGCTAGCCAGGCCTTCAACTGGTTGGGTGAGGCCTACCTAAACTCGGGACCTCAGTCTGGTTAGTAGTTGGTTGATAAAATAAGGAATGCTGATCTCATCCACTTCCACTCTGGATAATGGTGGACCCAATTCCCAGCCAAACACTGAGCACTGCTTTCTTATCTCTGTTGAAGCTCTCCTGACCCCTGCCTTCTCCAGGAGCCTGGAATTTGGGGTAAGAGTTTCAGACTATTGAAATTTTATCCACAATTGAAAATGAGTGAGTTCTTAATCCAGGGGACAGGAAGTGAGGGTTAGGTAGGAACAGAATGACAAAACAACGAGAAATAATTGCAATTATTCTTTTGCAAACCCAACTCACCTGTGCAGAGTAGGTAGGCGGAGACCTCAGCAAGGCAGGTGGTGGCTGATCTGCTCAGCTGGCAGAGGCCCCACCAGTCAGGAGGAGGGCTTCTGGTCCTTTATCCTTCCTCATGGCCGCACCCAGCCTCCGCAGCACCGGGCAGAGGACCTTGCTCAGTTTTCCGACCCTATTTCAGACAGCACCTATCCAGGGTCTTCCCGATTCCCTGACTCCCCTCCCTCTCCTCCCTCCATACACGGTCAGGTGCCACCCATTGTGACACAGCCCACTATTATTACAAGGCCCTCTCTGTGGGTTCTTCTCTTGTCTCTCCTGTACATTGATGGCTGTTATCTTGGTGGGAAACCCTCTAACTCGTATTTGCTTTCTGTCTCTCCATCTTCAGAGGTGACAGACTCAACTGGAAGCTCTACTTCTTGGGCACTGTCTTTAGCACCCAGAGCATCCCAGGGTCAGAGCCCTGCTCAGGCAATGCAACCAGGACCAACTGTAAGCCAGGGCACCTCAGTCCTCTGCTGAAACCCTCTGAAAACTTGTCATTTGACAGTCACCAGAATTTTATCTCAGGTGACAAGGGACTCTTTGATTTAGCAGAGGCTCCCTTATTGGATCATAGAATAAAAACGGGGACTCAGTTTCTCTCTATGGAAAATATGGGAAGAGAGTTTTTCTTTCTTAGAGCCTTTGATTTGGGGAAAGTTGGAGTGGTAACTTCTGTCTTTCAGAAATGTATGTAAATCTCTTCAAAAGCTAAATAAGCCTCTTGTCAGTTTACACCCGGGATGCCTTTCTGCTCGGTATTTCTGTCTGTGGGAGGGTGGCAGCCTAGCTTCAGCAGGTGCCTTGATCCAGAATGCCTCCTGTCAGGAGGCTGTGAGGAGTTTAATCCCCTGGATAAATCTAATTAGCAAACACAGATGGCCACTACAATTGTCTGGTGAATGCAGGGTGAGTCACATGTGACAAAAGGTGTCGGGAAGGCTGCACTGAGGGACAATTACCATTTCAGAACACGCATGTGATGGAATTGGAGGAGGCTTCTTTCTGTCTTTGGAATTTCTTAACAGATTGACTGGGACATGCATCACATTCCGGCTCAGTGTTTATTCAGTAACAAAGCTGGTTTTCTCTCTTCTGCTTGTGGAGGAAGATTTTGTGGGCTGGGACATTACTGTTTTCAATTGTGTTTGCCCAGCACTGCCTGTCTTAACTTCACTTCTACCCTGAGAAGAGGAAGGTGGGGATGTGTGTCTCCAGTTTCTTCCTTTGTTTTTATGCTCTGGCATAGCGAACACAGCTGGCGGAACAGGCTGAATGTCTACATGTCTCCACCACCAACACATGTATTGAAATGCTTCCCCAAGATGATGGGATTAAGATGTGTGGCCTTGGGGAGATAAGGCCATGAGGATAGAATGCTCAGGATACAGTTCGTGCCCTTATGGAAGGCAGCCAACACTGGGAGCCAGCTCACCACTTGTATCACATCCAAACTTGGGAGATGCTTTTCTGAGCCAGGAAGTATGTTTTAACCACACTAAAGACACTGCTGTTTGGCCTTGGATTTGCCAGCCTCTGAGTCTATGAGAAATAAATATCTGTTGCTTATAGCCACCCAGTTTATAGCATTTTGTTACTGCAGACCAAATTGTGTGGAGTGGCTTTTTATTTTCCTGAGAGAGATTTCCCGGTGTCACAGCCTCCTTCCCCCTGCTGGTATAGGCCTCTACAAGTCAAGTTTAGTGGAAGAGACTCAATGACCTGAGTCTACCAGGCATGTCTTTCCATGTGGGGACCCTGCCAAAGACCCCCCAGGAATCCTGAGACAAGGGTTCAAGCACAAATATATTTTTCAGGAGGGGTGGGTACCGGTGGGAATGGGGAAGTGAGAAAGGAAGGTGACAGTAAATGTTAGGTTATGAACAGTTCTGCTTGGGTGAATGGAGCTTCATCCCTTGCGGAGAATTCCAGGCTGTGGAAAATACACACATTGGAACTGTCCCCCGTGGGTTGGGGAAGCCAGAGCCTGGATTCCCCAGAGTCAATGACTGATTGCTAGGAGGGAGAGGGAGACACGGATTCCCTGACTCTTCCATCTGCTCTTCCTTGGCAAATTCGTCTTCAGTGAAAGAGCCAAGAGCCCAGAAGCCACCACAATGTGGATTCTGCCAGAGGGAGGTCTGAGCGGCATAGGCAGCAGGGGCCTGGATCTGTGCTTAGTGACAGCAGGGTACACTGCCGGGTCCCATTGGGTGCTGGGAGCACTGATGGCACACAACTTTCAGTGCCTTTGAGGATAAAAGCTGCAGAGATGCCTGGCTCACAGGCTTACTCCTTCCCACAGTCTTGATCGGATGGCACAATACAGAAGACCTGGCCATCTGTGCCACTCTGCATGGCACTGAAGTGTTCTAGCTGTGAAGGACCTAAGGGGTGAACCTCCATGCCCTGCCACAGGGCTGGTTCAGAGGTCACACCCTCCTTGATAAGCATTTTGAGTGGGAGATTCATTTCCTAACCCTGTTTCCTGCAGAGTTCTATTGCTTCCTGTGGAAGCAGGAGTACTGTGCCTATGCCCTGAGGTTTTGTTCTGATTTTCTTACAAAGGCACTGATGGTTACATTCCCAGGTAAAATGCTATTGTTAACATCCCATGCTTAGTAAACAATGCACAGCAGGAGTTTATATACGCTTCCCCTCCAAAATGTTCAGACTTGCACTCCAGCTCTCTGTTCAGCCTTAAATTGATTGGTTAATCAGTGTTAGAAGATTGTGGTGACATTGCTGCGAACAGGTGGATTCCCAGTCGTCCTCTCTGATTTCAGACCTTTGAGTTCTGGCCAGGAGAAAAGACATGGTTCACCTCTTTCCAGATCCAAAGCCACGGTGTCAGAGCTCACCAGAAGGGCAAGCAGAGGCCACCTGCCATCCATCTCTTGTATAATGAAATGTTCTTTGCTTTGCTGTTGGCAAACTATGACATAGCATGACAGAGTGGAAAGGAAGGAGGTGGAGCTTAACGTTTCCGGTTCCAGTCTGGCTTTTAAACTTCACTGGGTGACGTGGCTCATCTCCACGCTCGGCTTACCTCCTGTAAATTGAGACTGTTTTTTATCAGTTCTAAAGTGGTATTATTCCACCTGTAGCTATTAGAAATGTGAGGTAATTCACACCGCCTGTGTGTTAGCACTTGAGGCATTTTGTTTTTGTTTTTCAGACAATGTCTTGCTATGTGTATGAATCCCAACCTGGCCTCAGACTGGTGATCCTCCTGCGTCAGCCTCATGAGTTCTGGGATTAGAAGTGTGTGCCATCATATCTGGCTTGAACTTGGTCTTGATACAAATGGTTAGCTAGTAGGGATTCCAGTTCCTATTTGGGATATTTTATGGAGCTCCTGCTATGGTTAGACTATGTTGTAGCCCTCCTACCTAACTCAGGCTGAAATTTGGCTGTCTGTGTGACAGAGTTGGAGTGGTGCCTTTAAGAATTGAGCAGGTTGTTTAGAGGGTTTGCCTGGCAAGAGTAGGCTGTTACAAAGCAAATATAACGCCTGCTCTCTCTTCCACCTGTTTGTCCTTCTGACTTCTACCACAGGAGGAGGCTCTTGCCAGAAGCTGAGGTGTTGCATCACACTCTTGGACTTCCCAGACCTTAGAACCAGGAGTCAAAGTAAACCTTCCGCTCTCTGTACATCATCAAATCTCCAGTGTCTTGTAGACCAGGCTGGTCTCGAACTCATAGAGATCCTCCTACCTCTGCCTCCTGAGTGCTGGGATTAAAGGCGTGCACCACGGGCCACTACTGTCTGGCCAGTGTCTTGTTTTTGAAATAGAAAACAGACTGAGGCAGCTTCATTTTTCAAAAAGAAAATTATATATTCATTTTTGTTTCTTAAAACTCCCCAGTAGTTTTTCTTCCTTGTTTTTTTTTTCTCTATTATCTATTCACATAGGTTATCTGCCTCCAAACTGTGTTTTGTTTTTCAATTGGGCTGTAAGACAGTAGGTTTCCACATTACTGTTACTCTCGTCTCCCCATCTCTTCCTTATCCGTACACGGAAAATCTGCCATAAGACGTAAGGCCTATCAAACATTTCATAAACAATATAAAAGTGCATCAGGATTCTGCCAGAATGTTAAAAATGGTCCTACTGTACTGTCAAATATGTTAGATTTTTTACAGAAGTATCTTCCATCTAATCATTTGACAAGAGGTTAATAGCCAGAATACACAAAGAATTGAACTTTCTAAAAACTCAAGTAATTCAACTAAAAATAGATGATCTGAATAGAAAACTTCTCCCAAAAAGTTGACAAAGAAATACTAATGTCCAATAAAAATCATTAGTTTTCAGGGAAATGAAAATCAAAGCTATAGGACTCAATCTTACTACTCTTTAAAAGACTATTATCAAACAGCAACAGTAATAACAAAATAAAAAATCTGTTAGGGATGGAGACATAAAAGAATACTTAAGGCTGGCAAGATGGCTCAGCAGTTGAGAGCAATGGTTGCTCTTCCAGAGGGCCACATGACATCTTAACAACTGTCTGTGACTCCAGCCCCAGGAGGATCTGAAGCCCTCTTCTAGCATCCACCCACCATGGGCACTGTGTGTAATTATATGCATGCAAAACATGCGTACACATAAAGAAAAAGAAAATCTAAGACAAGAACACTTAAATACTACATGGCTGTTATGGAGTGGAAAATCATGTGGAGTACACACACACACACACACACACACACACACACACACAGCCACACAGA
The DNA here is from genome assembly GCF_003668045.3 of Cricetulus griseus. NCBI lineage: Eukaryota > Metazoa > Chordata > Mammalia > Rodentia > Cricetidae > Cricetulus > Cricetulus griseus. The sequence continues at coordinate 7,929,859 of NC_048597.1, forward strand.
GTCACAGTCACACACATACACACACAGTCTCAGTCACACACACAGTCACATACACACAGTCACACACATACAGTCACACACACATACATACACACACAGTCACACACATACACAGTCACACACACACACACACATAGCCATACACACACACACACATACACAGTCACAGTCACACACACACACATAGAGTCACAGTCACACACACACACACACTCTCAGTCACACACACATACATACACACACAATCACACACACACAGAGTCAGTCACACACACAGTCACACACACATACATACACACACAGTCACACAATACAGTCACACACACACATACACAGTCACACACACACACACAGCCACACACACAGTCACACAATACAGTCACACACAGTCACACACACAGTCACACACACACACTGAAAATAAGACTTTCTGTGTGATATCTGGGCATATACCTGAAGGAAATGAAGTCTGAATATGATAGAGAAATGTGTATACACATGTATGTTGTGGTTCTATCCAAAGAGCTCAGATATGATGGTGCCCATCAACAGATGACGAAGAAATGTGATGTATGTACACAGTGCATTATTGCTTTTTATGTGCATGTGTGTGTATGTGTGTGAATGCAGATACGTGTGTGTGTGTGTGAATGCAGAGACGTGTGTGTGTGTGTGTGTGTGTGTGTGTGTGTGTGAATGCAGAGACGTGTGTGTGTGTGTGTGTGTGTGTGTGAATGCAGATACATGTGTGTGTGTATGTGTGTGAATGCAGATACGTGTGTGTGTGTGTGAATGCAGAGACGTGTGTGTGTGTGTGTGTGTGTGTGTGAATGCAGAGACGTGTGTGTGTGTGAATGCAGAGGTGTGTGTGTGTG